>NC_066372.1:4542045-4856136 GCF_013377495.2 Cygnus atratus | reverse complement strand
CTGCAGAAAAGCTCACCCATTGTCTAAATGATCATGTACTTCCTGGTGTAGGCTAGCCTCTGAATTCTAATGAAACCAGAATTTTAAAGCAATTAAATAATTTTTTAAAGTAAAACTAGAGAAAATATGAATTACTTGATATTCTGCCCATGCAGAAACACGAAGTATAACAATGGTCCTGATCAGTTTTACAATTTCTGTTAAAAAAAAAAAAAAAAAAAAAAAAAAGATTTCTTTATTGCACATTTGAGCAGTGTTCATTCTGATGAATTTTGGAGCCTATTTTCATTGATGATCCTACCAACTTTCGCTTTTTTACAGAATTTATACTTAGTGTCAGAGACAATAGGTGTTTATACATATGCCGTACATATACATATGCCATATTTCAGTATATTGGGTATGTGTTATTTGTTTTAGTGGATTGTTTTAATACATTTAATACATTTGCTACTTCTGTCTTGACTCTAAATTTTTTCGGTGTTATTAAATTTGAGAATGTCTTTGAATGCGGTTTCTTCAATTTGCTATTCAGCCAGAAGTGTGGGCTTGCTTGCTTTGAGATGATTTTTCTGCTTGTTTTAAATCTTCTGGAGCCAGTGGGATGATCCTGCTCAGTAACTTAATTTCTGAAGAAAAATGCAAGTGGAATACTGAGGTGGTTTTAATAAATAAAGTGAAGTGTCAATACAAATGCTGTTAATAATTTTGGACTTGACCATATTTTACTAAATTTACTTATATGGAGATATGTTGTGTGTGTGTGTTGCACATAACTAGGAGACTTCTGATGCAAGAAGTTGCTCTCAGTTCCTTGAAAGTTGTAAGCACTGACTTACTGTAATTTTGGAGAAAGAGTGAGGGTTATTTGTTACCTGTGAAGCAAATAATTGGCTTTGCAGAGATGTTAGTTACCACGCAGTGGCGCACTTTACAAAAGTATTACTTAGTACTTCACATAAAACTTGATTTGGGTGGGAATTGTAGGTATCTTCTGAAGGCATTTTTGTATTCAATTTTTCCTTGCATTTTAGTTTTTTAATCTCCCAGTTATCTCCTGAAAAATACCTGAGTATTTTTAAAATGCCCACAGTAAGTAACTTCAGTAGCAAAATGACTGGCAATAGAGATTTTACTTGCCCTTTAAAAAATAATTTGCATCAGATGTTGAAATTCTTACAAACTTTATATGAAGGTATCTTAAATTGGCTATAGGAAGCATAACAAAGCATGCAACATCCCCATATAAAAACTTTGTTACTCAGGGAGTTCCCATTTGGAAGAACTCTGCCGATATGCACCAGTGTCCGGGTAGCAAAACTGTAGGCTGCATCCTTGCTTTGGTAGGGAACTCTTAATGACTGTAGGATCGGAGTAACAGATTATAATGATGAGAACTATGTTCCTTCTGTAAGTTAGGGTTGTTCTCATAACTCGTAAGTGTTGGAATATAGAGTAGTCCTATAAGGCTATGACTGGGTATTCTTGTAAGGGTAAAGAATCTGTTTTCTGTAGGAATCTCAATTTGTGGAATGATGATTGTTTACTCCGAGAAAAGGAGTCTAGGATGGATTTTATTGTATTTTTTGTTGGGCTTTCTTAAAGTTGGAGCCAGACTTACCCCCTTTCTCTATTCTCCTCTGTTTAGTTTGTAATAATTCATAAAATCTAAGGAAAAACCTAACATCTGGATTAATACAGTAGAATAGTATATAGAGCACATGTATATCTGTATCTGTGCTTCAGCCAAATTACAGAAAAGGCTTTTGGTTGATTGTTTATCTTCCTTGGTTGCTCAGAAGAGTGAGGTATATTCATCAGCACACCATAACACTGCAAATATCTGTCTTGGGATACAAAAACTTCAAAAACAGCCTGAGGAACTGTACTAAATGAAATATTACCTTGTGCATCAATAGCACATTCTGGCTCTCAGCACTTTAAAATTAGCCTAACCAGCACAAAGGCAGTTGAAGATTGGTGTCAAGTATCGTTTGCATTTGAGGAGGATCAATTTAATGGAGTGTTTCTCGTTATCTGACTTTCTTCTAAATGTGGGCCTTGAAATAGTGAATTACTTATGTTGTTCTCCCCCAGGGAGCCACCATGTTAAGAACTTGCATGCTACAGATTGCCATCAAGACTGCCCAGGATAGGGCAGCCCACACAACATGCTCCATGGAAGTGTAGAGAACTAGGTTACGGAGCCTAATAGCATTCAAATGGTGAAATACATTTCAGAGTCAAATGAAAAATTAAAAATTAAATCTGTTTGTTAATACTTGGGGCTTTTTTGTTTTCTTTCTTATTTTTTTGTATTCTATCAATAGTAGCCAAGGACACACTGCTCTGAACTCAAGACCTTTTTAAAGGAATAGGTAAAGGAAACGGTAAATTCCGTGAGGCAAAAACAGCAGTATTGCCACATCTTTATTTAGTTTTGTTGTTATTTCTGTACATAGCCGTTGATGGAGGCTTTTTCTTTCAGGAAAAAATAGTTGATCTATTTTTATAGATTTTTTTTTTTATAAAAGATATCATAAAAATGGAGTAAAATATAGTTACAGTAACAGATATAGAAAGTCCTCTCCTCTCTGTGCCTTTTTGTATATACCATTGTGATTTCTTGGGTGTTGGAAATACGACTCTTCATTGCTTCTCTTCATAATGACTTATTAATGCCAAGCATTGCACTGGGAAACACCTGCCTGGCATTAATAAGGTGTTAATGGAAGAAACAGGTTCCTGGGAGCTACGAAATAACTCCTTTGCCAGTTTTTTCCTTCGTTTGCATAGTTTTCTGTTAAGTGTTTTACAGAGAGAGTGAGCAAGCCTCTGAAGTTTCTTGACCTCACTGTGCAAAAAGTCTTTCTGCCTTCCTCCATTTGTAAAACAACACTAAATTTTTTTGGCATATGATCTTTGGCCATGACCTGATTTCAGTTGCTTCTGATAGCTAATATACAGCAGGTGTGACCACTGCATATAAAAAGTTTGGAAGGGATAACTTTAGTACTTTTGAACTGAGGTAAAACTGATGCAAAATCAGATGATGGGAAATTGTGAATAGCAAAGCATTCAAGTCAGATAAGATACAGTCATTCTTCTCCCCTTGTCTAACAACCTCTTGTCCTAAGAAAGACCTCGTAATTCAAAGGACAGCGCTCCTGACTCTGGTGAAGCTGCTATCTGGATGTGCAGTAATGCAGTGTATAGTCTCCTTACAAATCACTCAGTAATAAAGATGTGATCTGGATCAGACATTGCTTATAATGACATTCAGTGTACTTATTCAGATCATATGATGCAGCGTTTGTGCTAGTGCTGTTGTGTTTTGAACTTTTTTCATTTTTATGCCAGTTACAGTGGGACAAACTATACTTGATCACTTTAAATTAGAACAGTGTAGATACAGCATAAACCCTTCCAAAGTAACCTTAAGCGGGTATGACATTTCTGACTAAATTTCACTTAATGAGAATGAATTCATGTAAAATTTGCATATTGTATTTGTGGACATAACATATTTTTGGTTCAATACTTGGAACCCTAAAGGAAGATTTCACTGATTTCTTGAACTTTCACCTAACAAGACTTGTGAAAAGGTACAGTATAGTTCAGTTACGTTAAAAATTGGCTTACAGTTCTAAATACTGGAGAAAAATGTTATCACTGTATGTTAAAACATTCTAAAATGTTTTTTAAATGGCTTTTAAATATTCTGCATAGCATATGGTTTGGAAAATGGCTGTTTTACTTCAGTTTGGAAGAAAAATATATGCAGAAGTACCCCATAGAATGGCTTATTCAAATTGTGATTATTTTTCTGCTCTACTTTGTGTCTCTGTTTCTTTTCCTGTCAAATGTGGTCAGTAATACTTAAACAATCTATCTGAAACAGCTTGAGACATAAAGAGGTAAAGGAGTCATGTGTAGCTTTTAATTTGTTATTTCTGCAGTTCTTTAGCAATGATTTTGCAGGTTGAGATGCCTTTCAAAAAAGACCAAGTGTAATTCTTAGTCTGCAGAGAACACTTCTGTCTAACAGTGTCAGAAAATACATACCAGCTTTGAGCTTAATTGTGTCACTGTAAGAGTCCTGAAAGCAAAGGCTGTTATCTCCGAGTAAGTGACACAGGCAATCTTACTACATTTGAGACACTTTTCTCTCTTAGTTTCAAAACAGTACATTTAAAAAAAAATCCACAGCAAAACTCAAAAAAAAAAAACCAGCAGAGTTTTAAGAATGCTGGAGATGCTAATGGACTAGAAAATACAAATATTGTATACTGTAGGGCTTTGTTGTTTTTTTCCTGATTAAACAGATCAGTATATATCAGGCTACAAATGAAGATGGGTTTGTTTGTTAATCTGGCAGTATTTCCCAGGTTGAAATAATCAAATGATCCCTCCTGTGTGCTACTGACTGTATGTGTCTAGCACTGAGTCAAGAACTCTCTTCTTCAGTCCCTGATGTCAAGGCAACTGGCAATTCTAGCATCTGAAGAATAAACAAACCTTCTCAATAATTCCCTGCCAGCCATTTCTTTTCCCTTCCAATCTTTTAGACCTTTTATTCAGCTGTCTAGCATAGAGGATTTTTGTTTGGTTTTGTTTTTTAATAACAGTCCCTTCAGTTTTGACTTCTTCTGAAGTTTCTCTTCTTGAAGTTTTTGATATGTTAGTAATTCTAAGTACATCTTTTTGAGACCCAGAGCTGGCAATATTTGCTGGGTAGGAAGTAAAAGAGATGAACATGATTGTTTTGAGTTCACAGTACAAACAGCAGGGCATGCCATTTAGTAATCCTCACAGTAGAGTCATGTTCTGCACCAAAGATGCTTTTAAAGAAACAAGATAAAATCCTGTACAACTTTTTGAGTGAGTTCTTAAGAGATAATGTACTACTATCAAAGGATGCTATCTGAAAGCATTTAGTAAGAAACAATCAGTGACACATCAGTCAGTTGTTCATAAACAAGTCTGAGCTCTTGACCATTGGTTTTGTTTCTGAATTACTATTCTTCTGCCATTATAGAGAAATTAATTATAAGGTAAAAATTTAAGGTGTAGGTAAAAATACAAAATAAATGTGATCTCAAAACCACTCCTCTTTCTCAGTTTCTTTCCAGATTTTTCGTGGATATATTCTAACAAAACAATAACCTATAACCTATTGGTTATAACCTATAGAAACCTATAGGTGATAACCTATAGAAAGATACCTTGTGCTGCATTCACAAAAGAGGCAAAATGATGGACTGTGTACTCTGTACAATGGCTGAGATGGAAGTGATTGTTTCTTATGCAGGAACTGCAAATTTATGGTTAATGCCTTTTAAGTAAACAAGAGAACCAAATCTGTTTCATATTACCTTAAATCAGAATGACCAAAACATGGCAGTTCCGTTCCCTTCCCTTCCCTTCCCTTCCCTTCCCTTCCCTTCCCTTCCCTTCCCTTCCCTTCCCTTCCCTTCCCTTCCCTTCCCTTCCCTTCCCTTCCCTTCCCTTCCCTTCCCTTCCCTTCCCTTCCCTTCCCTTCCCTTCCCTTCCCTTCCCTTCCCTTCCCTTCCCTTCCCTTCCCTTCCCTTCCCTTCCCTTCCCTTCCCTTCCCTTCCCTTCCCTTCCCTTCCCTTCCCTTCCCTTCCCTTCCCTTCCCTTCCCTTCCCTTCCCTTCCCTTCCCTTCCCTTCCCTTCCCTTCCCTTCCCCCCCCAAAAAACCCACCCCCAAAACAAAACAACAACAAAAAACCAACAGAAAACCCCAACAACCATTTGAAATTCATTTGAAAGAGACAGGAAAGGGATTGTAAAAGAGAATCATGTAGTTAGTGCAAGACCCCTCTTCTGAGGTTAAATAGCCAAAGGAAACGAAGTCATTTAGCTTTTATTGCAAAGAAACAGGGCTGCAGGAGAAATACTGTTCTGTAACTCGGATGCAAGGGCTCTGTTTAACACCTGGACAAGTAAGCAATGGAGAGAAAGTTATTAAAAAGGGGACTGACTGCATAAATACTCATTCTCATTCATGGATCAAAACTTTGCAGTTATTCCTACATTATGATACCATAGAAAAACTGATCTTAGTTCCAGAATTTGCTGATTCACTGGATTGTTTTTTATGTTAAAGATCAAAGCTTTAAAACTGTTTGACTTTCAATATATAATTATAGTGACTCAGTTGGGATTCCCAAAAAGGGCTTATAGGTTCCTCTCTGCTGGATGTGTAGAGATAGCACCTTGACAAGAAGCTCAGCATATGAGACCCCATGCGTAAAAGGGCAGGCATTTCTGTGTGTCGGTTTGTGTAAGGGAGGCTTGTCCTGGGTGCCACTGGTCAGGTTGCTTGGAGGGGCTGCTGAAATGGAGAATGTGTTCCGCAGGAACTCCATGGAAGGAGTTGCTGTGCCAGAAAGTATGCTGCTGCTGTGGTGCATTGGCACAAGGTTCATCTCACTTGGTGAGCAGTATGCTGGAGGCAGTCTGTTTGCAGATTGGCAGATAGAAATGTCCACATGGTTAATGGGGCCATGAAGTAGGGGGGAGGCCATTGTGCAAACACGTATATGCTGTTGCTGTGTGCAAGAAGAGGTAGCATGGGTAGATTTGAATTTACACAGTTTTCTCCTATGAACATATGGGAGAGAAGGGGGAAGTGAGGGTTTATGAGGTGAGTGCCAAAAAAAAATCATTGAAACAGTAAATGGAATTAGTATTTCATTGTTGTCTTGTTGTTTTTTTTTTTTTAACTTTCTCTGTCAGTTTGAATCAACACTGTCTCCTGCGGTGTCTGTGGTGCAAAGATCAGCTGTTTTTGTTTGTTTGCAGGTGGATAACCGTGCTGGTTTGTGGCAGTGTCTCTGTGATAATGCATTGTTAGCAATTATGAAGTTGACTAGTGGTATTTCAGAACTCGTCATCGAGACAGAGTTACTAAAGATACCATGTGAAAGTGTATTTGTTGCTAAAGTTCTGCTCATCTTTTACAGTATTAGTATACCAGATAGTGGCAAGTTAATACTGGCAGTATCTTAATTACTGTTACTAGCGATTAAGTTATTAATAAGATGGAATTCTTACTGCAATTGAATCGTCAGAAATTTTAGAATTTAGGGACTGTTGAAGTTAACTGCAAAACTACTAAGGAATTATAGTAAGCTATCAGGAACCAGTACAAGAGAGGTCTTAATGAAAATAGGAAATTATTTAGAAAGTGATGACAGTGCACCAAAATGCTGTCTCAGCTAAGCTGTTTTATACTAAGGAGCCAAATGGTAAGTAAAGGCTTAATTTTGTTTCAAGAATTCTTGGGAACAAATTGAAAATAATAAGAACTGTAACAGTATATTCTAAAATATCTATTATTTAATCAGGAAACTGGAACGGCAATCTTGGAAATCTTTCTGGTCTGCAGGAAATTAAGTATTTAGGCTTTGCTTTCATTTAACTATATTATTATATTACTTCAGAGCCTGGAAAAGGTCCAGTATGTTTTTAGGCACTTTTAATAAAACACAAATTAAAACTTTGGTACACTGGTTTGGACCAATTTGTCAACATAAATAAATAAATCCTTGGGAGGAAGGTATATAGACAGTAGTTTGGTATGTGCACATATTTTTCTTTTATGCAGGTACACGCATACAGATAGACACACACAGACCAGACATTATTGTGTTAAATGTTGAATGAAAGCCATTAAAAAAGTACTACCCTGTTAGGAATACAGGCATTAAATTTGCAGTAGTGTACGTGTAAAAGAAGAGACACTTGACAAGCAGAAAACTTGAAGCCTAATCAGCATCTAGCAGAGAGAGTGTTGAAATTGCCAGGATATGTAGAGTGGCTGGTCATGTGCCTCAGAGAGCTAGCGTGGGTTCGGATCTCTGTTCTAGCCAAACAAATAGGGCTGTTCTGCTGTAGATGTTCTGTCTGGTCTTGGATATTTCATTTAACCTCTTTGGTTATAGCTAGTTTGTGTGAGGATACCTCAATATGTGCTGAACGTGCAAACTAGAACTCAAAGCTCTTTTTTCACTCTGTAGCCCTTTATTTTCATTTTTTCCTTTTTTCTTCCCTCCCTTCCCCCCCCTCCCCTCCCTTCCCCCCCCCCTCCCCATTTACTGAGGTAGAACCCAAGAGTGTTGTGATTTCCCTCCTTTGGGTGGCTTGCTAGGAACTGGTTCCTGCATCCTCTGCATGATGCATCTTTGTCCAAACTATGCTTATAATGCCTCAGCTCTTCCTCTCTAAAATGGGAACAGTATTTTATAGGATAAATACAATCTGGGAGGCATTATGGTAGTGAAATGTACATAGGGACTAGATTAATGTAAGTGTGGCACTTCACTGTAACAGAATGTGTCTCGTGTACTTTCTGCTTTGACCACACTGATCTGCAGGAAGTTGTGTTTTGCCCTTGAGCAAAGGTGTGGGAGCATATTCTCAGGGAGAACTAAAACGTGAGTCATAATTCTTTGTTGAGACCAGAGCTTCAATTTTGATGCAGAAGCTTGCATTTACAAGATGTTTACAAGACAATTTAGTTTCACAGGAGTCTATGCAGAGTTCCTGTCAGTTTAAATTTCACATTGTTTAAGTTTTCCTATAAAGTTTTTGAACTTCTTTCAATTGCTCAGAATAGGAAAGAATTCTGTATGTCATCTGTTACCACCTTAGTTTGTGAGGTATCTGAACTTTAATAAGATTAGAACAGAGACTGTAAAACAGTGTACATATAGATCAAAATGAGCTTGATCAAACTGGTTTGAAATTAAATTTTTAACAGAACCTGAAATTAGCCAGACTTTCTTGTGGCTATGCAGTGAAACTGGAATCTCAGCATTGACAGTTCTCATATTTTTTTCACAAGTGCCATGGTATTTGACTGTTCTTAAAGTCCTGCAGCCTGGAGTCAAATGAATGTACCATAACATAGGTTTTCATTTAAAGTAATGTAAGTTTCCAGCTTCTATGGTTGCTGAGAGAAATAAAATAAAATTAAAAGAAATGACTAGATTATACACAAAAATTTCAAACATCGTAAAGTTAACGAGGAGAGTTCAAACACTTGTTAAAGGGTTTCTTGATGCACGAGTCTGTGCCCTATTTTGGGGCCCCAAACATTTTATATTATCGTAACAACAGGTTTTTCACAGTGAATAGTTTATGGCAGCACTGTTGGCAAAACTTGAATAAAACAGAACAAATATGATGTTGTTACATGTGATTGACGTTTTTAGTCCTTTTTTTGGCTACAACTTCTGTGCAATCAGAGTAATATACTATGTTGTTACTGATGATGAGAAAATGCAATTTCCTGGAATTCTGACAATGTGGTTATCTTTGAACAAGAGCATTCGTTATATGCTGCTCAACAGAGAAGTCGTCAAAATGCTTGTGAGTAACTTCCTGTTCCCTCTTTATAGCGGTGACACCTGATCTGTTCAAAGCCCCTTATAAAAATCTGCTGGAGCACATGCATTAAATTTGATAGATTTTCTTTTTAAATTATGGCGCATTTAAATATATCAATAATGTCAGCCACATGACATGATTAGCTTTGTAGTTTGAGGCAGCTTAACCTGGCACCTAAGTGCACTTCATGAAATGAAAGCTTGGCCCAGGTTAAAGATGTTGTACCTACAGTCAAGCGATCCTAATAGTTCACTGGCAGTATTTTAGTGTAGTTTGGCTTGTGTGTAGTTTCAACAAGCCCTGTGTAGTGGAAATTAGAAACATAAGTATGTATGTATTGTACGAGAGAAAGATGACTTTAAAAGAAAAATCTGAATTTTTATTTAAGAAAACAGAATGTTTTTACAGACATCTTTCTCTTTCCATTCTAGAGCTGTGCCTATAATTTCAATAACTGTTTTTGCTGGGATGCTGACCTTACAGAAATTAGAAATGGCAGAGACTTGTTCGGTCCTTTGATTTACCAGTGTTTACTGGTATTGGGCTGTTGTTGATGCCATGTGTGTGTGGTCTGATTTTTTCTTCTCAAGTTCAAGAACACACAAAGAACTATGACAGAAGTGGAAGTGTGCATTTAAGCTTGGTTCTTCATGTAAGTATAAGAAATATTTGAAGAGTACTAGTGATCACCTTTAAAATGGTTATGAATAAAATCATATTCCTGAATGTGTATGAGAGGTATTTTATTTCCCTTCCTGTCCATATTTATTCCCTTTTGAAGTCTCCAGAGCTGTTTTCCATAGATATGTGAGCCTTGACACAAAAGCCTAATGAATTTATACAGATAATTCAAGAATACATTGGTGATATTTTATAAAAACAAAGGTGGAAGAATTGCTTGGTATAACTTTTTTACAGACTAAGGTCCAGCTATAGTGTTCAATACATGTTTTTACAAAGCAGATGCTTCTTCCTCAACACTATTCTTGGCATCTGATTACAATAAATTACTGTAGTCTTGCTTAGCTAGAATGGGTTGTTTTGCACCATACTTTATCACCAATTTGTTCTCTTTAGCATATACACAGTTCTGCTTAGCCCAGTAGGATGGAAAGTATGAGGAAAGACACAAATGGGATTCTCTAGTTGTAGCTTAATTGATACTTTTATTAATGATACTCAGAGCATGACCAAACCTAGATCATTCTGCTGGAGATGCATCAGTTTTGCAGTGACACTAGTAAGAGAACATTCTGTGAGGATATAACACAGGACTCCGAGGTATCACAAAGCTTGGGTAAAATGAGGAGGAAACGTGTGCATTTCACATATTTACACAGTACAACAAATAGCTTAAATAAAACATGGTTTTAAATCATCTTGTATTTGCCAAGTTTTGGGCCTGAATCTCAACAACTTCAGTAGGAAACTTACCAATTTTTTGCAACTTCATTGCTGTTGGATGCTGTTTTAGGCAAAAATGAATTAGTTAAGTATACCTACATGCTGGCGGTTCAGACGGTGATCTTCCAGAGGGAGTTAGAAAAATAGCTTGGATCTCTGATTTCTCCAGTTCATCCATCAGAATTGAGAAGGTCTTTTCTGTTTCCTTTTCAGAATAGTCAGCTCAGTAAGAATACTCATTGTAACAAATTGAAAATATTGGAAAAGCTTTTTTTGTGTGTGCGTGCGCCCCTTTTGGGATGCAGTAAATGGAGAATTGTTTTCCTTCTCAACACCTTCCTTAGAAGCTAGCAACTTTTTAGCAAAGTGGTGAATGTGGCTTTGCTGAAGAAAACGTTAGTTCCTCTTTTTCTCTGATAAAACAGTAACTAGCTCTGAGACCTACCAGTAGTTCTACATAGATGAATAAATACGAATCATGCCTTCGAATTCAGTGCAGTAAACATTCATGGAAAACATTATATGGATTGAGTGTGGGTTTCTGTGCCTCTCCTCACCTTATTCCCTGCTTTTATTTTTGCTTGATTTTAATGATTTTCCATTGCTTAGGTATATTTTTATATTTTTGGGACCACATTAAGCTTTTTGATCGGCACTTGAATCATCTTGATGTAAAAAATTCTACATTTTTTGCTTTTTGAACATTTTTCTTCAAGTTATTCAAGGCAGATATACTATGCATATGTTTTTATATATATATATATATAAATATCTATATATATAGATATAGATATACTATGCAATGGTTTTTTTTATTTTTGAAGGTAAATTGGATTTTAAAATTCAAACATGCTTTTTCTTCTTATTGTGCTTTGTTACTAGGCTTTGTTCAGTGAGTAAAATGTTTGATGCCTTTTTTTGTGATTTTTAAAAAATTTATTATAGTATATTTTGTAATTTTCTGTTCTTAAATTTAAATATATTTGAATTTATCTCAGCCACTGCAGAAAATCTTTTGGGGTTTATGCTGATAGACCAAATTTCATTTTATTGTATTTTTTGAAGTCCAATAAAAGTTGGGTCCGTAACTAAAGCTGAAGAAGAATTGGCTAATCTTTTGCTCTTTTAATAACAGTTTATACATTTCTTCAGTTAGTAAATATTTTTGCTTCATGACTTCATAATGAGTTTATAAACAGTTCATTTAGAGAAAAGTGTGTCTTAAAGTATCATCAGTAGTAAAATTGGAGAAGGACTGAATGTGACATTGAGAGATTTGAGGGATGATGCATTCCCTAATAAAATATGAACACAGGCAAACTGGACACTGAATTTTGGCGTGGACAACAGCTTAATTTTCAAATATTCATCTTTGTTTGCTGTGAGGCAACAAACACCTTTTAAAATAGGTTCAGGTAGCCTTGTGCAACTCTCAGGTATTGTAAGGAAACATGATTTTTTTTCCATGTGTTTATTCCTGTATTGAGTGGAAAAATTATGTTTGCACCAAAACTACGCTAGTGTCTGAATTCCCAGCATGTAAACCCATGCCTAGGTACAGTGGGCTGCCTGGAAGCAGCCTAAAGTATCTGTGTTCTTTAAAACTGGAAAATAGTTGTTATATTTTTATAGTGTCTCTGCCTCCTACCAAGACAAGCCTTTATTTTAAAGGAATTACTCCAATTTCTGCTTGTGTTTCAAGAAATGGTGCATGTCTGAAAAGTGCTTGACCTGTGGAAATCCTACCTGTACAAGGATACTGTTTTTACAGCCTGTAGAATTTTATTAAAACAAATAGATTTTATAGTTGTGAGATTTGTTTGTTTAGAGTTTGCTGTATGTGGGCAGATGCAGTTTATCTTCTATGCCTGGGATTTGTTAAGCTCCTTTGCCAACACAAAGTCACGGTGGCGGACATGACTTCTGAACTCTGGAATGTTTGCAGTGGACTCTTACACTGCTCGAAGGTCATTCACCTCTGTTATGGACACTAATGAATTTGTGCAGCTAATAAGGCTAGATTAGAGCTTGGAATTGCTTCTGTAGTTCAACCCCCTACCCCATGTAGTTATCTAGCTTAACTTTTCATTCTCTATGGGAGCAAGACATTTAAAAGAAAAGGTTATTGTTTTGTAAGCAATATTTATACATTGTGATTTTCTTCCACCTTCCATACAGTGCTGTGATCATTGCTGTCTTCAGCAACAAAATCAAATTGGATGAAACTGCTTCTACTATCACTCTTTCTGTTTTCCATATATATTACCTGTTCATTCTTTGTTCTGGTCTTCAGATGATTTCTGCCCCCTCAAGGGCACATTACAAATGCATGCATCACCTTGTCTTAAAAGATTCTGTTACTACAGGCAAGCCAAACTAGTTCTAAGTACCAACCTAACTGAACAATGAATGTACATGTTTAGTGTGCAGTGAACTTCTGAAGTTGAATTCTGTGTTGCAATTATTTGAGATTCGTGATCAGCAACATCAGAAGTTCACTTGGTATTGTCAGTTTTGTGTTTAGAAACCCCCAAGATGTATGGCAAAGCAAATTTAAACATCCCTGGAATACTGATGAACTGTATTAGTTTGAGCTGAAGAAATTTTACTAAATTCTCATGAAACAAGATAGTTAGCTGGAGGCATAGTTTGATAGGCATAATAGGAAAGAAGGACCTGTGTGTTACTGAACACAACATGAAAAACAATCTGACATTAATTGCAGATATGTAGCTGTCTTAGATTCTAGAAGTAGTTTTGTGGACAGTATACCTCGTGCATGCTTCACTATCATTGTCAATTGTCCTGGTACAGACATAGTTCACAAGACCAGATACTGGCCAGAACCAATTGAGACAGCCCCAAAATCGATCATAAACAGCAGAGGTGACCAACTGGATCTTCATGGGCTATAAACTGCCTAACTTCTGTTGCACAGTGCTTTCTAAAATGTGAGCTTCTGGTTGTTGTTGCTTAACCTTTCAGTTGTACCAGATTCTTAAAGCTGTGTACATTTCTGGATCGTACAGGAGCCAATACGAGCACTGTGATGTACTTTCTGAGAATCTAAAGTATTATCAGCTTAAAACCTTGTGTTTTTATACTTGTGTTAGTTTTAAATTCTGCGCTGGGATATCAAGCAGCTGGTGAAAACAGTACTTATGAAAAGCTTCAGCCTATTTTTGCTCTGTGAGTCATTGTTAAAAAATGGTTTCATCTTATTTGTTTTCTCCTGCAGTGAAGCTTTGCTGAGTAAAGTATAATTGAAACTCAAGACTACATCCTTCAGAAAATATTTTCTGTAGAGCTGTTCTTCTCATGTTAAGCTTTCTGGTAACTTTTCTAACAAGGTGGATCCATGCTTCAGGACATTGTTTAGTCGTGGATGTAGTAGTGTTATGTGATGGTTGGACTTGAAGAACTTATGATCTTTTCCAACCTAAATGATTCTGTGATTCTATGTATAGTATTTTCAAGTAATCCTAATCATATAAATGAAATCATTGCTGCTGCTGTTTTTGCCACTACTCCCTTTTGCATACCGGTGATGCAATGGAGAGGAAGTCAGAAATCCTCAGTTTCACCACTTGTATTGTGTTCCAGCTCTCAGGTTTTCCTGTGTTTAGCTTTGCAGTAGCCATTCAGCAGCAAGAATGAAACTGGACCGGTAATAGCTGTTTCAGGAGTTTCATGGATCATTTGTTATGGGAGGAATTGCATTTTTGCTTTTAGAAAAGCATGGAACGTAACAGCCTTTTTTTCTATGCTGTTTTTAGAACTCTGTTTTCTAGATTGGACCAGATGTGAAATGGTCTCATGTTGGATGAGTCTCCCAGGCATCCCTTTTATGTTCTCAAATACATTTCTTTGATGTTCCTGTAATAAAGCCGATTCCAAGGAGAGAGGCTGTGTTTAGAAATGACAAATATTGTTTATAATATTTTGTAGCTCATCTTGTTTTGGCAAAAAATATTGCTGCTTCTGAGCATCTGTAGTGTTTAAACTGCAAATAAATACCAGTTAAATCAAATTTTTGTTATAACAACTGTTTTAAGGCATTCTGTTGGAAAATGTTAAAAAACCAGTATTTTCTGTAAGTGTCTTGTGTGGGTGTTTTGTTTTTTCTTTAACCAACTTTAAAAGGTGGTTGAATTTTTTTTCCAATTTTGACATTTTAGTGATTTAGGGATTTGGAGCTATGCCCTATCACGTTGATGTACCAGGCATGGTGTTAATGGTGTTACCCACCAGCACTGTGGCAGCTGTTCTGCTTCCAGTAAAAGTTACAGTTGTTGCTTGAAGTAGGTTCTATCTTCTAGGTAAACATCCACAGAAAGCTGTGGAACCCTTCTCTGTCTTGTTCTTTGCCTCAGCTCTGAGGTACTCCTACAGAAAACACTGCAGAATTGAAAGCATCATCTCGTATTCAGATCAGCTGTATTTGCTTGAGAACATACTCTGAAATTTTTGGTGGGTCTCACTACATCTTGAAGCTTCCACATCTTGGATGAATGCACTTAGTCTGGACATTGAGCACTAGTAGCAGGAGATCACTGCTAGTATCCCAATATGTGTGGTTTTGCTTGTGTGACTGTTTTGTTTCAAGCTAGCCCTTTATTTCTTTTTTTATTTTAAAGCACCTGAAGTAAAAGTAATGTCTGTTCTCAAATGGAATGTGCTTTAGTGTGACCCTCTCTCCCCCCTTTTTTTTCCTTTTCACAAGAGAAAAGTGCAATATACTTATTTTTTAAATTGATCTAAACTGTTTTTCTTTTTTCATTTCTGTGGAACAGGCAGAGAACTTGTAATCAATAACAAATCAGGTAGGAGTGGTAGTGTAATTTTTGTTGTCCAGCAGAGCAGAGGCTGATACATGTGGCTCTAAGCCCTCATATCAGGTAATATCTTAGTACTTTGTGACTCCATGTTGCTTTGCAGTGCTTCACAGAATCTAGCATTACAAACTTACTTCAGTTTTTTGAGAAAATTTGTAAAAATAGTTCACATAAGGATTTCTAAAGATTTCATTTGAATAAAACTCAGATACTGATTTCTTGTAGAAGTCTAAGCTGCAGGAGTGACATTTTTGATTAGTGCATCTAGTTGAAATTGTATTCCAAATTTAGACTTAACATACGTTATTCTAAAATTCCTTTAAAAAGTTCCTTTAAAGTTCCACCCATAACAAAGAGGGGGGAGTGTCAGAGCCCAGCGATGTTAGGCAAGTATGGTCCTTAGTAACTGGCTAACTAGTGTGAAGCAGCATAAAAAAGCCTGGAGAAGTACTTGCACGCTCTCGTGTGAGCTTTTCTGCTACTTATGATTTCCAACACCTTTACTGAGTAAGTGTACTTTAAAAATGCTTACTTTAGGGTTGAAAGTATCTTGGTGGAGTTCAATAACTGGATTGACATTTAACCCTGGTCATTAGGATTTTTTGTAAAGATGGTTAAACAAATAGTTTCTGATGTTGTGCATGTTCCCTAGAAAGCTGCTGTGCCTTCTTACAGCTTTACTGAACATTTGTTCTCCATTCTGCTTATTTTCTTTTTTAAGGTCTTGGGTCCAGGCCAAAGAGCACAGTTATGCTTACATGGGCCTTGGTTCTTAAGCACATGCCTAACTAAGCAAGAAAGAAGTCCCACTAAAGTCAATGGGATTACTTGTGTATTTGGAGTTAGGTGCAGGTCTAAGTGCTTTCATGAAGTGAAGCTTTACTGAATCAGGATTATAACACAAAAAAAAGCTTCCCTAAGCACAGCTATGTTAATAATAATGCTTAAGATGGATAGAATCAGAAATTGATATCTAGTAGGAAAAGAAGTTACACTACAAGAAAAAAGTAGTAATTAACGACACAAAATCCTCAAGGAATACTTAGTATTACTGTTGTACTGAAATGTTGCATTTTGTTAGTGTCTGTCAGTGGGACTTCATTGCAGGCAACTAATCCAGAGGGTTACAGTGGCAGTAGCATTAGAACAGCATTGTTCTATGAGCTGGCACTTAGTCACGTGGGACTTTGGGGTACTTTTTTTGATACCATATTTTTACTGGACTGCAGCAAACTATCAGTTTTCTTGTGTGACCTCGCTTTATGAATGTTAATCTTTTCTCTGGCTTTTCAGTAATTCCAAAGCAAAAAGTCTGCTTTCAGGCAAACAAAGCAATGCCATGACTGTTTCCCACCAGAAGGAGAGTTCATGCAAGCTAAGAAGCTAACCACAGTTGAGGAAAATTTGCTTAAACCAACATTTTAATTAAGGGCGGGCCCCATGGAACCAGGGTTTACTGTATCATTCAAAACCCACTTGTGTATGTAAGAAATGCCTGGCTGGATCAGGTTACTGGTCCGCTTAGCCCCGTATTGTTCCCAACAGTGGCAGCAAGCATTACTGTTTAGGGAGCACTTTTTCTGTTCCCCTCACACTTCCTGGCATCCACAGTTGTAGCATTAATGAATTTGTAAAGGACATGTTCCCACACAATCCTTTTAGTATCCATTTATGTATCTGTTGTCTATGAATTTCTTGAATCATTTATTGAATTAGCTGACAGTGTCTGCCTATAGCACCACTTCTGACAGTGGCTTATGGAAGTCATACTGCATAAAGAATTTATATTGTCAGTTTTAAACTGATCTACTAGTTTCATTGAGTGTCCTCTGTTTCTTGCATTGTAGGAAACGTTCAGTTTATTCATCTAAATACAAATCAAACTGAAAATGGTAGTCATATGCTTTCCCATACCAAGTTGTTTGTTCTTAGTGCAACCCTTAAACTGATGTGAGTGGTAACATGTCCATGCACATAGGTAAAATGAGATGATTCCATGTAGTAACCACTTTTATTTAGTTTATTTACTGACGGTTTGAAACTGCATCGATTCTTACCTAGCTTGCCACTCTGCACATAGGAGGGCAAAGAGAATGTGTGGGTGGGAGTTGAGTTGGGAGGAAAAGAAACATGGGGCCACAGCACGACTGTTCCATCAACAGCAGCCTGCACAAAGACTGGTTTTGAGGTGACTCAAATCATCGTGTCAGTTAAACTCCTATTCTCAGTTGCTTTCTCATGTAACAGATGAAATCTGTCTGTTTTCATTGACCAGTTACAAAGGTAAATAGTCAATTGTCATGAAGATTACTTGTAGACAGAAGTATTACCTATGTGAAGCTGAGAATATGAATTTTTTTCCATTGCTCTGTCATGATCAAAGTCAGTATTGTTAAGATCGTAGATCATATGAAGATTAAAATCTTGTCTTTATACCTGTGTTTAATACTGTGAAATCAGGTGAACTTTTCTTAATCTTTGAAGGCCTTTACTAATCTTAAGGGAGCAGTGTTCTCTAGGTTGAGAACATCTGCTTTGCACAGAGCCAGGTATTACTATGTAATTGAATGCTTTTCAGATCCCAAACTAGGGAAGTTACTTTCCAGCTGTGGCACAGAGTTGGTTTCAGACTTCAAATAACAGTTACAAAATACTTAACAGTTGAAACTTAATGACCCCGAATGGACTGAGTGCTCTGATACTGTTTAATTGCTCTATGCCAGCGTTCTGACTGAATTATTCCTTAGGGAATAAATTGTTCAGTACTAAGGTTTATGAGAACAAAGATGTGTATCAGAGATTGCAGGGATTTTTTGTTTGTTTGTTTGATGTGTGTTTATGTGTTTTGGTTTTATTTTGGTTTTGTTTAGTCCTGGGGACTTGAGAAGTTTGGGGAAATGAATACATTGAAGTTTTGGGATTTTAAAGTGAAACATGAATTTTAGGTACAACAAAGCATAAATGATGTATCTTAAAAATTCTTGGATTGTGTTTCTTCATATTTGCAGAATTGTAAAGGTGTGGGTATCACCATAGACTGATATTAATCCTTCTGCATGTTCCAACAGCGTTGTGCCAGAGATGAATTCAAAATGGTGGGGTTTGCGATTATTGTTTAAATAGCAACAAATCTTAATATAGTGTATCATCTAGGTTTTGGTGTTCAAATATAGCTGATGCATGCAATAACATTCTCCTAGGTATTTTGTGCCCTGGATTTGTGCTGTAAAACTAGCAGAGCAGAAAAAATTGCTAGAAAAATCTGTATTTACATCTGCAGATTTTCTTGATTTGTGTGAGGACAGACTGTGTATACCACTCTTGTTCTTTGGAGCTTTTTTGACTATTTTGCATTATATTTCTGGTAATATCTTTAACACAATGTAATTTCACCTTTATAAGGCCAATGTTATCCTGGTTTAATCCACAGCAGTCAAGTTTTATGCTCGCTGTTGGTGGTATCTGTCATGTTTTTTTATTTAATGTCAGTAAGGGTCAAGTTTCATAGTCGGCGTTACTGCAGTGACAGATGAGTACAGCTAGCCTTACAAAGCTTTATCTGTACTCTGATTGATTTTGATTCAGTCAGGTTCTCGCATCTTGAAGATGTCACAGCGTTTGCAGTAGTCACATTACAGCCAGACGATAATCTCAAATTATGAGAAGAATATTCAACTTTTTTCCTGTCCCAGAAACTTCTACAATGAGAATTCAACATTTTGCTTTTTTTATTCTTTTTTATTTTTTTTATTTTTTTAATAGTGGTAGACCTGTTGTTTGAGCTGTTTCCAGCTTTTGGCCTGCTGTGGTGTAGAAGTGGTCATCTGTTCCTCCCGGGTTTCTTTCCTTCAGTGGTATTTGAAATGGTTTAGGAACTTGTATGCTGTGTCCTGCTATTTATCTGTCCATGTTTTTTTTTCCTCTGCTGACGCTTTATGCTTCTTCATGCCTTCTCTGTAAAAGAGAGCATTTTACCTTTTGTTCTAATGACAGGAGGAGAAAGATTTTGATAGTTTTGGACCAGTAATTGAGCAATTTTATGTTAGTGTTGCTCTTTGGTCTCTTTAAGTGTATCTTGTCTTCATCTGCTGACTTCTGAGTTTTCCAGTAATTCAAATTGAATAATTGCAGTGACAGTAGCCTTTTCTTTTGAACCAGCATGTTTAGGCTTACTGATCGTTCGTAATAATTCTGATGAAAAATCAGAAAACCTGTAATCAATCTATTGGTTCTAGTTAGTTTTAGTTCAAAACCATCATCAGATACGTGTACTGCACATCAGTTGTGTCTAGTGTGCTGGAGCCCATATTATGATGTGCCTGACTTCAACAACATTTTTTAAAAACATTTTGAGGTTGAAGAAGGGAGGAGCAGTGTAACAATACTGCATGATTGGTAAGCTTGGTAGTAGGCCTCTGTGCTTTAAAAATCTCTGTAATTCAGTGGATGGTATAAAAAGCCAGAAGTCAGTGATATGTGTACATGTGCTAAAATATTTTTCTTACATTAAACATACTACTGAAAATATTACTGAACAGCTTCTGACAAAAAGCATTTCTATACTGTAATTTTGGAATCAGTGAATATTTATATGGTAATTTATATTTGGGGAAGTTCTTCCGTATTTTCAAATAATGGGCAGTATATTTGAAAATTCAAAGTGTGTTGGCATCTTGTTAATGTCATTGTAGTGTTGTGGAGTGATACAAAGAAGACCTAGCATAATGAACTTATTTTAAAGCTCCCTTCCAATTTCGTTATGTCTCTGTACGCAGTTATTGTTAAGAAGCCAGAAGAAAGCTAAATGGAAAGGTTATACACTGGAAAACCCTATGTAGGCTGCTGCTGGAAATTTACATAGCAGTTAGATCCAAAACCAACAGCTGCAGAATTCCTCCCGGAGTGATAGAGTTTTGGTTCATTTTTACAGAATATGGGCTGGTTACGAGGGGGAATGGAGTCATGGAAACTGCTGTTGGCTTCGTTGACTCTTGCAGACAGACCAGGGAGAGTTCTTGAGATAAGTGAGGCACGTTGTTCACCCTGATCCAGTGACAGATGTGGTTCTCCAAGCAGAGCTTTAAAAAAGTCACTGAATTGGCTTCACGACGTACTATTTACTACTCTAGTTGATTTTAGAAGAGAACTGGATATGTTGTGGATATTGATTTTATGCTATTTAAATGCCATTTAAAATAAAAGTTAAAATATAAGTAAGCACACTTATAAAGAAATTTATTGGTTAGTAAGAAGATGAACCATTTTATTATGAAACCTTATGAATGTATTATCATTGTTTTCCACGGTTTTAATGTCTACAGCAAATCAGGATCATGTTTATGTTTATCACACTTCAAGTAACAATGCAAAAGATTTTCACACAGAACTCTCCTTTAAGGGAGACAGGCCACAAACAATAAGCGTTAATAGTTGTGGTGTAGTGACAACACACCAAGTCTTCTGCTTTGCATTTTTTTTTCTACCACCATTCAGTTCTGCCACTTTGCTTTGTTTGCCATGTAGCTTGCTGCAGTATATATTACAGGTTGTGTGTATGAAGAAAAACTTTATACATATTATATGATATATGATATAAAACTCTCTTCTTTGCGCAACCATACATTTTTTTTTCTTGATACGGTTTAGTTCTGAGAATGCACCTAGTAGGCAGTTAATGTTTTTTTTCTTTAGCCATAGAGTTTTTCTGTGTGTTTTATTTCAGTTACCTCCCCCCACCAAATGTGGTAGATCAAAGAACTAAATGATGCAGTAGAGGCACACAGAGCTCGCTGTAAAATGCTGAAATACTACTGTCCCCCTAGTCATTCTTCTATGGTACTGAGTTCCCTCTGATCCAGATTTGATGCAATTCCTGAAAATGAATTGACAGCACTACAAGGTGCCAAAGGTGTCATCACTCAGGAAGTTCATTCAATCAGCCAGTGCCTGTTTTAGCATTTACTATGTAATGTAATGGTCTCCAGTAGAAAATATTTCTAGCATCAGAGCTTTTATCTGAAGAAATAAGTGAGCAAAATCTAAATTTTGTGGCCAAGCTGGAATTAATGATCTCTTCAAATATCAGATCTATTCCCTTGTGTTTAGCTGGAGAAAAGTGGCTGGATTTTACTGTAGAGATGTTGCTGGCTGCTTCTTTAATAGATTTGAACATGTTTGTTCTCAACACAATTTTTTGAAGATCTAATTCTCCAAGTCCCCGTGTCTGTTATTGCTTAGGGGAAGGGGAACTTTGTTAGGAAAGAAACTCACAGCAGAGAATGTATTGGGTTCCTGTTGCTATGAGAACATTCTCATCAGTTTGTATACATTCAGATACTTTATGTGAAATTTTACTACTTTGTTATCTATATAGTATTTTGGATCTAGAGCTAAAATAGAAAAAAATCAATCTATCCAGTCATATAAAATGTTTTCTGATGATGTTTTATTCAAAGTATATGTTCATTGGTGTGTGTATATATATGTATGCATGCAAAGAGAACCCTGGTTTCTGGCCCTTTTTTGTTGGTGGTGGTCGTTTTCTTTCATGAACATTACAACGAAAGTGGTAATCTGAGGAAATGATGGATGTTTAAGTTGTGTATCCAAGAATGATGAAAACCAGTAAGGTACAAAATGTTGAAGTTCCTGCAGAACTGCCCTACGCTTCTTCTGTGTATTGGGACTGTTTTCTCTTTCCACAACATTCTTTGGCTTATTTACTTGCAAGCCATGTTCTAGATGCTACCCACGATCCCAACCAGCACTGTGGATGTAACTCCTTAGCAAGGAGAGCCAAGTTTAAGCAGTGTGATTGCTGATATTTGCCTCAATTCGCTGTCCTGATACAGTTGGTTGATTGTTGGGTATCTGTGGTTCATTTCTTGTTCTTGGGGAAGTTTTTAAAGAAAAACAAAGAGTAACTGAGACACAGTATTTTGTTATTTTTCAGAATAGTTGTATATATACATATATATATATGTATATGTATATCTCAATGCATACAGGTGTCTGCAGGCTTACTTGGCTGATTCATATGGGGACATGTATTAAATTTTTTTTTTTGATTTGTAGCTGAAGGAAGAACTTTGCCTTTAGATTCCTGCACACCTCTCAAGCAGTGTGACTGTGTCCTTGAGGGCAGTGATTAGCCTTAAATGCTGTGGGAAGATCTGCCTTGAAATATTATGATTACTTGCTGGGTTTAACCAAGTCAATAGCCTTCGAACCAGCCAAAAAGCCTTGTTTCCTCAATTGCATGTGTTTTACTAATTGCTAATTTTTGACAGCTGTCAGTGCGGCATTGGGACTAACAGTTCTGGCTGTTAATGTATTAATTATGCTCCACATTATGACCTTTAGAGTGTATAAGCAGGGATAAACAGTAGCAGCTATTCACAACAGCTTTTTTTCTAATACCTTTGTGAAGAGAGAGGAAAAATTGACAAGTTTCTCCAATCCAAAGTACTGAGTATGACTGCAGTCAGTTACTAGCTCTATTCAACAGTATACGTGAGATCAAGTTATGCAATTGCATTTCTGGGGTCATTAGATGTTTCCAGTAAACAATATGGGAAATGCCAGTTTATTTTCTTAGACCACATTTTGTTTTCTAAAATGGAACAGGGACTACATTCTAAGATTAAGGTGTAAAGTGTGAGCACAAGCTACCAAATGTTATTATTTTTATAAGCTGTGTGTGGCTTTCAAAATCACCTTTCAGCAAAAGTTTTTAACTTCAAGTGCTGAAGCTTTTTGAAAACAGTTATTAACTGATCATTTTTTTTCCTGAGTTAGTTATTTTAATATTCCACACAATTTAAGCAGGCTTTGAAGGGTTGTTCTGTATTTGAAAAGGAATTAACTGTGTTTAATTACTTGCAGAATTTTTTTTATTTTATTTTTTTTAAGATTCTGTTTCATAAATTATATATATGAAGTCCCACTTCAGAAATGGAGACAGAGGAACATATTGGCAGGCTCTGCAGCTTTCCAAAGTGCCATTTAATCTCAGCAAGTTACATCTGAAACATTTTTAAACATTATATATACACTAGCTAGAAATAAGTTTGCAGCTCTGAAATAGATGGAAGAGAGAATGTATCACCAGTACCATCCAAGAGAACACAACTATGTTAGGAATAAGTACACTCAAAGCATGCAGTGCTTTGGCAATAGGTCTCAAATAAGTGCTTCTCATTTTATTAGGTTCAAAGTTTACTCCACAGAAATTACATGTAGATTTCACTTTAACTACTGCAAGGCTTCCTAAACTGTTGCACATAACCCACTAGTGGTTCTAAAAACAACAAGAAAAACAAGAACAAAAAGCCACTGCAATTGGGTCCTCTGCAAGAAATCTGAAGTCCTGTTGAATGTTAAGGGAGAAAGGTTAAAGAATAGCAAGAGATCAAACCATATACAGGTAGCATGGCACATGGCAGCATGACATTTTTGCTTGCATGTAGGGGTCTTTTAATATTGTCCATTACTGCATAGTGATGGTGATTTTCAAAATCCGATATGTAATAAATAACTGGGGCTTCATTTTACAAAAACAAAAACAACAACAAAAACCAACAAAACAAAACAAAAACTAGAAAAATCATGTTTGTTTACAAGTATTTTCATTATCTGAACATATGTGCATGTGCATATAGGCACATGTACGTGTGTTCATAAGTACGATAGAAGACTTGTGAGTAAAATATTATTTTTCACCTTTCAAATCATTAAAAATTTCAACAGAAGCATGCAAAGCTATCACAGCAACAGCGCCATAAAATACTAGAAATTATGAAATTATATTAATTTCATAATGAAGGAAAATATGGAGGTATATCTGGAAAAAAGGCAGCTTCAATAGCACTCTGGAAAAAGCATTTGGACATGAACCTCTTCTATATTGTATTTTCAGGAGAGCTGAAATCTGTTAGTGGCAATTGAGTTTGCATACATTCTGCTTGAAAATATCATCATGCTGATTTTGTTTAACTTAAAGTGTGCTGGCTTGTAAATGTTGACCGGTCAATGCAGTAAAAAATGCATGAGGTTTCAAAGTTCATTTTTTAAAACATTTTTGTCAGGAAACACTTGATAAGATTTAACCAGTTACTGTAAAGGATTAAAAAAAATCATAGGGACAAATAATTCTATGT
The DNA here is from genome assembly GCF_013377495.2 of Cygnus atratus. Taxonomy (NCBI): domain Eukaryota; kingdom Metazoa; phylum Chordata; class Aves; order Anseriformes; family Anatidae; genus Cygnus; species Cygnus atratus. The sequence continues at coordinate 4,831,322 of NC_066372.1, read as the reverse complement.
GGATTTCTATGTTATTTAAATGGAGAAAAGTGGAGAAAAAGAAAACGTATTTCAGAAGCATTGTAATAGAAGACTTTTTGTCTGTGATTTGCATTCATTTTGGAACATGTCAATTTCAAATCATTAGTAATATATTGTATCCTACTTGAATACATCATGTTTGTCAGCTCCACAGATTGATTACTACAATCTTGAAGATGAAATTTTTTTTTTTGATTAACAATGGGTCAGATGTTCTAAGTTACACAGAACGATAGCACTAACACTTATATAAAGCTATAGAAAAATAAAGTGAATCATTTTATATTTTGAAATAGCTAGATAAGTTATAGAAGTAATATTAAGAATATATTAAAGATATGTCCTAACACTGAAATACAAAGTAAAATATAATAGAGAGAGGCATAGGTTTGATATTTGTGAAATATTTTAATATATTTTATCAACACTAATATGACTTCCTGGCATGACTCAATACTGAGAGTTTTATTCTTTTCATAAGTACTTCTGTAAGTTTAAGCCAGAGCTTTAGTTTTCTTTCAATGTAGCTTTTGTGTGTGAATTTATTTTGTGTTTTGCTTTTCTTCTGGGGTATTTTTTACACTGGTATTGGATATCAGCCAACCCAAACGTAATGTAAATGTCTGGAAAATTCCAGATTTCTTTAAAAATTGTTAAAGAAGCTTAATTGGAAATATCCTGTGTTTTCATTTTTAAGTAATTTTGGAGATGGTTCTAGTGCCTACTAAAGTCAAGGAAATACTTCTGTTTTTACCCCTAGGACCTGAACTGGACTTAGATTCACGATGTGGTTGTGTTTACACCTGACAAAGTTTAAATTGCCTGCATATCATAGTCTCTCACAAAGAAGCGCTGACAGGAATGATTAAGTTAGAGCTTTTATTCAAAACAATGCTAAAGGTACAGATGGCCTGCTTTCCTGGGAAGCCCTTTCAATTTAGATTCAACCTCTAGGTGATGGATTCTGAATAATTAAGTGAGATGATGTGAACGCAATAAGTAAGGGCATGATACCTTGCAGTATTGCTAGGTGACTGAGGGTACCTGAAGGGCAAAAAATAGTGCATACAGTGCTGTAGCTTCACATTTCAGAAAATAAGTTCTTTACAAGCTAACAGAGAACACAAATGTGTATTTCTATGGGGCTGACAGTTTGTTGGTTTTATATGAAATTGTGCTACACTGATTAGCCATAGGGGAAGAACATATGTCTGTATTTGCTCCTTCTGCCTGGGCATGCCAGTCCTGAAGGCTAATTGCTGACATCTGCCTCTTGCTTAAGAGTCAGTGTTACTGAATGTGCATTACGGGATCCAGCAGTGCTCACTAGAGAGCTTTTGGAATTTGTTTCTGAGAAACAAGTTATAACCTTCTGAGAACCTGGGGAGTTATCAGGGTGGATATGCTTTTGTGATATTTGTAGGATTAGGATTTTTAGGATCATGTTGGAAGAATAGAACGAAATCCACATCAGAAAAGTCAGAAGTTTTTTTTTCCTTTTTCCTTGAGTCTTTTAAAAGGTGATAGATAAAGTGGCACTCTGAGGTCAAGACATGCATATGACATCCAGTAAAAAGTTTTTAGCCAAAAGCCTCAATACGCTAGAATAGTCAATTTCCAGCTTGCTCAGAAGTGGTCTTTTGCCACAGTCTGTGGCAGAGAGCTGTAAGGTTTTTTCAGCTCATGCTCCTAGCCATCCAGAAGTTTTGTAGCCACATGATGCTGATCCTGAGCTTGCCTGGTACTTTCTTTCAGGAAGGTATGTAGTCATGTTAATCACTGTTACACCTTTACACCTTTAGCACTTTGCCTATCAAGTACAGAGTCTGGTCAGTGAAGGAGGACAGAGTGAGTTGTATCTGGCTGCAAAGACTCATATAAACATTTCTTTAGAAATAATACAATTTGTGGGCAAAAAAAAAAATGCAAACCATATAATCTTTAGCTGTAAGCCAGCTGTCTGCCAACATAGTGGGGAACTGTAAGCAAATATCTTTGGATGATGCTGTATGGTGTTTGTGTGGAGCGGGTGCACTAATTCATGCAAATCTTTTGTGGAAGCTTTTACCAGTCAATCTGAGCTTTCGCGTCATGGACTTACTGTTTCAGCAGCTGTTCTTGGAGCTATCTTCTAGACAACATTATGGTTCTGAAAAAAAATTGGCATGCCAGCCGTCCACTGAGGAGCAAGTAATTTCTACGATAAGGTTTACAAGCCTTAGTTAGTAGTTTACAGTTTATTGTGTTCAGATTGTTTTTTCTGGAATCATATAAAAAATCTCTGTGACTTGAGTCTCTGGTTAATTCCTTGGCAGTGTTGCCAGTGAACCTTGTGTGGGGAAACCTGACTCCTGGCACAGAAGGATTATGTATCCCAGAGTGGGTACAGCTGCAAAGAGCTCAGGTTGAACAATTCCAGCACTTGGCTCTCAGTGACCTACATCACTGTTTACAGGGCTAGCTTTAAAACCTCTAGGGGCTAAAATTACCCAAGAGAAGGAGGAAATTGGCTCATGTTCTCGGTTTTAAGAACATTGTTAAGGAAAGCTATGAACCCTGCTCATAGGGTGGCTATGTTGGAAAACAAAAAGCCTGATATTTTTCAAACATTTGACCCCCATAGCATTTGCTGCTTGCCTTTAGCAAGCTAGGGAGAAGGTCCTGAAGTTACTACCGCCTTGTTAAAAAAATGTATTCTGAGTACATGGTCTTGAGTGCTTTGTTCCATTTTAAAAATATTTTACTTGACTGCTTGCTAGAAAAATAGTGTAAAAATACATTTCTAATTTAAAATGCCAACCAAGCTTGTTCTTGAATGAAAACAGGTGGTAGCACTGTTAGAAACAGAAGTCTAATGCTGAATATGGGGAACAGTCATTTCAGAAAGAATGTTTTTAGGGATATTTTTATGTTCTTGATGTTTAATGGCGGAGATTTCTCAAAGCACTCAGGGAAGGAAAATACCCAAGATGTGTTTACTTGCAGCAGGATCTGTGGTTCTGTTGAACTAGATACACTTTTTGAAAATTTCCCCAAGGGCAGAGTGGCTTCTCGGCCAAATGTATTTCATCAACTTTTAAGTTTGCTAGGTATTGAAGATTTATTATTAAAATTTCAGTGTGAAATTCAAGATGAAATTTTGCCTTTGGAAACATTCTGCAGTGTTTCATGAGCAGATCTTTCAGTGAACTGAAGAGACTCAAATCTCGTGGTGTGAGCTCCAGTTTTCTAGCCTTTCTTAACTTTGTTGTCACTGGCAAGCTTTTTTGTAGAAGAATCTCTGGAGGGTTATGCAGGAGGTTTTGTCAGTAGCTATGTGATTCAAAAGTGCATGTCCTGATTCTGATCATCACTGATATGCATCCGCTTGCCAAAGAGGAAAGCACTTGTATGAGAGCGGACGTATATTTATGAATGCATTTTTCTGTAGGTGTTGTAACTGCAATCTCTGTCTTATTGCATGGGGAAAGTGTTGTTGCCACCCAGATGTTTCCATTAGGAAAGGGTTAAAATTTCAGGGAAACAATGGAAAAAACATACCATTTTTAATCAGTACAGATCAAAGCCACTCACAATTATAATATTAACGAAATGCCACTGTTATGGTGCTTCTGTAATTTACAGTGAGAGACCTTATTATTTATATTTTTATTTAAAAATAAACAGTAAGTAGAGAGAACCTTGCTTTGGTTGTTTCTAGTTAGCCAAGAGCCTTTCTCACAGTTTCAATATTCAAATGGATATTATGTTCCTATTTCACAGGATCCTTTCAATGTATATCACAAACCTTCAGGCAGGCACTCTATATTAATGTTCCCTTTACAAACAGATTATTCTTTGGTTTCATAGCATGCAGAGGTTTTGGTTATATGGGCAGAGCCATATTTGTTCTGTCTTCAAGTTTCTTTGCTGGAATATAGCTGGAAGAGAAGAGAAGTTTTATTTCTGTGGTGACAAATAGTTTGATAACTGGTCTGGATTAAAAAGAATTGAGAAGATTGAAGAGGACTGGACAGCCTAGCTTTCCTTTAAAAGCTTGTTGCCATCTGAGAAGAGTAAGTCCTCACTTTAAGCCGTGATAAACACTACCCTAAAACCATTTAGTCCATGCACTTCTCTCACTTCATCATCAAACTTGTCTTCATGTTTCTTGGATGAGTTTAATCATGAATATTATTCTGACTTCACCTCCTACCATTTGACATGCAGCTTCCCATCATCAGCCTCTTCCTTTCCCACATCAGCTCTGTATTTGTGTTACTAATAGAATGTTAGCCCCTGCTTCAGTAGTCGGTTCTCTTGAAGCCTCTCCTTATTCCTGATTCATCGTCATTATGATTATGAGAGTCCTAAATGAGTGTTTTTCATTTATGCAGAGGACCACACAGATAGAAGAAAGCTGTGCAGGGAATAAGAACATAGTAAAATCATCCCTTCTTTGGCCATTTTTATTAACCTTTTTTTCTGCATAGTTATATTCAGTTGCAATGTTTGTATCTACAAACTAACTAATGCAACTACACCACCATATTTTCTCCAGAATCCCAAGTCCCCTCTATTTAGTTTTCTGTCTCAAGGCATATTGCGTCAGAGAACGGAAAGTGGATACCTGCATGATCAGATTTTTATGTACTGATGTCGTTTAAAAGAAATAAAAATAATTTATATATAGATAGGTAGACCGTTCATTTAAAAGCAAGACTGTGAAGAGTCTGTAAAATATCTTAATCTACGTTGCTTTGGAAAGGATAAAGCATTTGCTTTTTGGCTGTGGCAGTGAAGAGTGATTAGATCACACCTAATTAGAATGCAGAAATTTTACTAGCTCATGACCAGCTCAGACTAACAATAACTTTCCCACTGTTTAAGAGTTCCATAAAAAATATTGGAAAATATTTAACATTTTTGCATGCCTACAGTTCTTATATGGGCCGTAATGATGTAAGACATAGGCCTGAATTTGTTTATGGCACTCTTTACTGTTTTAGGTTGCTCTCGCTCTGTCTCTCTTCCATACTAATTCTGATTTTCTAGGGTAGGACATTTAGTTAAACCACATCTAACTGTTAAATCTGAATAGCCAGAAGTGGAAATCTAATTGATGTAAGTGTTTGTCTTCATGGCTGAGCTCTTTGCTACTTAACAAATCAACTGAATTTAGTCTCACATGAAGCGAAGAAAGTTAAGCATCTTAAATGTACAGTGCTATGCTTCATCCATCAAATCAACAAATATTTCAGCATTGTGTTGACATTGGGTAATCCTGTTAATTTCAGATGAAAGATTGCCTAGTTTGTGTTCTTTACTTGATCAGAGAATGATGTTTGTGCCAGGCTTTATTTTGTGCTGAATACAAAAATCTAGAACAGAAGACAGGAAATGAAGAATATGAATACAAGACTATAGAGGCAAACAAAAAGTTAGTAATGAATTCCCTTTGGCCACTTAATTGCCCATTAAAGTCAATGGCAAAAATGTTAATGCTATTTTTGTATAAGCTGCTTTAAAGCAGACATGCAGTGACATTTCTGTTTGAAAAGTGCCCTGTCTTTTTTTTTCCAGCTGGGACAAAGAGCATTCTATTTAACTTACATTTTGTTTTGTTTACATAATGAAAGCAGTCTAAAATAACTTCCACTTTCTCTGCATGTGTAGGTCAGTTTAGCTCTTCTTGACAACTAGTTCTTGCAGAATCTTACCTTGAACTATCTAATCTGAATTTTAAAACAATCTATTCAGCCTTACTGATTTTCATAGTATATGCTCTCATCAGCTCTAAGATCAAATCAGCTTTGTAACCAATGCTTTATTCGGCACATATGAACTGTCTTTGAGTGTTTGGAACCTGTATTAATTTCTGTGTAAGTTTGAAGACATGTCTACATAAGAAGAGAACTGTGAATCAGGAAAAGTGTTTTAGAAGAGTTACTAAAAATATTGCAGACAGGTTGTACTTAAAGCCTCCTAAATACCTCTAAGTGGTATGTAATTTTTTTCATACTTTTTGAAAGTCTTTGCAGAGTTGTCACTGTTGTGATTGCCTGCAAATAACTCTTGGGCTACAAAACTTTGCAGTAATAACTTGGCCAGTGCTTTCACTAGCTGAAAGAATACTGCACAAGGACGTCACAAGGACGTTTGTTTGCATGGCTCTCTAGGAAGACAGATGCATAAGCACTAAGACCGAAAAAGGTCTTTCTGTAATTTCCTTGGCAGCAACTGCACAGAGGCTACAGAAGAGGGAACCTGTCGTTGTGTATGTGATCTAGGAAACATTTTAACAGTTCTGTTTCTCATTTCTGTTCAGTTAGGGATTGACCAGAAGGAATGTTGGAGGTAATATCATAAACATTTTGGAAATGATGGTTGGAACTGCATCTGCAACCTGGTAGTTTCTCATCTGTGTTATATTCCTCTACATTTCTCAGATTTTCTTCTGAACTCTCTAATTCCTCCAAAATTGTGAAATTTTGTCCTCGTTTAATGCCAACCATAAAATTTAAACTTGATCTTAAACTGTATTTATACTCATCCAGAAACACAGACAGCTCATTTCCATTCATACAGGTCTAAGAACTGAAACTAACTTTTCTGAGTCTGACTATTGCTGTAGTCACAAGACTACTGTTAAGCCTTCTCAGACTGCAAAATGGTGAGGAAACAGTGAAATTTAAATTCTGTATAACAACAAAATGTGAAGCTATGTATTACCAGCACTTACATAAATGCCTGCCTCCTACAGATGTATATATTTAATTGGTTCTCAGCACAATTGCAGTTCTTTCTTACTTATCATAAAACTAAATTAAGATAGCCCATGTTTAGGGAAGCCAATCCTAGATCCTCAAGTCTGAGGTTGACATGGCTTAGTTGTATAGGGGTGTTTGCCTCTGGCTGGAAAAATACTGAACGTAGTCACTGAGATTTAGCTTATATGATAATATCCATTTATAACAAGTATGGAAACCCTCCGTAAGATCGCTGTAGTCTACTGATTGTTATTTCTGGCTACATTTTTATTGCACAAAGTAGTTAAAGGTGCTTTACACCTGCTTGCACACATTAATTCTTTCCAGCATGCCTGACAGAGGATATATGATGAATGTTCTGTAGTTTATACATTTGTGCTGTGCATTTTTAATCCAGTGATGTCAGTGAGACACTGACACACTTCAAGTAGTCAAATTTTTGTTTATTGTTCCGTTGTTTCATTAAAAACAAAAAACAACAAACACAACAAAAACAGAACTCTCCACTCAGTTTGTCATAAAATATCTTGCTTCTAGTGGCAAACCACTGCTTCTTATTCCAATATCTGTTTCCAAGGATAAACATTTTAGATTTGTTTGAAGTTCTTTTAAATGGCTGGAAATGCACTGAATATTCAGTGTTTGCTAATTTTTCTTGTATACAAAGAAAAACATCTTAGAAAAACAATATTACATAGTTTAAAGATCTTCACTTTCAGATCAGATGGCAGCCAGACACAGCAGCTGAAACCCACATTTAAAAAGGAAAACATTTTAATACAGTGAGAGTTGATAGACATGCATCAAAGTGAAATGTTATTTTTGTAGCGATCAGCAGGCTTCAGACCTCCCATGCTAATCATAAACTTTCCAGGCCAATGAAGCTAATTTGTTCTCTTATTGCCACTGGCCTCCAGCTCTTTTTCCAAGGGAGGATATTATGCTTGCTGCAAGCAAGAAAATTAGCAAAGGTCTTCTCTTTCTCTTTTTCTTTAGGCCTGCTATGCCTGTGATATTTGGGTTTGTTTATATGGTGTCTATGGGTGTGTCTTCACTGTAGTCATGAAAAAAAATTGCACAAGCTACCCTATCATTCTTTTCAGTCTTTCTGTATTAACTTATACTGCACTGGTTATGGCAACCATATGTTCAGGCCTCATCTTTTCTTCTAAAATAGCTCCTTTTTTTCTTCCTGGAAATGTCAACCTGGGAGACTTTTAAGGCTTTTGTGTATTTGTCCAGGATATCCAGATGTGTAACAGTATGCCCAGTGCTACAACCAAGTGAATTGTACAAAGTTACAAGAGCCTTTTTTTCAAATGTGTGGGAAAGGCACTTTGAGATGTAAAACAGGTCTTCCAAAGGAAAGCTTAGGACAATAGAGGTTGCCAGAATGCATCAGGTCTGGTTATATCCTCTGTGAATTGACAAGTAGCTAGCTGTTCAGTAGTCTGGAGTTAAACAAAATGTGAAGTCTGAGATGCTGTGCATTTACAGTTCTTTCAAACCAAAGAGATGGTCAGATTTGGAACTAATGTCAACAAAATGAAGGCCAGTGCTGAATCACTGTAAAAATGATGGGCACAGTATGGCCTCTGCTGACAGAGTATCAAGTCTTGTGATATTTGGGTTTAGTAGCTGTATCTGTTGCAGTCTACATCTTAAGTGGAGGCTTTTGAAAGGCTAAATAAGTTCTTTATCATAATGATTTCAGCTTTTTACTTCAGTTTTCCCATGGCTTATGGTACGATTAGCACACTTCAATCAAGTAAAGAACAGAATTTGTGCAGAGTGTGTATCTAGTAAGCAGTATAGACTTTACCAAAGCAATTGAGTAAATGTTTTAGATTGGAAGGAGGTCCTTGACATTATCTGTTAGAAGAAAGTAGAATTAATCACAGATAGAAGTTGAAGATTTTTTTTTTCTCAAAAACAGTTTGAATACTTGTTTTAACTCTGAGTTAATTAAAGTTCTAGAAATAAAAAGAAAGATCGTTCCCTGGTCAGCTTCTGATGTACAAAGAGGGAATGCAAGATCATTTTCAATAATTTTATTTTGCTTTTTTTTTTCTTTTCCAAATGGAGATAGAATTCGGTGCATTTTTGAGACTGCAGAGCTTGCTATCTGAAGTGATAGGGAACTAATCTAAAAATCTTAAGATGCCATTTACACAAAAGTGATACAAGAAATAGGAAAAATTAATACCAGTCTATTTCAGAAGAGTAGTGTTTCCATTCTGTTACTGTTGCAGTGGCTTTAATCTCCTTAAATAGGTGGGATCACTTGCTCAATTTATTCTTGGGAATTTCTGTGTTACAAAGTGTCCCCACAGACACTTTTTTCTTAAGAAAAGATATGTAGACTAGGCATTGTGTGATTTGATATGAGTAGTAAGAGCAATATTAAACTGGGAGTATGCTAAAGCCTGACCAAATTTATGGCAAAACTGCAGAATTAGGTGCAGGATGTATCTCATACTGCATAAGAAAACTCTAGTAGAACATGTTCATAGTACTTAATTTTGTGTAAAACTGAATGGTTGGATTTAATTAATGCAGTTCATCCACTTTTCTGAACTGCACAATAATTCAGAAGCTACTTCCAGCTCAGAAATTTGTTGCAAATGTCACTTACCATATAAAGCACAAATTATGACAAAGGGGGCATCCAGCATGTGATATATTCAAAAGTTTAACACTTACAAGAATGTCCACTATAGTCTTCTTAAAACCTAAATAAAAAGAAAGCTACCTTAAAATGATGTTTCCAAACACCTCTGTGGGTGACTCTGATAATCTCCAGTAAACTGGAAGCAGTCATCATTGCGCAGCAGCTAATATCTGCTGTCTTTTCTCATTATGCTTTAGGAATTTCATTGAGGAGTTAGGCTTCAAGTTCTTAGCGACTTTTTCTTACGTATATAAATGCGAGAGGATGTTTTGCTTTCAGCACTTCCTTTTTCAAAACAATAGTTGTGACAGTGTTCTCTGTCCCTTTAGTGTAAGACATGCCACACTGAAACCCATCAAACTTTTCTGTTTTTTTTTTTCAGTTTGTAGGAGGAGTGTTAAATTAAGCAGCATGGGCATTCACTCTTTTGGATTAAAAACCACCCATCGAATGAAAACAATGTGCTAGACTGTTCACAACATAAGCATATGCTTAGGGAAGACATGTTGGGGAAAGGATGTCCGAATGTTAGTTTTTGGTTATATATTGGGCAGTTTCCACATTGCCTATGTTATACCTGTTTTTAAAAATAAATTAAAAATAACAGTTTTCTAGAGCCGCTGCCTGTAGTGCTGATGTGGGATGTTTGCTTACATATTGAAATCTCTAGGTGTTTGTTGTCGTTGTGTTGTTGTGTGTTTTTTGTTTTAATAAGAAATGACCAGGTGACATCAACAGACTCTCTCCATTTTAAAATTTGTTGGAATGTATCTTCCTGGCAAGTTATATTGGATTTCAATTCAAAACCTATACATTGTTTTCTGTTCTCATGTAACTACAAATTCTAATAGTAATAGGGCTATTCTTTGGAACTGGCAAAGAATCAGTTCACATAAAGCCTGCTGAATCTACTGTGCCAATGCTACAAGATGTTAAAATGAGAGGAAAAATAAGCAATGTGTGGCACTTAAACTGAATGTATTACATTTAAAATTAGTATTTACTGGTAAGACCATGCCCCAGGAGTCAAGCTGTTTGCAAATACTTGTTGGAGAAAGTCATTTTTATTTCCGTGAAAGATACTGGCAAAGTAGCTGTTTTGTTATTTGATGATAACAATCAAGCTGGGAGGTCATGATAAAATAGGGACGTACAGTGGGGATAACAGAGGAGTCTAATTGAAAATGACATGACAGAAAGAAAGATGGCTAAGAACATGGAGGTGAAGGGTTGAAAAAGCTGCAAAAAAAGTTCCTGGAAAATGCTGCATTTAGATTAACATGTTTGATGTAAAAGGAGTGCTTGAAAAGTTAAAGAATGAGATTTTAAAAGTCTATGTAAGATAAATACTTCATAATAAATACTTTAATACTTTTTCATGACTATGCTTAATTTAATCTTTGACTATTTTGACTTTGGATAAGTAGTTATCATTGATCCACAGCAGATTGAATTTGTGTAATGCTATTTACTCTGTCACCTGAGTATACGTACTGACGTATTGTTCTGATTTACTTGTAAATAATATATTTGAAAATTTTAAAAATACGTATTTTGTATGACCTAGGCCTCTATTCAAGCATATGGTGTAGAACTGTGCACTGTGAGTTTTTGATCTATGAGTTTTTTTCATAAGAAAAAAGAATATCATTCTCATTTTCAGTAAAAAGAAAGAAGAGAAAAACCCTTCTGTGGTACAATTCTATAAATGAAAGAAATAGTTACTAAGAGTAAAAGAGGACCAAACAGTCTCCAGTGAATACCATCATGTATGTGTCGGTAATGCTGAATAATTAATCATTAATCTGAGTTTAAAGTAATTTGGACAAATTTCTGTCACTAACAATTTGGACCATATCCATTGGACCTGAAAACTGTAGAAATCTGTGTTGCAATGAAGTTCATGAATTCTCTTGGGAAATTCAACTGCTCTAAGTTGTAATAGCTGACTTGGGATAACCTGAAGATCTGTATTGTGGGAGACAGTGTCACTTCTGATCCCACTCTAGTTAATATTCTCAGTGAAATAAGAGAGCTTAAAAAAAAAAAAAAAAGAGGATGGGGGAGAAAAAGCAAGTTAAAGGAGAGAGAAATTAAGAACGCTTTCTTATCTGTTTTGGATGCCAAAACAAAATATGTTGCTAGTGGAACTGCAGGGTTATAATGCTATTACACTAGTAAAATAACTGGTGCATACCATTACTCATTTTCTTGAATGTGAGGTAGCATGTAGAGCTATATAAAAAATAAAGAAGTATATTCAGTGAGAAGAAGTTCATTGTGAGGAAGTCTTCCATGAAACTTTGGCTGAAAACAATTTGAGACGTTCCATATAAATAAGAAGGTACTGTATTGAAAAGACTTGGAACTGGGCAGGAAATCTTCTGAGTGGTCTTGATGCATCAAAACTCAGGGAATTTTGTATGTTTTTGTTCACTTGTATTTTGTTGGAATTCTGATTGTTTGCTTACTGTGTGATGGTGCTGGCTGCACAGATGTGCTTTTACAAGCTGGTTTCTCAAACAGCCAAGTTTTATGTCTCTCTGCGGGCATTTAAGATTAGAACTGGTGTTATTGCTAGCTTTAACCCATGTAGACAGTCTGAGTGTGGGGATAAAGTAATCAGCACCACTTGTGTCTTTCAAAACATACACAGAGAATGTTTCTTCACTTCCTTTGTTCTGTGTTGCCTTTTAAGTAGTTGTTTTTTTTCCGAGCCTGTTCATATTATATTTCTTTACATCTTGTTATCAGCAAACAGTATTTCCAAATTTTGTGCCATTATGTAGAGATTTTATGCTGTGTACTGGAGTTTTAGCTATTTAACTAATAGCTGTACTTACTGGTTTATCGCTGGGTACACAGGCTTATCAGTTAATTACACAAATATTTATCTGTTCTGTGAGTTGCTAATCCTATAGTAAATGAAATCTTTAAGAGACACAAGAATGCATAGTTATTTTCAGATACTAATTATCTAGTTTGAGCTGCGGTGTTCTCAGAACTCATGAACCAGATAAAGCTCAAGATTTAACAATCTATATTTCTATTATTTGTATTTTCAATTTCCCATATTACACAAGAATTAGCCATTTTCTCTTTCTGAATGGCATGAGTGCTTGCAAGACACCTAGAAAAACAGAGTAAAGTATCTCTTTTTATCTGTGTGCTTCTGAAACTTCTAAACATGTGGGACCACTGTCCAGAGTCTGGACTGCTGGAAGGCTCCACAAACTCTGGTAGTTCATTTGGTTCTAATAGGCAACATGTGTTTAATGTGGTTACTTTAAAAATAAGCACATTTATAAGATAAACTGTCCAAAAATCTATTATGTAAGCAATCAGAGTTTCCCAGATTTTTGTTTTCATTAAGACAGTAAAGATACACGGTTTCTCTTCAATTAAAAGGAGATAATTCTTTTTTATACGGTATACATCTGCAGAGAAAGAGAAGGACTGTTTCTGCACTGCAGCTATGCTTCCAATTTGTACCTAATTTACACCAGCAGTGTAACTGATGTGTTGGTGCTGTGCTTTCTTGACCTGGCATGGACCACGAGTGATGACAAATGAGCCTTTAACTCACTAATGGGGTAGATTTGAGACCTATGCTGGTGTAAATTCCTTTAATTTGCAATGTAATGTAATTAGGATCAGGATGTATGATAAAGTAAACTTAGATTAGACAATCTTGTTGGAAGAGATGGTGACTTGGGAAGAATGAATTGAACAGAACATGAGGAAATTCTGGGAAGCAATAACAGCATTTTTGGCTCAGAACTTTTTTAACTAGATGGGAAAAGTTGTGATATGATTGCTGCCCAAAGCAGAAGTCATATCACTATGAGGTTAGTTCTTTCTGCTCCCTTTTGGTTGTATAACGAAATGACCTTGGAAGTCTTCCTTTTTTTCCTGTATTTGGTTTCAGGATGAGTGCTTAATCCATTGGGTTTTGATCAGTATTGCCATTAAATCTGAAGTCTTTAGCCTAGGGTATTCGTTTTCTTTGGTGACATGGCAGCTGTTTTCATTTTGTCTGTCAGAAGAGAGGAGAAACCTTGGATTCCTCTGAACTGCAGAAAATGCAGTCTGATAGTGAATGCAAGTCTTCTGAGATTTTTTATCCCTTCTTTTGGATCTGGAGGAAGGTCTGGTTCAGGACCCCTGGGGCATCAAAGAACAGAGCTGCCTGTGCTAAAGAATTCACCTTAGCTCTGGTCTCTGGTGGTCCAGCTGTATGACTCCTGATTGGACATTTACTTCCGTTTTTTTTTTTTTTTTTAGTCTTAGGAGAAGTGCTGATCTAGTCCTGTCCTGCAAATAGTGTATGTAACATACGTGTTACAGGCTCCTTTCTCAAGGTTACCACTATTTCTAGAGTGTTCCCTCCCTGCCTGGTACAATCTCTTAACCTCCTTCATTTTGGTTGGCAGATTTTTTACTGTTCCTAGTCCTATATACACATGGTTACAGAAGTGCATTTTGGCATAGGCATTGACTCCATAGAGGAACCCTGTTATGCTAATCAGCCTTAATGACCCTGAGCAGCCTCACGCTTGGTGGGCCTCCTCCCACACCTCTCTGATCATGGGATCAGTAGCCCCACTTAGGCTCAGCCCTGGGCTTGCAGTCCAGAGCTGCCTTGGGGCCAAGCTGGCCCCCAGCTCAGCCTCTGCCATGCCTGTACCTGGCCAGGGAACCTCTTAATTTGCATCCTGATCTGTGGATGCACTTCTTGGCTTGACCTTGGATCTGCCTTGTCACCACAGACTTGTGTGGTAATCTGCACTCTTGTTTGACCCTGGCTGCTGTTCCTGGATCTGTCCTGCTCCCTCTCGTGGTGTCGGTGGGATGGGGCCCAGGCGGATGAGGCCCTGCCTTACTGGCCCTGTTGTCATGCTTGACACCTGGCTCCCCATCCCTTAGGGAGCAGCCAGCTGTTGGTGCTTCCTGACAGAGTTTCGGTAGGTTGATTGATAACCGTTTTACTGATTTAGTTAATAGTAAGCATGAGAAATCTTGGCCAGCTTTTGCAGAGCTTTCTTTTCATCCTTACTTGGCAGGAGATGGTGCTAATTTCTTGAAAATGTATGTTTCACCGTAGTTCTTTACAAGTTTTCTACCTGCACGCCGGACTAGTAAGTAATTCACTCCTGGGGAGGTTTCACAGTGACTTTCAGATTGCTTTCCAGAGCTATTTTCTCAAATAAAAGAGAGTATCATTACGGCTTTGAGATTTCTGCCACTGTGGAAAATAACAGAACAGGTGATGCATGAAAGCATGTTCTATAAGTCTTTCTTCCTCTGAAACAATTTCAAGAACATTTTCAAGCAAAATTGAAAAATTATGATTATATTCACAATCCTAATTTGTTATTTTTTTCTTTGAAACAGATTCCTCTCATCATATCCCAATCAACTGTCTGATACAGCTGTCATTTGCCAGCAGGACAATTTGGAAAATGTGTGTCATCTCTAAAATCTAATTATAATGTATTTTAGTTTTGGATGTGACAAAAACTTTACCTTTATAATTAAGATTTCATACTAGCATTCATAGCATAGGTCATGGTCTATTACGTCATGTAATTCTTTGGTGCTTCTTCCTCAGGACCTATGGTTGTACATTTTTATAATTAAAAACTAGGTATAGATACATAGTACAGGGGCCTCACCTTTTTCCTGATTTTATGAAAAACTTTTGTCACAAAATGAATGGTATTCATTATAATTAGAAATTCAAAGCATGGTGTCCACCTGTTCTGTAGTCAGAAAGTAGCATTGGACAGAGGAAGAAATGCCTCTTAAATGTCTTCTTATTCTACTTGCACTATGCAAATACTATCTGGAGAGAAAGAGAGGTGCTTTGAGAACCTGGAACATAAACCAGAATTCTATCATCAAAATACAGAAAATTGGAATATGGCCATGAAAAATATGCTTTATAGCCTAACCTTGGGCAGGTGAGAACCCAAGACCTTTTCCTTCCTCTAACATAATAATGCCAGAAAACAGAAAGGGGTAATAGATTTAGTACTGCGGGAAGGATTCAAGATGATAAATCAAGTTGAGGTTAATACTCAGCTCTCTGAAGGTGGGCCTTTTCAGTAGTCTGGCTTCATAACTGGAAGTCTGAGCTTTAAAATTTAAGAGTGGGGAGCAGGGGAAGGAAATGCTCAGATTTCCTTTTCAGCGTTTGAGCTTAGCTTAAAAGCACTATACACTGCCAATACTGTGGTAGTCAGAAGAGAATATGAGGATGATAGTGAAGAGTAACATTCTGTTATTTCTGAAGTAACTGGCAAACCTCCAGTGATGGAATGGGAATGTCCTAATTATATAATTATATAATTATATATATATATTATATAATAATTTATTATTATATATAGAATATATATATAATATTATATATTATATTACTATATATTATATTTTAAAAATTTATATAATAATATATAATTATATAATTATATATACAAATGCATATTTGAAACTTAACTTTGTAATGCTATTTCCAAAGGATGCAAGAAACACCTTTTTAATGGTGTACTTTCTAAACTGGTCTGGTCAGACTTTCTAAACTGGTCTCCTTATAACAGAGAAAGATGGGAAATAGGAAAAGCCAGAACTTGGAATGACTTTAGATGAGAAACAAGTGGAAAAAATTAGGATTGTTAAATTTAGAAAGGGAAATAAACAGAAATATGATAAAGGTAACTTGAGAAGTTTGGTTAACTAATGAAAGCATTAGTAAGCACAAAAAGTGACCACATGGAATAATTTACTTAGAACTCTTAAAGATCTCTCTTTTCCACAGCATCCTGTTGTCTTTTAAATAATTGCACAGTGGGATTAAAAAAGTGAATAAATACAGAAAGAGATAAGAATCTCCCTAAGCCCCGTTATGTCAGATAACAGTGGAAAGCATGATGCCCTATGCTACTGTGTATTCTGGTAGCCAATCTGCATTTCACAGTTCTGGACAAATTATTTTCTTCCATCAAGAAATGTAAACAGAAAAGAAATTACGTAAAGTTAGCAGCTTTCTAAATAAAAATTTTGAGTGGAAGGGTACATCTAAAGACATTGGAAATTACTTAGAAAAGTGTTAGTTCCTGAAGTACTCAAATCGACTTATAACTTTATAACGAAGGAAAGAGATGCTGAGTTGCACTGAAGTACATGAGAAAGCCTGAGACTGGTTTCCTCAAAGTTGCTTAGTGTCTGGGGTTCGTTCTAATAGGGCTCCAAATATTTAACCTTTAGGCTGTAATACATAGCTCACACTTTGACTTCCTTCCTAAGTTTGTTTATTTATGTATGTATGTTTTTATTTATTTAATGGCATGTATAAAAATCCAAATACTCCTTCTATGTACTTCTTTATGTATTTTTATTTCATCTGTTCTTGGTCAAGGACCAAGATGAAATTCAGATTGTGTGAGTATGAGCATGCTTCTTTCAAAAGGACAGCAATAGCAAGGAGGTAGTAGAGGGGAGACTAGGGGAGAATCTCTTGCTCTCTTTCTTTCCTGTCTGGACAATGCAACCCAGAAACCAGTTAAGTGGATGTATGAGCCTCCATGGGGGTAAAATACTCCCTTTGCGGTTTAGCGGCAGTATTTCCTGAACCAGTGAGGCAGGGCAGGGGGTGGCATTTTTCTACATTTGTCCTCCGTTTGCAATTTGTCCTCCATTTATCTTCAAGGAAAATACATTCTTTTTACAGTCTAAATTTCCTGCCTGTTCTTGGAGCAGCAAGAGACTCCTCTTTAATTTCAAGTGTTTAACGAAAAAGAAACTTTTTTTTATCAAGAAATCCTGGGCCTCATACAAGAAGTGTTGAGTGAATTTTTATGTTCAGTGTCTCTCAGTAGTTCAGGCTGAAGGACAGTAGTCATTTCTTCTGTCCTTAAAATATGTAAGTAATAAATTCAGAAGCCAATGCTTCCTGGAAACAGTGAGATGAGAGGATTTTTGGAAATGCCTATATGACGGTTTGAAATGGCACTATCTTTATGTGTAAATCTACCTAGCATGTAAGACTCTGTGAAACTTTTGTTCCCTTTTTAAGTAGCCTCAGGTAGGTTCAACCTTTTTTCTCCACTGTTAAATTCTTACATTGAACATTTACAATTATAACAGAGCTTGCAGTTTCTGCTTAATTTCCTTTCCCCGTTAGTAATTCCAGGAAGCTGATGTCTGGCCAAAGCAAATTAACCTGTGGGTTCTGCTTTGACATCAGTTCTTTTCAGCCTTTATCTTCTTTTTAGGTAGTTCATTGGTTTACATGCTGAATACAAATGAATATTGCAGTCAGCCCTCTGTTTCCTCCCCAGTTCAGCAGCATTGATATTTCCCCTGTAGTGACAACATGCGGATTAATGTTTTTCAGTCTTGCATGTTAATACTTTGAAATACACGGAACTTTTCAGTGTCTTGTTATAGAATGTTTCAGCTTGAAATATATATATGGGTATACTTCATGTGGTCTTGATTTAAGTGTTTGTGAGTTCATTTCTACAAACAATAAAGCTGTAAGAAGTAGAAAGGAAGTCCAAATACATGAAAATAACAAAAATGTTGTTTTTTATATTTTCTTTTATTATTACTTCGATATTAGGAATTTGGTCAGCTTTTTAAGCATATACAACCTTAGGAGAAGGAAGTGACAGTGAAGGGTTTTGCCCGAGCATACTGTTCATAAATTCAAGTGGAGGTATGGGGAGGCTGAGAGACCTGGAATAGAAACTGCTTGCTTTTGAGAAGTTTAACAAACTTGTGCTTGTTTGGGATTTAGGTGTCTCAGGAGGCAGCCAGTAAGCAACCTTCACAAACTGATTGATATTTACAAACTCAGGTAATCTTTTTCACAGAGGAAAGTCCCTATTTTTAATGAAGCTATATATCCAAAGATCTGTTGTGTATTTTGCTTTTCTGTGTTTTCATTTCTAGGAGTAAGTGGTAGGAACCTTTCTCCAAATATTCTGATGCTTTTCTTCATAAAAATAGGAAAATGATTTGGGAATTTTGATTTAAACGAACTGCCTAAAATAATTACAGTATAATTTTGATATGCATGTATGTTTTTAAGTAAAAAGAAGGATGCTTTTGTGTTGAAAATAATTAGATGTTTTAGTGCTTCCACTTTATTATTATAAAGTATTTTGGGTTTGCAGAACTTTGTACCTGAAATAGCTCTTCAGTCATAAACAGACTTCTGTAGAATCAATAGTTTTGTAATATCTAGTGTAGTGATTGCTGAGGTTTTCATAGAAATTTTTATCTTGGTTGCAACAGTGCAAGTTCAGTGTAGTGTTAAGTTTCACATTACTTTGTGCTGCAAAGAAAGGTTGTGGTTGTGAACATGCACCATTCTATCCAGTTCAGTTGGTTAAATCATGGAAGTGTAGTAGCAGGTATGGACAGATCTCTTTTATTTAATATGGAGAGCAGAATACCAGCTTCTGGATTCCAGGGAATTCTGCCTGTATGGTTTTGTAGGGGGAAAGATTAAATCAGTATGGAAAGAATCAGTTATATGAATTGTTAAAAGGGAATGCAGTACATTTTTCTGTGCCTCAGAAACTCATTCCAATAATGGTTATTTGGACTTCATCAATGTTTACAGACAATGTGCTGCTTTCTAGAATAGTCAGCAAAGAGAAGACTAAAATCACAGTTACTGCTAAGTTTTGAAATTTGGTTTTCTACCTACCATTTAAAAAAAAGAGAAAGGGTAGAATGGTGGTTTTGTGCCAAAACCATGCGCTTACTAAGTTCACTTTGTGAAGAACTGAGGAAAAAGGCAAAACTTTGTTTTATAGAAACAAGTCAATCGGCATGAAAAAGCTTTCATTGCTGGAATTTTTATAACAAGCTACAACATCTGAAATGGTAGTGTTTTTTTTGTTCTTTTTTGTTGTTTCTTTTTTAAAGCTTTTTCAAGGAATGAACCTACTTTAAAGTACTGCAGTTGGAGTTCTCATGATGAAAGTGTTTTTGAACTCTGGTTTAGTTGGCAGTTTGTTTATTTCCATTTTTCCTTTTGTGGTACATATATATATTTCAGAAAAATAGGGAAGGACAGGTTGGTTTCCTGACAGGGGTTTGATGGAAAATTTCCTTAAGTTTATTTGCCTTTTTGTTTTCAGTCCAGAGAGTTTGCCACAGGCAACCAGTGTACACAGAATCTGTAATGGCAGCTCTACATCTAGCTGTCAGCAAAGCAGTACAGACTGCAAACCCTCATCTCCATTTGAAAGAGGGAAAAATGCTTCCTTCATTTAGGTTTTGAAGGGAAGCATTGTATTCATGAGATCAGCATAGCAGTAGAGGGTTCTTGATGGTTTATGTACCATTAAGGTTATGGTGCCAGGCTTTCAAAAACTGCAGGTCTGGTTGTCAGTTGCCGTTCTTACAACTCCTCTGTCTGTGGCTGTGGTATCTTCCTGTGGTCATCCCCAGCGTTCAGAAGAGCCATTCATGAGCTCCGTGCTGAATCTTTTTCGCTCTGCCTTTCTAAGCGCTCTTAAGTTTGTACTATTCCCTTGAGAGGAGTCAGCTGAAGGGGATTATTTATGTACCTTTCTGCCATTGAGGCTTACAGTCCTGCTTGGCCCACAGCATTGCTTCCTGCCTGGCCTGCCCTCCCCGCAGCCCCCGTCAGCCCATCCTGGTGGCAGTGCTGCAAGGCTGGGGAGCGAAGGGAAGAAAGAGGCTGGGCTTTGAAAGATGGTCTGCTGGTTTGGGGGCTGAAAGGGACAGGTCTTTTGTAGGTGTGGGAGAGAGACATGGCATTGTGAGTCCAGCTTGGCAGGAGAAAAGATGATATTCTTCATAGATGTTGGTAGTAGTCTACAGAAGGAAGGGACTGAGAGGGAGAAGGCAGTGACAGTGACTTCTTGTTAATACAAAGCTAACCAAATTACAAAAGAAATCTAATTCTTAGTAATGTTGTGCTTCTCAATTTCACGAAAATCTTTGCTTGCCACCCACCTTCTAAATTCTTGAGACATTTAAAGTACCTGTATGCTGAGTTCATGTGGTTTACTCTCTGACATATGAGACCAGGTTATTCACAGGTCATATTTTTGAGATTTCCCCTGCAACCATAAGGATAAGAAATATTACATTTACATGAAAGGTAAGAATCTAATGCAACTTCTTGACTTGAGGAGCTGGAACTTTAAGAAAACCATAACTTTTCACGTTCCCATGATAAAATACATAAATTGGCAACAGTAAAGTTGGAAGAAATTAAAAAGTAGGATAGGAAAGGGAATAGAGGACTGGAGGGTCCCATGCATGTTGTAAACAGTTCTCTCCGTTTGTTCAATGTGTATACTTAGACTGTTAGGGTTCAGAAATTCTTTATTTTTGTATTGCTTAGTTTAACAGAACAATACGTCTATTGCGTAGAGATTACAATCAAATGTACTCTGCTTAGGGAAGCCCTCCAACTTTTATAGCTCTGTTTGCACTTTTACTCATTTCTGAGACAAACATTCGCTGGTCTGCTTGGGAGATTTAGTAATTCAGCTTTGTATCATGCTTTCAATACTGCTTTATTCTTTACTTAAAAGTAGGTCTTACTCATCTTCTAATACCAAATACTGTTTTCAAGGGCTCTCGGTTCTGATGGCTTAGTCAAAGCACTTTCTTTTGTTCAACTATGGTATGAAGAAGAAAGATTGCATCAATATCCTGCTCCGAAATTATCCTAAAGGATGGGGGCCTATTTCAGGAAGCAGTCGTCAGTCTTGAGAATGAGTGGACGCTTTGGGTCCCTGCGGGCCAGCAGTGGGAGCCAGAGGATTCAGACTGAGTGCCCAGCAGGACTGGGCTGTTCAGGGTGCGGGATTGTGTTGCTGTAGGGCTGACCATAAATCCAGAGGCTAGTTCCTGATGAGGTTTTAATTTATGATTTATTTATTACAGACTTCTTTGATAAAAGGAGGTGCTGTACCTTTAAGTAGCACATGCAGTCTAACCATCAACAGGCATCTTTTGCAAGCTGCTTTAGCCTGTTTCTCCAATCATGCCTGCCTAAGTCAATAACACACTGCCAAACCTCCTCGTGCATTAAAGGTTACCTTTTAGCTTGTTCCATGAATCAGAGCAGATGCATAACTTGGCAGTGACCATTTCTGTCCCTCCCATTCTTTGCTTTATACTGACTGCAGCCCCCCAGCTCCTTGCGGGCTGAGCCCCCTCCCCCAGCAGGGAGAAGTCATTACATGAAGAGATCAACTTACCAGTTGTCTTCAGAGCAGTGGCTGAGCGCAGAGCTCCTGGTCGTACAGTGAGTGCAAGAGAAAGGGGGAGAGGGAGAAGGAGTCGTACCTAGAAGAACTGAAGGCTGTGTTACTGAGACACAAGTGCATCTGCTAGCTGTTAGTACTTGGCAGAGGGTTTTCTCCTCCAGGGTAGCTCTAACTTTGGGTAATAATGTTTGTCAGCTACCTGATACTAATGTTGCTCTACTTTCAAACAGCAGTGTTAGCAAGACCTGGGGGAGAGGTAAGCAAAGTATGTCAAAAATTACCGTCTCGACAGAGTTTTCTTCCTATCTATTCAAATAGGTTGTGAATTATTTTTATGTTGGTAGAGACTTCAGAATTGCATTGTTTGCTTGATGTGTAAAAGGACTGTTTGTTTGTTTGTGGTGTTTTTTGGTTGGTTGGTTGGTTTTTAAGCCTGTAGGTACTAAGGGAGAGTAATTTGAAAGTTAGATTCTTTTAAATTGATATATAATATGTTTTCTGTGAGATGACTGTAATGTGTGAATTTTTCTTTACTAACAGAGAAATAGGATACTCTTTGCAGCAGTAGATGGTAGTGTTAAATTCACATTTTCTACAAAAAAAAAAAAAGAACATGCATGATTGAAAAAGTTTTTACTTAGGGTGTATCTTGGGGATGTGAGTATGTAAAAACTGCATGTTGCATTATTTTAATAACAGTCTTGTGCAAATACTCAGTACGTGTATTGTTGTTTTAGCAGGGCATGAAGAACATTTTTTTTTCTTTATGTTTGCCATATCCTTAAAGACAAACTTTATGCATTCTTTGTATGAGAAATCTTAAGTAATGGAATAGAACTGCTCTTGCTACACCTTAAAAAGTTGCTACTTGATTTAAAAGAACAGTTTTCCAGATTTTTGTTCTGATCAGAGCAGGCTTTTTTTCAACAGGTTCTTATTTCATACCAAAGCAGAAAAATTCATTTAGTCATTTGTCATTTAGGAAATAATTCATCAAGCATACTACTATCAGATATGCAATATTCCATCTAATGAAGTTAGTGGCAGAAAACACTTCTAGTACCTTTGATATTCATTCTCCCTCACGCTTTCAACTGAAATATTATGTATATTTATGCATTTTGAAGGAATAACTGGATAGTTATGTTCCATAATATATCTTCCTTAAGTATATCAACAGCATTACAAAGGAGTAAACTGCAAAGTAAATCTGAAAACAGTTATTTTGCTTTAGAGCTTTGTCTTTTGTTAGCCTTGTCTTTTGTTAGGCTACCTGTTTATGGTAGCTTAATAAAGACCAGAGCAATTACTTCCCCTGGTAGAAGAAAGTGGAAGTGGACTGGAAAAAACATCTTGTCTGGCACCGTGTGGTTGTCATTCTCTGTAGCTCATATGCCTGGACATAAGCTGTATTTTGCTTTCAGGGTGTTCTAAAATGCAGAGTTGTAATGGTTGTGATTCAAGAAAAATGTCTTTTAAAGAAATCTTGTGCCGACTGTGATCTACTTAAAGGAGAGCAGGGAAATGTTTTCAGCAGAGGCTCAGGGACTTTAAAGTTGTTGATGATCAGAATGACTGGAAGCTGATCATTGCCCTCTAGTTGTCACTGAAGTTTTTAACTTCCTGGTTGATACTGAACACAGAAGATGACAAACGGGCTCACCTTGTCCAGGCTGAGGGACCTTAAATTTTGTGGTGGCTCATATGGAAAATATTTGTCACTACTGCATGCACATGTGGTCTTCAGAGATCCATATAAAGAAAAAAATCTAGAGCAGCACCAGTGTTGCCTGCCAATTATCCTCGTTAGCAAGTAAAGTAAAAGCAATGCTGTGTTCTTACCTGAAAATGAATTTCTGCAGTAAAAGTGCAATGTGGAATGCTTTAGCACTGTGATCCGTATGCCAAGTAGTTTAAACTGTACTGTTCTTGTTAGAATTTCAGCTCATACAGCAGACAGAATAGAGAAATGGCATACTACTTTATCTTAGATTGTAGGAATTACTAAAGATAGTGAGAAATTTTCTTTTATTATGCTCATATGGCTAATTTTGAAAATTGCACAATAAAAATATGCTGACTGCTTTTAATACAGTAATTCTTTGTCCTGTATTGTAAGAGACCACCTGATAATCTTGTGCTTTTCCCTGTGTCAGCTGCAGACTCTTGGCTACACAAATATTATTTCTGTAGGAAATTACTCAATTAGGATTTTTCCCGTGCTGGAGAGGCAATGATCTGAGGAGAGGGAAAGTAAGCGAGAAGCCATTTTTAAAAGGAATATGTATTGTAGTTTTGTGATCCTTTGAAGTGTTCTATTTACTTCTTTGAATATTTTAATGGATTCATAGGTTTATGTTTTTAAAGTTCTCATAAAAGTGTCAGTTTGTGATAGATTAGAAAGTCATTGAGAAGTTGCTTTTCTTGCCAGCCTGTTCTCTCCTTGATATAATGCTGCAGAACATTAACCGTTCTGGAAACAAAAAATTACAAAAAAGAAGATGTTAAATTTTTACCCCAATGATTCTCAAAACTTGATCTGATGTGTGTATAATTCTGTTTGATTTTTTTTTGGTTTTGAGTTAATGAATGGCTTAGCATGAAGTCAGTGGAACTGCATTGCATCACTTTTCCGTTTAGGACGGAAATACGGTTGTATAGCTTTACAACTTAGCCCACGTTTGCACTGGCTGAGAGCGAAATTTTTTTATGTGCTTTTTAGGAAATAAGCATGACTTGCTTCAGCCATAGCTGGAAGCACCAACTGGTATCTCCTTCTGTGGTCAACCTTGCTAAATGGTCAGAGTCCAGTTTCTTTCTCTCTGGGATGTTCAGGAGCAGTTGTCTTCATCAGCAGATCGTACATCTATCTTTTGTGTCTGAGAAAGAGCTAAGGCTTAGTTGGCATCAAATGGGAAACCTGGGTGATAAGGACTTTCAAAATAAAGATAAAGCAGGGCAAATGTGATACTATGCAGAATGTGTAAGGCTTAACTTCTAATTGCAAAACAGTACTTAATGAAGGTTTCCTCCTCCCCACTTCTAATCTGGTGGTTTTGAGTCGTCTGTAGCATGAAGATTGTTGGTTCAACTAGATTCATTGGATCTTATAAATCTTGGAGCAACTGGAGAGTCTTGCTGAGGAATAGCCAATCTGTGTATTCCTAGCATATTCTGTGTTTCTTAGCTCACAAGCGAATGAGCAGTTACATCACACTTGGTTTAAATCATCATTCTTCACTCATTTCCTCACAGGTAGCCTTTTAAATATTATTTTCTAAGTATACTTGATAGATACCTGTATTTTGAGAAGAGAATTTCACTTTCCTTTAGATTTCAGTTATTTCAACTCAATTCTCTTCCCACTGTAGTAGGGTTGTTGTTTTTTTAAGCTTGTGCATATTAGCCTTGAATTAGTAATATTATTTCAATAGGTGTTGGTGAAGCTATGCAATTCTACTGAAGTCACCTGCCTGGCCTCTTCAAGATCCTCTTACCCAAAAACAAGGCTAAATTGTACATTATTGAGTTTTGTTTGTATTCTTTGCCTGCAGCATTAAAAAAAAAATCAGTTTATCTGACAAAGCATGTGGATTATAAAAAATAATGAAAAGAAAGTAGCCTCACATGTGAAGTAAGTGTTGATCTGTTTTTTAATGTGGCAAATAATCATAATCTGATCATAAAAATACGTGATACATGAACAAACAAAGAGCTTTCAGTGAGTTTAAGTGAACAGTGAATGCAGCACTTTATTTATCACAGATATGAAATCCTTCCCTTTGGAATTTGGGCATAGAGTGAAAACATCAAGTTCTACCTGGTAAAATGCATAAGGGAGTCTGAGTAAGTTGAGTCTGAATCTTTGTATTCTTCAGAATCTGCTGGTTCTGATTAGCGTCCTATGGGTTGATACCTGAAATAGTGTTGTTTTACACAGTGTCCCAAGTTGCAAGACTAGGAATAAATACACAGAAATGCAAATGACCCTATTCTCATGAGCTCATGTCCATTTCGGCTTTGATGTGACTGTCCTCTGCAGTATGCAGCTTGTCCAAAATCACAGAAGCAAAGTGAATTTGTCAACATTTTAAAGGAGCCTTCAGTTCTGAACAGGTTCAGATATCATAGTGAGAAACGCAACCCACTGCAGAAATTCAACCCATTGCAAGAAATGTCAGGACATTTAAGTAGTCCAAAGGATTTTTAACTGAAAAGTTGGTTAAAGAGATGAATGACAAACTTTAGAAGATTCAATTCAGGCATTAATCTGAACTGTATGCACAAGCTACAATCCCAACTGCAACCAGTAGATGATGTTCCCTTTCTGGCCAAAAGAAGATGTACTAATGAGTTGCATGAAAAATTATTATTATTTTTTAAACTATCTTTAAAGGTGAACTGATTTTTATTCTTTCCTAATAATAGGTAGATTGTTTTGGTTTCAGAAGAGACTAAAGAGAATTCTTATTAGGCCTGAACCAGTTCTCCCATTCCTAATTATTATCTTTTCTACTTTGTTAAAGACGTGTGATCCTCATTGTAAACTTGAAGTTATGATTTTTCTTTTAAAACTCTGTGTGCATGCATGTGTATATATATGCATGTATACAATTCTGTGCTGTACCGGGCTCTGGAAAAAAAACACCTTCATAGAGCATTGAAGAAAACACCTTCTGGGTACGTACGTGTAGCTGCATCTAGAATTCTTCCCTGAGTGACTGACCTGTACCCGAGGTGGCCAGGGAGAAAAGCACATCCCCGTTTTGTTGCTTACTTTCCATGTAGCAGAGTACAGATAGAGCTTTTCCTTGCTGATGTCAGAAATACACTGTTAAGCAAGAAGGGGAAAAAAAAAAAGGCAACTTGAGGTCATGGCCCTTTTGACACTGCTTCCTGAATATTTTGTTCTTGCCGATGAAGAATTTGCTTTCTTCTCACTTGTTGGAGTAAAGTTTCTGACCTTACTTGGTGGAACCTTCTGCTGTCATACGGTACAACATCATGCATGTGTGGCAAATGGTGTGTACTCGTGAAGGGGCATCGGGAGACAGTTAATCAGTAAGTCAAACAAGAGCAAGCTGATGAATTTTTAGTGCATTTGTGGTTTTAAAGGTCAAGGCAGTTGTCAATAAGAACAACTTTCAGATATGTTTGACAAATCAACCTTTCCAAATCCTCAGTGGTGGTGTATCTCAGCAGTGTCCAAAAGAAGCTCTCTGTGGCTTGGAAATGAATGAGTTAACCTACCTCTGCTCCATCACCAGGCTGCAGTTACTGATACAACGTCATCAGTTACAGGCAGGGAACACATTATAGGACCCAATAAAACAGGCTTTTCCATCTCTGACTTTCATTGGGCCAGCACGTAAGAAAGCAAACATAATTTCTCCCACTCACATGCTGACAAAAACCATCTTGGTACCTGAGTATTCCCAACTGCAATCCAGGATTAATAGGGCTTCCACTGATTCTCCTGAGAAATTGATATGTCACTTTGACAACATTTTCCCATAAAAATCACCTGTAACCCCTCTGTTATGAAGCATGGGAATGTTAGAGAGCCTTTGTGGGTTGGTAACTAAGGGGAGATCGAACTACTTGGATAGTTGTTTGTTACTTGGATTTACTTTAAAATTACACTATGCTGAGTTAGAAAAAACAGATGGTAATTTACATATGGCAGTAATTGCTGACATTACCAGTTTAACATCTGAAAGCGAGATGCTTTGTAGGTGAAAAATAATCCTGTCAAGTAAATATCCACAGATATAGCCAAATTATAAGAACATGCTCCGAGTATTGCTGTAGCTGTAAGTGCTACAGAACAAGTTTAATTGACCTCTGGCATACTTGCCTCAGTCTTCCTAGCTTTGTATTTCGGTTCCAGCTGCAGTAGTAGTAACACAACCCTATTTTGCTTTAAAAACTTGGATGTAAACTTGGTGTAGTAGGATGTTCTCTTGAAAGTTAATTACGTGGTGGCAACAGTGTCACTAAGTGTACTCTTTCACACTTTGTGATTATGGAGAAAAAATGCTCTTTCAGTTGTCTTCCCAAGATTCCTGTAGGACTTTTAGTTCTTGCTATATTGCACATCTTCACCTACTCCTGTGGGAAAGATGGGCTGAAATATGAACAGTTGTAGGTACTGGTAGAGGTCTGTAAGGATACCTCCTTAGCGACTCGCAGATCGTAGGACTAGATCCACAGTCTTTTAAAAGTCTTTGGGCTCTGGTTCTGGATAGACGTGCTTTCTTGATCGATCTAAAAGACAGAGGGCTAGAGTAATTCCCACTTCAGTTCCTGCATCATGCTCAGTCCTACCACAGTTGAGCTAAATTAGATAAGTCATTAGCAAATAAATGGTTACGTGTGACGGATGAGCTAATTTGTTTCTTACACAAGGTTTGTAGACCACTTTCTGGAAAGCTGTTCTAGAAACTTGCTGGAATTCTTATTAGATAGACATATATTTTCAAGCATTTATCTTGAATATTACGCTTGGAAAAAATGTTTTGCCTGGGGACTAAGAGTCTACAAAACACTTCCTTTATCATAGTTTATTATCAGTATCAGTTCTGTTCATTTACTTGCTTTAGATTTTTCTCATCACCTTTTGCTTTTTAAAGTAATAATTCACTTAAAATTGAATGGTAATGGAAGTATTTTTATCACTGAAATATATATTTATTTTTTCAGGCATAGCCAGTGTATTTTGAATTTCTTCAAATTTTAAAATTTGTTCCAAACATGCTAACTGTATAAATGGAGCAATGAATTTAGGGGGCAGGTAATTTATGTTAGGATATACTGAAAGGTATTCAAAAAAAGTGGGGGGGGGGGGGGGGGGGAATAAAATCTAGCAAGGTAAAATAAGTCTTTGTAATTGCTTTTAGGTCAGAACAGTTATTGTATAAATAGCTCTTTCTTCTAAAGAAGACTTCTTTGGTTTTCCTATCTCTTCTTGGTAATGTTGCAAGGCTCTGATTTCTTTTTTAAATGCTCTGATGTATAATAGGTGCACAGGAATGTGTTCCAAGACTCATAAAATTTTTAATTAAAAGAGTGGAAGGTCTTGTAAACTCCTGGTGGTTGCTTTTAAGTAATATCACTTCTTAAAACACTTTTTTGTTGTTGTTTTTCAGCCTCTGAGTTTATCTTTCAATTTGTGTACAGCACTGTTACATTTTTTGCATGTGGATGATGTACATGTTTTAAGGAGACGAGTTTATTAATAGATTTACCCAGCCTCTTACCATCATGACTCTTCTGGAAATGAGACCTGGCACACAAAAGAGGCTGTGCTAAGTAACTAAACAAACTCCCTGCTGTTAATGTCAAGACTGTAATTTTGCTACAAGCTTTCCTGCAGGTATACTGCTGCAGATAGATTACTAGCAGTGCTCACAGAGCAGTGCTCAGAGCCTCTGAGTCAAGGGTTGGAGGGAATTATGCAGTGATCAGGAACCTAAAGCAAATTTTCACTGCTTGATTGAAAGACATGGGACAGAAAGGGCCTGGCATCTGTGACATATATCCCTATCCATACTTGATCTATGGCTTGCTTGATTGTTCCTTGCATATCACTTATTATTCATTACTGCCAAAAGGGCAAGAGCAGGGATCAAACATCATCCACTAGTGTGTTTAAGGACCCAAAGGCACCAACACAGCAATTATATCACTGACAGCAGCTACATTGCTTCTGTTTAAAGACCCTTTCTAAATGAGATACATGAAAGTGGAGCACGAGAGATTATTAAATTAAAGGTTTGCCTGTGTATGTGATTGCCTGAAGCTGTCAGTCTGTTTCTTCATGGGTTAGAAGTATTATTTTCCCAGAGTGTGGGTTGTGAGGAAGGTTTTATCAGGAGACAGAACTTTTTGACAAATTTCCACTCCCACTTGTTTGGCAGACACAGAGGAGTGAGGTGAATTTGGAGTCAATAAATTAATCCTTCCACCCATAACTGCTTTTTGACTACAGCATAATGGTTGCTTCCATTTTTCATGTCATTTCTTCCCAAGATACCGGTGCGTAGGGGTGCGGGGAAAGGAAAGCTTTAACATATTGAACTTAAAGGTAAATCCTTTTGCTGTTACGATATATCAGTTAGAAACCACTTCTTCCACTGAAAGTGTAAAAGTTTTTTATAACTGTTTTCTGAAAAGATATTGACTAATTTGTAATTCATTGCAAATAAAGGATAATGTAGCAGGAAAAAAGAAAGCAAGATTTCCTGCCTTGCTCCTTGAAAGTTGAAATTATAGAAGCAATGGCAAAAACATGTGGAAATGCTGTATTTTAATTCCAAGCAGTTAATAGATTTAACAGAAGAATTTACCCCCTCTAAGGATCTAATTTTTCTTTTGTAATTTAGATTGTATGTTTTTCTTTTACCCCTTGTGTGATGCCATGATGCCTGCATCCTGCCTCCTTTCCACCACTCCAAAAAAAAAAAAAAAAGATTGAGGAAATACAGTCAAAGTTAAATCTGTGAGACATGAGGTGTTTTACAGGTTAGCAGTTATGATACTTTGCATTGCTTGTACTGTTTTAATGTAATAATTTCAGTATAATTTCAAAATGAGTAGCAATTAACTGCCGATGAGACAACAAAAACCTTTCATAAGCATTCAGTGTATGGAGGGTATTTTAACATCTGTACATGAATAGAGCATTTGAAACACGTGCTGGACTCTTGCTTGTAAGTACTTGAAAGCTGAGATTTATTTAGTGCTCGAATGAGCAGGTGATAGTGAAGTATTCTAGCCAGGGGCACCAACTGTTTTGATGTTAGCTATGAGCCAATATCCTCTAGAAAGCACAAGGACACAGAATAACTATATAAATGACATTTCTTACTTCCTCATTAAATGGAAATTTTTTTGCTGAAATACTAGAAATACAGTAAAGCCAGTCTATTGAACTGAAAACAGTTTTAAATATTTGCTTGTATGTTTTGATACTGAGCATCTCAGGCAAGCATGTTCTTGGTGTTGTGGAGGAGAAGTAATAAGGGGCATTGTAGCCCCACGCAGTTAAGGATAGTGCATACATACCCTGCTGATTACAGAGGAGGTGACGGTAATGTCACTCACTCTGTGGCTGCACCTCATCCTTCTGAAATTTTCAGGTACTCAGGGAATTCTTCAGTATTTCAAGTGTTAACTGTTCAGCGTTATCCTTTAGGCTGCCTGATAGAGACCACACTAAGCAATTGTAACGTGTTGTATTCGTCGAAGTGCTGGGTTACTGGTGATACGATGGCCCTTGGAAGATCGATGCATTACCAAAGGAACCAGTAATTAAGAATGATCCACACTGTCAGACTGGTCTGAGTGGAAATAAGAAGATACCTAATGCATGCAGCTGTCATAGTATGACTATTGGGGATTATCTCTAGTAAGACCAAGATGGCAGAGACTGGGTTGTGTCCAGTCTTTTCTTCCTGAATGACTACCGCTTTCAGTTATCAGATGAGGGCCAGAAATACCGAGTGACAAGGAATAACATGATTCTTTATTTGTGATGATAGAAATCCATTCCTAGCCACATAAAAATGTCTAATAAATAAGCAAAGCAATGTGTAGTGTTCAAATAAAACTAAAAAATCATAAGAATTTATTAAGAAAAGAACTGGAAGATTAGTGGTCTTACTTTTACATGTACTAACTTCACATAGCTGTGTCAATGCAGCGAGGCTTTAAAGGAACATTTATCTGAGTGAGAATCAGGCCAGGAATCTTATTAAATACTGTTCTGCTTTCTTCTTTGTTCTCACTCCTAACAAACTGTAAGAAGATCATACTATTTATTTAGTCTAAAGGTGATAATAAATGTCATTTGTTAAGCTGTGTTTTGTTGTTGTTGTTGTTGTTTTATATGTTTGTTTTTGGCTTTAGTAGCTGATACGTGAAGTTGATACGCTAATTTTAATTTTATCAGTATAACTGCAGCATGTTCTGCTTGTGAAAAAGA
Organism: Cygnus atratus; assembly: GCF_013377495.2. NCBI lineage: Eukaryota > Metazoa > Chordata > Aves > Anseriformes > Anatidae > Cygnus > Cygnus atratus. Next base: position 4,799,627 of record NC_066372.1, on the reverse strand, counting down.
ACTATCTAATACTATTACCGTTTTCCCAAAGGCAGTTTTAGGAAAGAAGAATCTGGAAATACATTTACAAGACAAGATACTGAAAAAGTAGGAGTTACTTGGAAAAATGTAATACTTTTTTCCATGTTGTCAGAAGTCAGTATTGTGATGCAGAGAAGTCCATTAGTTTGTGGAAAGAATGACAGTTGGTGTAGTTCCAGCCGTCCATGCAACCGTTCATTTTAGGAATTGATTGAGAGCAGATGAGATCAAAAGTTAACATCTGCAGCTGTTTTCTGCTGCTAAATAAGCACTAGAGAGCTGGTGAAGCAGTATTTTAGTGAAGGAGAAGCACTTCAGAACTCACAGAGCGAATTTCATTGCTTACAGCGCTATTGCACTGCTTTTGCTCAAGTTTCAGGACTGGCTTTTCCTCTGTTAAAGGGAAAGCTGGGAGTATCTAGCAAGCAAGTTAAAATTAGTAGAACTGTCACATTTCCCTTTAAAGGATAAGTTACTTCTTGGATAACAGACTAATGCTGCTATAAAATGCTATTACTGCTTTGCCTCTGAAGGAAATTTCTACTTTATCACAAACAACACAGCAAAAATTCCAAGAGTAAGAAGTGGACAATGACTGTTGCTTAAAACATTGTTTGCATTAAGAGGATTTATGAGTCTGTAGGAAATCTGTAGGAAATCTATAGGAAAGAAAGGAAAGGACATGAAAACCAATCAGCCTTATGGAACCTATTGGAGACTATTAGGGAGACATTGCTGGGCAGCAAAAGGGGAGGATCAACACTGTGAATGTTGAGGTGAAGGCTTGGCTCAGCTAAAGATGGTGAAAGCCAAATTTTCACTGATTTAAAACTGTCATAATGAGGTTTCATTCTAAGTGACTCAGATTTTAGGAAAGATCCTGCCTGCCTTGATCGGATGCAAATCTTCTTATATTCACTGTAAAACTATATGTACGGCAGCTGAGTTGTAAATCCATTGGTTGAGAGGATCTGGAAATAAATGAGGTATCCTGCAACATTAAGAAGGAAAAAACATCTGGTGTGATGCATATTACTGCTGGCATCCAAAAAAGAGCTAACTAAGCTTTGTGCAAGCCATTTTAAGATTTAGAATGGCGGTGCTAAAATTCAGGAGCAACAAAGTCCCTTTTTTATTCAAAGCACTACTCATAATAGTGTTTTAGCCTAACAGGTTTTGAAATGTGTGTCTAACTGTAAAACGCGGTCAAAAGGTGGAGACTGGTGAATGGCCGTGTGTAATCCAAGGAGAGTCCAGGCATGTGCCTTGCGCCAGTTAATCGTGCACGGCTCTGCCTGGCTAACAGCCTTCCACCAACTGGCTGGAGAATCAGGCTCCCGTGTTTCAGTCATGAAACCAGTCTCCCAGAGAGTTAGGTTGTAAGCTGCATGAATATTTGATTAGTAATACTGCACGTGGGAAAAGTGCTATTTCAGCTTTATTGTGCCTCTTTTTCCAGATGTTAAATGTTGTTATATAATTGAATTGCTGTATGTGCCATCACTGGTGGTTAGTGTAAATGTTCACGTCTTCTGTCCATACTGTATGTGATGAAGTCTTTGTGTCTGGCTTCAAAGGGCTTGTAAAAGCTGGGGCTCTCAGGCCAAGGCAAAGAGCAAAAGCAGTATTTGCCAGGTCTGCATTTAAGAAAATTAAAAATAAGTGATTATGTCCTAGCACTTTGTGGCATTACAGCAATTACCACAGTATTAGTCCTTTTTTCCTTTTTTGGAAATACCTTTTTACCTCTTTTTTTTTTTTTTTTAATCTCTGTCCAAAGTGCAAAGCATCTGCATGTTTAAAGGAAAAGATTGTGTCGGTGTTCTGAAGGTCTTGCTGTTACGTAGCCAGAACAGTTAGAGTAACTACTGAAGATGAATATTTTTAATTTTCAGTATCAGCAGTGATTAAAAATGAAACAATATACCCCTGAAGTTTTGATACCCTTTTACCAGAGACATGCCCTGTTCAGCAAAGTACTTGAACATGTTCCGGGCTTCAGGCATGTGAGAAGTTCCCTTGAAATCACATGCATGAGCTTCTTGCCCAGGTAGGACCATAGCAAGTGTTGCTTTTTGCTGGAGATGATTGCAATTTCAACACAAAGTAATGCAGCCTTGTTTCCAGCTGTGTTAAGACCACGCTGTTACTGGCAACTATGGAAAAGTTAGGAATAAAATTCCTAAGAGTGGGTAGGGCTTACAAGCATGATAGTGATGGATTTTCTATGCGTGTATTTCTTACACAGTGTCTTAAGATCCAGATGTTGTGGTAAATGACATCTGCAGACATGTGAGGCTTTGGAAAAATGGTTTAGATAAAAAGTTCCTCCTGGTGCAGATATCAGGAAGATATCAGATATCAGGATTTTATTTTATTTTTTGCAATTAAATAGTGCTGAGATTAATAATGAGGACTTTGTTAAGATGGACTTTATAGTAAGGTTTTAAAATAGTCATTGCATCTGTTCTCCCTTTTGTTGTTGTTGGTGGTGGTTAGTTGCTTTGCTATGTTTTTTTGTTTAAGTGAAAATAAAAGACAATTCTTTGTTTCCTCACCAAATAATACAAATAATAATAATAATAGAGTTTTGTCTCAAAGCTACTTGAAATTTTATGTTTGGGAGAAAAATGATTCAATCAGAATTCAGTATTTCAGTATGAATAATATCAACTAACCAAGTTCTAACTGAAGACAAGGTTAATTAGTTCTATTGTTTTGACAATTATTTATACATTGACTGTCAGTCCATGGTAGAAGCAAAACTGTCCATACAGGAGTCAATGTTCTTTGGCTCCCCATCCAGTGTTAATTTCTGATAGTATAGATAATTTAAATCTAGCCCCCAAAAAGAAATAAACAGGAGAGAATGTTTTTCATGAATTTGTCCGGTAGCTTTCCTCAACTTCATAATCTTAGTATTGTAAAATAACTGTTGCTGTCATGAAATTACTCCTTTTATTCTTGTATTCCACCCAACCCCTTCCCAGGTAGGGGGGAAGTTTTCAATGACTTGCTTTATGTCTATGAAAATATTAAGCCTGTGTCTTAGAGACCAGGGGATATCTGAGTAGCACAGTCAATATATTATTCACTCACTGAATTTTCAAACTTACAGATATGAAGATGTAGTTTTTTGTTTTGTTTTGTTTTATTAGATCAGAAATGTTGAATGGTAATTATGTGATGACTAGTAACATCAATCAAATGAAGTTTGGTGGGTGTTTTTTAAGGGTTCAGATAGTATTGAGAAGATTAAATGTAACTAGGTTTTGTACATGGTTAGAATAGAATGTGTTCTGGTTAATAATGGAAGCACTTTTATAAGTATGTAGTGATAATATCTATTACATTTGTCAAATTTGGTAAAACTTAAGATATTTGTGTTCAGATTATTGATCTATTTCTACCTTTAAATAGAATACTTAAAGTACTTGGAATGCACACAAGCAATTAAGCCCTAAAAGTGTGAAGTAATGCCATGATATTTAGATAAGCCTAGAAATTTTTCTCAACTAATTTATGTAAGAAATTTCATACTCATTTGATCCAAACAGATCATTTTTTGCTGGAGGTCTTTTGTTTGAATGGTTGCCTATGGAGATGTTTACTTACAGATATGCTTTCCTTATGTATTTTTCCATTTTGTGTAACTTTGTGTGTAAATAATGGTCTTCTGAGTTTGAAGACATTTAAACCATGAAGAATTATTGTAATTGTGATACAGTCATTCTAGAAAATGAGTAACAGCTCTTTTTCTATTGAAAACCTATCTTACCAATGTATTTAGATGTACATATAAATGCTAGCATTTAGTGTTTTTGTGGTCTCTTTGCTTTTAATCAGAACATACCCTTCAGACAAAAAAGCTGTTTCCCACCCATTCTTCCATGAGTTGTTATTGATGAATCATCCTCAATGTGCTGTTGGTATTTATTGTGTCCCTGACACCAGTGAATAGGAGCGTGCACTTCTGGTTTCAGTTGTATTTTATACCATCTTCTGGATAGTAAAAGTAATGTAATATTGCATCTCAGGTATACACAATTTTTGATGAATTGCAGACTTGATGTGCATTTGCGTATGTGTAGGTTGTATAAAAACCAAACTACAGAGAGCAGTTTGTGATAGTCACATCAAGAATTGTTGAATCTTATCAGACATGTGAGCTGATTGCTTTAGAAGTTTAGTAGTTCTTTTTTTCTTGGATTGCTTTGGTTTTGGTTTGGTTTTGGCTTTTTAAAATTTGTTGGTTTTTGTTGTTGCTCTTTTTTCTTGGTTTGTTTTTCTTTTCTACCTCTATTCGGTGGAATGGTTGCTACTCTAGGGATTTGTTCATTTTTTTCAGATGAAATATAAACTGTGGAAACCTTATAATTCATGGTCAGTGGTCAAAATAAACTTCATGTCCTTGAAGGTCTAAAAAATGTAACAAATTTTTCTTCCTTTTACTTTTAAGTGTTTTTACTGTTTTGTCTGGACAAAAAGTAGAAGCATTAATGGTCATGTTGGAATGTAGGATTAAAATTATCCTTGCGGGTAAGCATGTCCAACTTTCTGTTGCAGGTCACCTTATTTTATGGTGTTTCTTCTAAATCTGACAAGTTCCATCATAGTTCCTTCTTCTTGCTTTCTGTCCTTGAAGGTTCTGAGATAAGTAGTTAAATTTAGGAATATGCCATATGTTTTGAAATAAAACTATGGAACTTGGGTAGTCAGAGTAGTTGACAAGTTCACAGAAAATATCCAGCATCATGAAAACCTGTCCAAGGACATTTGAGTTTTCCATTTAAAAATTGGAATAATTTTGGAAACAGTTTTAAAATAGAAAGTAGGCAAAAGGGCAAGCTTCTGATATATTTATTTTTTTTATTTGGAATGTCATCAGAACTGTTTTGCAAGCCGTAGTTTCCTCCTGACAATGCATTAGGTTCTAGTTACCTGTTTCAGTTTTGATAGTGCAGTCTGACCCTGATGTAAGGGGTCTTTCCCATTACACTCCTCTATTGTCTAATTAGGTAGACACTTCAAATGAAGCTCTTCTGAAGTTGTGAGAATCAGAACAGTTCACTTCTGTGTGGATTCACTAACAGAAGTAAGATTGAAGCTCACCTGTTGCTGCCTTCTGACAAGCAGCACCAGGAGGATCACTTTATTTTACATTATCTCCTGTTATCAAAAACTGTGGTGCTTGTCTCAAATGTGAAGGTAATCCAGTAAAGTTTTCAGTGTGGTAAAACTGGCCAGAGCTATTAGGAACTATTGACTAGTTCCTAATATACTGTAGGCTTCTTGTCTGGAGTTTTTGGTCTTGAGAGGTAGGAAATGCTTCATAGTGTCTGACTAGAGTCCCCTAAGTAATGCTCAGCATATCAGGACTTAAATTCTGATAAAAATGGGAACAAATGATGGTGCAAAATCATAAATTGTTATTTTTGTCTACAATGGTACATTCAGAATTGAAGGTCTCATAGTATTCCAATATGGAAAAATGAATCAGACTTCAAGCCCAAGAAACATCTTTAATATTCATGTGAAACAAGCTGAACTCCTGACCTTTCTTGCTGTCACATTTCTCTGCAGATGTCTAACTTCTTTCTGGCTAGGACATTGCACATTCCACCCGTGGCGGAGATTTTTGTTGTTTGAGGTAGGGTCAGCTATTGTTAAGACCATTCAATAACTGCTGAATGAAAGAAGCTTTTTGTAAAGCGTCTCTTTATTATATCTGGGTGACTTTGACATGTCCCACAAGTTTATTGCCTGGTCTTGCTACCAAGGTTATGTGACCTTGATTCCAGTAGCTTTCTTACACTGAAATGGCCTTTAAAAAAAATCATAAGAAATAATTTTCATAGGTAAGAAACAGCATGTGTACGTTTCAGAGGACTGTTATTATTTGTGAGCAGTAGAGATGTAGGAGGCAATGTAAGGTTTCCGTATTCTCTCTCAGAGCAGATGACAGTTTCAGAAGGAGTGAAATACACTGCAATACAAGAACTTTTGGTTTTGCCTAGCCATATGTATTCTTCATTGGTAAACTCCATTTCATGAGCTTAACTATGGTCCAAAGACAGCTTGCTTTACCTGATTAACTACACTTTTTTTTTTTTTTATCTGCTAAATAGAAAAAACACTGACTTGTTACCTAGTGGAATACCTACAAAGACAGTTGTATGTAATGACATCTGGAAAATGGTTTCAGTTTTCAAGTCATATGCCACTTACCTCTACAACATTCTCTTCATCTTGCCAAACTTACCTTCATTTGGGAATCTTGACATAAAACGGAGTCCCAAGCCAAAGGGCAGCATCAAAGTGTCCACAAATGGTCTTAAAAATTGCTGGTGTCACTAATCCCTTGTTAGATATAATGAGGCCCTAAAATTTCTTTTTGAATTGCCTTCATTAATCTGAGTCCTGTGTAACATGGAGAGGCAGACTTTAAATGTCTTTGTTAACATAGCAGAAGAGGTTATTAGAGGTTAATCCCTGGAGCATGACATTTTTTATGCAGCTATAAATTTATTTGTGTATGTTAAAAATACAAATGGTTTAAAGTTCAGCCCTTGCAATCTGTCTGGAGCTTAACTCAATGCACAATCAAGGCAGCTTTCCAGAATGTGATTGTGCCAGGCTACAGAGCTGGTTTCCCTGTAGTGGTGGAGCTGAAACCATCTGACTCCCTATACTTGGAGCCAGCTTGCTGTTGCAGTTAGGCAGCAGTTGCAGTCAGGTTTCAGTTGTAAGAAAATGCTTTATTACTTCCAAGTTTCCCTTTCAGTGAAGAACACTTAGAAGACCATAAAACTGCGTCTTTCTAAGATCAGTTGTGGCAACCTCGTAGAATAGCATCTTTTTTATCTGAAGAGTGAGTGGTTTCCAGTTATGCAAGAGGATGAAGTAGTAATGCTTATTTGTTCTCTGACTTGTTCCCAGTTGCTGTAAGCTCTGTCCCTTCCAAAATGTGGAAGGGTGGAACACATACAGGTGGAAACAGAACTGATGGGAATACCTGCTTGCAGCAGAGCTCAGCACTGCTGCCAGACAGAACAGGAAAAAAGTACCGCAAAAATTTAAATCCACTGACTTTGTAAATTGGCACAAGCTGGTACTTTCTTGCCATCCTGATCTCCCAAGCAAAATCCATCCTCACTGTTTTTGTGTATGGTACATGAGTGTGGTAGTCCATTTGTGGGACCATCTGACTTCACAGGTTCTGGCCACTTTTGCCAGATTTCCTAGGCAAGTACAGCAGTGGCATCGTAACAGGTTACCAGAAGTGCTTCCCTGCCAAGTGGAAAGTCAATGTTTGTAAGCTTCTTTCAGATAAACCTGAGGGAAAGAATCCTTTTTGTTCCTTTTACTTGAAAATATTAAGGGTACAAAATAGAGAGATTTTGGTTCACGGAAAACCGGTGTTTGTGTGAGGGTGATGAGTATCTATGCCTGTATTAGAGACCTGAGCTTTTCTGGAAGTATGATTTTGCATCCTGTTGTAAGACTTAGCATCTTTTTTTCCCTCCTTAAGTATAATTAATTTCAATCTGATACAGGAATTCCATTTGGATGGCAAAGCTGGATTTTTTTCCTTCCTGTGAGTCCTGAGGACTTGCAGATGGAATATTGTGGGAAATGAAGGAGATCAGGAGGCAGCCTGTGTCCTGGGTCTTGGGAGGGGGAGAGCACTGACTGAGTGATCGTGAGACAGGATTTTGGTTCGGGCAGCTTGTCCATTAATGTAACTTCTGATATTTGGAGCACAAGCTTTTGTTGCCCCTCCCCTACAGCGAATCTTTCTCACCTTCCACAGGCTTCTGTTTTGCTGGAGTCAAGCAACAACTTTGGTCCTGTGTGCTTGTCCCCCACCTGGGCACTTAATCAGAGGAGGAGCTTTGGTGGAAAGCACAGCTAGTGGAAAGCTGAAAGCACTCTTACAAACCCAGATAGATGGGGTGCCTCCCTTTTCTTGGGGAGGAATAAAAGAATAAATAAAGAAATATAGGAAAAATATTCTTAAAACTTTTAGAGGTCTGTAGATATAACTTCTTCAGATTTGGGCTCAAATTAGGGACTTTCCACCAGTTAGCAAGCCAGTTAATTTCTGTAAAGATCGTATGTATGAAGAGCATTGCAGCTCACATAAATCTTTGGAAAAATTCTTACTGTAGTTGATAAACAGGTGAGGAGGCTTTGTCTGTCATAGTTTCTTACAAGCTGGGTGCAAAACAGAGAAGAGGACAGGCAGAAAATTAGTATGCAAGAAATTTGTATCCATTTCCTATTACTTTATAGCTTCTGCTGCCTGGGCAAAGACTGAATACTTTTATCTCCATTCAAGGAGGAAGGGAGAAGTATACCTCTCTGTGATAGAATTAATTTCAGGTAGCAGATTGGGCTCTTTGACATGCATACTGGCAGAACAGAGAAGTTAGGAGTTAAAAATTTCAAAAAGCAAAATTTCAGGTATTAACTTTTTTGATAATGGTATGTTATGTGTTCTTATCATCACCTTGTGCTCAAAGCTAGCAAAAAATAATAAGTTAAATTATTTAATTTATCAAAAGTTGACTTTTATCAGGCTTGGAGTCCAAGTTTAAAAGAAACTGAGAAAGGAGGGGAAGAAAAGCACACAGAAGCAATTTAAAATTCTGTGGAATATTGAAGGTTGGCTGAAATTGGTTTAATCAAACTTATGTGACATTGTAAAATTTTTTCATTCTGCTTCAGTTTATTTTGAACCAATTTTCCCTCTTAAACCAATACTGAAGCCCCCACATCTGTTTTCTCACTCTAAAGATGGTATGTAAGGTTTCCTAAGCCCGAGAACATAGACTGAATGCACAGAGGTGCACATACTTATCTGTGAGAGAGAATATACTTATGCAGGCAAGTGCAAGCATGCTAAGACACCTCGAAGACCATGCACTGGCATGTCAAAATAGTGATACTCTACCTATTAAGTAACAGTGTTTTGTTTTCTGTGAAGTGCTTCTCTGAACCTAAGTCTTTCTATACATCAGGTATTCTACCCAGTTTTCTAGTGGGGTTGTGAGACACCCTGAAGAAATCGGTATCTCACAGGTTACGACAGGACGCAGGTAAGATGATGTACACAGCTTTAAGTAGAGCTTCCCATTCATGAGATGCCCAGCTCTAAGCAAGCAGAGCTGCACATTTAAGTAATCACTGCCTGCCTTTTTCTAAAAGAGTTTTTGCTCTAGGTCCCAGATCTGTTGTTCATGATTGTGAAGAAAATTGTACTGAAACTGTAACTGCACAAATAATTATTGTCATCCTGGTCACTTATTTCTATTATAATTGTACAAGCCTTCTCTATTCCCTTTGTCATACGCATTCTACAATGTAATGTAAGTAATATGAAATCACTCAGATACTCACTTGTAAGTTCTAAAGCAATTTATGATTTTCATGGTTGGAAATGAGCTGCTTACATGCAGCAGTGACTTTCACTCACATTCTCCATAGCTTACAGAGTCACGTATGTTCTGAGCCAAACCCAGCAGTTCTTACCCAGGCAAAACTCCCACTGATTTCACTGACTTCAGTGGGAGTTTTGCCTAAGTAAAGACTGAAGGATTTGGATCACCAAACTTAGAATATAGTTTTCAACAACCTTGGGTTGAATTGCACGGAGGACAGTGGGTGTTTGAAGGAAAAAGGAAATACACTTCTTTCTACAATAATTTTAGCCCTGTTAGTGCTGAAGTTAAAAGCATTCCTTCTGAGAAAGCCTGGCTTCTAAACTCTGCCAGTGTCTGGGCTGGGGACGTTAAGAATTACTTCTGGAATTCTTTGTAGTTTCCTGCCAAGTTTAAGGAGATACTCCTTAATGAATTAGAGTAAGTATTGGTATGGTCAGTGCTTTTGTCGTGGTAACAGAATAGATGTTCTGTGAAATATAAGTGTACTTGCTTTCTCTTGTTTTAAGTTTAAAACAAAGACTTGCCTGTGCAAGTGTCCCACAAACATAAAAATCTTGAACCAAGTCCAGGAAACTTCTAGTTATTTACCCAATACAATAAATATACAAGAAGTCCATCTTATAATAATTTACTGCTTATAACTTGTATTAAAAGCTTGTCCAGTAAAATGCAGTTAAAATAGCTTTCCTCATCACAGTGTATACAAGCCAGGTATCTAGGTAAGCATATAGTTTTTTATGCAGCACTGCAAAGTAAGTTTTAAATATTACCAAATCAGGATGTTAGTCTTTTATACCTACTTTTCCCTGGTGCTTGTGTAGAAGCAAAATGTAAGGTAGTGGAAAAGCCAGCCTGGAGTACTTACATAGCAGTAATGTAGCAGTAGGATTTTCCTTGCTATTCGTATGGTAGAATCAGCAAGTTCAATACAGAATGGGATGTGAGGCCTGAGTTTGTCATGTGAAATCAGTTTTTGCGTTTTCATGTTCACAGAGATTGGGTGCATCGTAAATGTGGCCTGTTGAAATGTTGTAGGCCAAGATGGTGGTTGATAGGAATTGCACGGGAGTGTTTGCTTTTGCAGGAACAGTTTATCTCCTCTCTTTGTTGGTGGTTAGATTAGGTACCACGGTAGCTGTAATATGTGGTATTTCTGCATAGCTTTGGAGAGCAGAATGGAATGTGGAAACAGAATGAGGAAAAGTTGATGAGACCTCATGCTGAACCCTGGCATCCTGAAACCCTGCCTCTGGATCTAAATCCTGTGGTGTATCCTGTGGCCAAAGCTAGGAGGAAGGGAAGTCTGCCAGGGAGGTCTGGAGCCACACAGGACTGTAAGGAGGGGATAGAAAGGCTGGACCTAAACCAGGATAGTTTATTCAGGCCTACAGATTTCATAGTCCCATTTAAACAGTGTACTTCAACCAAAACTCTTTGTTACTGTTACACAGACTTTGAAGATTTTGTGTCAGAACTTCAAAGTGCTGCTAATTTTGCTCTAGGGTAGAGAATGTAATATGTAGGCTCTTAATTCTAGCATCAGGTTTCTAAAAGTCTCTACATTTTTTTTATACTGAATTTGAGTATGCTTTATATCCAGAATAATAGAGATTGTTCTGTTGGAAATTAATCTTCACATATGGGTAAAGAAACCTATGTCATGCTTTCTTTGAATTGTAACTTGTACATGAAGATTTTTGAATAAACAGGTAGTAAGAAACATAATATATTGATTTTTTTTTTTTTACAGCTTCATATGAAATGGTGGTTGTAATCTGGGATAAATTCTTCAGAAAGAAAATATTTTAAAAGTGATACTGTAGGTACATAAACAGCTAAATTCTGTGGTCTTCACAGAGGTTCTCAATCCTATGTTCTGCAAGTCTCTGTTCCTTGCATAAACTGTGAATTTCCTGGTCAGTGATCTGCTCAGTATAGTGGAGAAGTAGAGAACTACTTTTCCTCCCGTCCCATTAACTATGTGCTCAAATGTCTATTTGGTCTTATGCTACAGAGCACAGGGTGGTGGAAACTGTTTGGCCCTGCTTCATGTTAATTTGCAGTGTAGGCCTTTTGTTCAGCATCGATAGTGGAATATGGAACCTTCTTGTCTGACATTCTGTCTTTGTAGTCTGACAGGTACAATTGTGCCCACTACAACACCACTCACCCTCACTTCTTGAGCATGAGGGACAACGGCAAAAACTCATCTGCACTGATCCTGCCAAGGCCAAAGAATGTTAAGGCTGTCAGGAAGAATTTTACAGTGAAGGATAAATATATCATGTTGTAACTGTCATTACCACAAGCACTGCTGTGCTTTATCAACATGAAATAAGAAAAACTGAAGAAATTATAAAAGAACGAGTTTATTTTAATTATCTTTGAGTTGTCTTCGTATATAACACACAAGTTTATAAATGACCTATGCAATTAAAAGCTGAATTGCAGAACAGTAAAATCTAGCATAAAATTTAGACCGATATACAAGCTGTACAGTCAAAAACATTCTGTTCATTACTTCTGTTTTTCATCTACATCGACTCTTAAGCAATAGCTAAAATATAGATGCATATAGGCAGCAGACACTTGGAAAGGTGATGAAGCTGGTCAGTTTTGAATCTCTTGTGAGCCTTGTATGTTATAGGTGGGGAATGGCTGCTGCTTAGGAAATGCAGAGTGAGGTAAGCATATAGGCCTGGCAATATATAGTAAGTATATATATAGTGTATATATATAGTGTATATATATATATATAGTATATATATAGTGTATATATATACTCATATATAGTGAGTATATCTCCACTCAGCAGAAATGCTGTGTGTGTGCAGGTGAGCTTCTTATCTTGCCCAAAGACAACAAAGACATAAAGCTAAAAGTTTCTTTCTCTGTCATATTAGAGAAGTATGTGTAATTATCCAGTTGGCTATAGTTTATCGGACTATTTAACCAGAATTTTGGCAATTACCATATAGGAGCTAATATAGCTTAGCAGTGATTACTGAGCAATCATTGATATGCTTCCCTGTATGGAACAGTTAAAACACCTGCAATATGTGGGATACAGTGAGATGACTTACAGACGAGTGCTGCTTTTTATTAGCAGTTGCCATCTATTTTATGCTGTGCAGAATGGTAACTTTTAACATATTGTTTTATGTAGCTTATCCTTTTGGTAGTCTGGTTTACTTTTCATTTCAGATGTGTGCGCACAATGATATTTAAGCTTGTACAACCAGGATGAGGTGGTATATGTATGCTTGCTTCTACGTTAAAGTTTATTTGCAGTATTTAACTCAATTCACTCTAGAGTAGGATTTCTGTTGCAATTTAAAAAAACAATACTTGAGAACAGAGAGCATAATAATTTAATTTGTTTGCTACTAGTATCCTACAAAATGCACTGTAGTTCAAAATTTGAAGTCTTCATAGCATAACATACATACTTCTTCACAGTTTGGCCTGCTGTAAAAGAAAACACACAATCTCATTGACAAATACTGGTATTCCTATAACAACTGATTCTAGAGATCTGCACAAGCTATAGATTAATTTTGCATTTGGGTGTTAAGAATTTCTATGTCAGTTAGAGGAATAATGTGGGGTAGAATAGAGCCCCCCTCTATTTACATGTAATACATTTTCTGAAATGAGCTTTTCTAAGCAAAGGGAGTTCCCACCATATTCCCAGCAAATTGCATTAACTCCCATGTAAGTAAAACCAGTCTTATTCCTGGATTTGCCTTTTCTGCTAATTTAAAGTAACAAAATACAAGATGCAGTTCGCTGTTATTTCTTTTTAACAGAAAGGTTCTTATTTGGGATTGTGCAAGTCTCATGTGCCTTAGTCTAAAGCAAGACTTTAGCAGAAAGGCTTCATTATTGCCACTTCCTAGGTTTCTTTAGTGCAAAGAAAGTTTGTCCTGTCCTTTTGGATGGTTTTACACATCAAAAATCTCTCCTTCATATGTGTTAATCTTGTATCTTTACGGTTGACCAGTTACAGTATTTTGGCAGGCATTAGAGCAGATTTATAATTTCAGGAAAACCATAATCAAATAGTATTTATAAGGAAAGAGTTGAATGTTATTTCAAATTCAGAGAGAAGTTGTAGGCAAGTGAATCTTGCCTACAAGATTCTACAAAATCTGATCGGGCTACAGAAATTAGATTCTGTCTTCAGCTGGATGTTCCATAAAAGTTTAGATTAACAGTTGTGCTAAAAATGAATTTTAATTCCATTTTTGATGGATAGCATCAAAGTGATTCCAGAGTTTTTGAGCTTTGGCCTTCTGGAAGACAGACCAAGCAGAACGGTCAGGGAGAGGAAAACAGTTGTCTAGGTTGTCTGGCTGGACGTCAGAGAATTTCCACTGTTCGTATTATGACAGGCATTTGTATTTTCATTGCACAGTTGGAATTGCTGTACCAAGCTATATATGAAGCAGTGTGCCAGCTGGTTGCATAGAATCAGTTCAATAAATCACAGACCAAAGACATTAGGAAATTTAGGTAGGTGGTATATACATCTCATTAGTTCTTACTGGATAAGATTATGGAAAAGTGATACTTTTTTTTTCCCCCCCCAGAGTTTGACTGACTGAGAAATCTGTTTTTTCAGTAACCAAAATAGTAGAATTACTATTGAATTCAGTAAATAGAGAAGTTTATTTAAAAGGTTAACAACATGTTTCCTGCTTTTTTTTTTTTTTTTTTTCTCAAAATGAATAAGCAGGTACTTGAGTGATAAAGTAGATTGGAGAAAAGCATGCAGTACTGAAAAAGGAATAGGATTTAAATTCTTTACAGCAGCTAGCAAAGTAAGGCTTTTGCCTTCAGGCCATAGTAGATACAGTAGAGCTAAGTGAAGGAAATCAAGTGTTTTCTATTTGAAAAGCACTCACTGGCAGAGTAATATATTTTTGAAAGGGCAGAATGAAATTGGAAAAAAAAAATCCACAGTTTAGGGCCAGAGCAAAACTTGAATTTATTTCCAGCAAAAGCCTAAATCAGTATCTGCCTTGAATAGAAATGTGGTATAACTTTGGCTACTTACAGCATACTTTATCTGGCACTCAGAGTAGTGAGTCTGAGCCTTAAGAGTAACATCCAACAGGAATTGTTTTTGTGATTTGCTGGGGGTCAAGAATGGGCAGATTGTGTTGTTAATCCTAACTTTCATGTCTTGGGACAAAAAACATGTGATAATTACATCAGTGAGTTAATCAGTAGTTTGGAGTGAGAGAGTTTGTAATGTCTAAAACACAACTGAAACTGGGATTGTGTGTAATAGATGCCATAAAACGAGTGAGTGAGAATATTACATAATCCCTGGGACCAAACTAACTTAATAACAGATGGATTGTAAACTTTAAGAATGGAAATACTGGGAAAAAGGTCTATGTGCCTTGCTCTTAGCAGGATAAATAAAATAGTTGTCAGGGTGTAAGTCAAGCTAGGAAGGTATCTCCAGTGATGAATATGGATTTCTCGAATAAACAGCTCAGCTCTTGTTGCTGCAGTACATCAGGGCTAGATAATCCCTCTGATTTTGGGGTGTCATCAAAGTGGATAAGGGTACTATTTGTTAAAATTTACTTTGGCGGTACCACTTCCAGCTCGGGGCAGGCAGAATGCTGGATTCAGTCCCTTGCCCCCAGGATGGCTTTGCAGGTTGGTAATGCAGTTTGTGACTAAATTAAACCACGCTGAGGACAGAGATGTTGGGTATCTGTAGGCAGAGATAAGGGAAAATCATGTTGAAATAAGTCCTGTTTCCTACCATGGTCTGTTTATGACTTTCTGGTGTTTAAAGAGCTGGAGTATCTATCTATTCAGCTGAGGGCTGAGGTGGGGCCTCAGTAGGCACCTGTAAGCCGCCTTCCACGTAAAGTATAGGCCCTGTGCTGCTTCGGAGCGTGGCTGTGAGGCCTTCGGAGAAGTCCAGGGGCGTCTGTGAAAACCTGTCATAAGTAAGTGAGCTTGGAGCAGCCAAGAATGCGAAGGAAGAAACTGAGAATACTGCCAGCCTGCACTCTGCCCGATTTAAAACTTAGACTCTGAGGCCTCAACTTGGTGCTCTATTCCCCGTCAACATATATTGGGAGAGAAGAGCATTTAGTGAATCCCTAACCGTGTGAGTTAGCCAGACCTGTCAATACAATCTGTGCCATTTTCTTGCTAAGAGAAAATGTCCTCAGCAGCTGGTGCTGCCACCCCAGCAGCTCACTGCAGGTGCGGTGTTGTGCTACGTCTCCAAGCTCTGTTCCAGAGCACCTCTAGCTCTTGAAGTGTGACCTTGGGAATTAGTACAGAACTTGGGGGGGGATAAAGGCAGTTTGACAGCATATGATAGATACTTTGATATTGTCACTTCCCTCTGTTTGGAACAGTCATGTGACCTTTCTTCAGTTTTTAAAGACGGAAAATGGCAAACCCCTGCACCTACTACAGAGTCCATCATGAAATCACCTTGACTATTATAGAGGTCAGTGTGTTTTTAAAAGTCACTAAGTAAAAAGCCACGGGGTATCAGCTTTTTGTTGAACAGCCCGAGTGTTAAGGCTCAGGAACCTTTGCTATAGTTTTTGCTGTAGCCAGTTCTGGCTGTAAACTACACACCCTCTTCTCTTTTGTCCTGGTCCTGGAGAATATTCTTCCTGTAAGCTGGGCTACAGCTTCTATTCCCCTACATATCTCTACTGACTGTCTCTTCCTTGGTCACATACAGTAAAATATAATATTTCTCAGCTGCTTTGTCATATTGCTTCAATGAGAGCAGGCTAAGAGCTGTTCTTGCTATTTTCATGCACTTTCATTCATGACAGTAGCAATTGCAGGCCAAGTCTTGAACCTACTTGAAACTCTGCAGCATGCACAGCATGGCTGGGATATTTTTTAATGTAGTGCTGCCAAACTGTTAACCTGTCTGTGTTGACCAGATGCCATGGTGATACTTACAGGCTATAAAACTTGACTAGGCATGGACACTGTTTCACAAGAAGAGAAAAGAGCACATCCATAATACTGTGTCAGCTTCCTTGCCAGTTTTGAGCCCCTGGTTTTAAACAAGAAAATAGTAGAATTTCTGAGTAAAAAAGTTTAAAGTTCTTTATAAAACTATATATAAAACATTGAATTTTGTTTAATTCTAGTTTTTGAAAAAGCAAACTTTCTTCTTCCTTTTGAAAAGAAAAAGTCAGCTTGTTTCAAGTACCTGGCAAGGAAATTTTCAGTCTAAGTTTTTAAGGTTTGGCAGAGCTGTAACTATCTAAAAGCAACAGAGATGTATTATTGGAAAGCATTAGAAAATATTAGCCATTACTATAGTTACCAGCTCTGCTTTCATGTTTTTTAGCTAAATCATAGCATGAAAAAAATTGCTGGGGATGAAATTGCACCAGTGCAAGTATCCTCAAAAGTGAGTGCACCAGGATGGAGAGGAAGTTAAGACATACACTGAATGTCAGTGAGTGCAGCAGGGTGAGCAAAAGTCAAAGCAGCAGCCGTGTTCATAGGAGAGCCGCTGTGCATCGAGTTCCTTGGGTGTTGCTGCTGTTTGGGCCATGCACCTTATAGTTCTTGGTAGCACCATTCCAGGTGTAACAGGAATAATAAAGCCCCTAGAGAGGAGGAATTGAAAAAAAAAAAAAAAAAGAAAAAGAAAAAAGCAACACTCATAATAGAATTTCAGATTTCCTTAGAATAAAAGGAATTAATTAAAGCAATTCTGTGATATAATGGAGAACACTGTTGTCTGTGCTACTTTTTTTTACGAGCAACATGGTGGATAAAAAGAAATACATACAGCTGAAGTGGGGAACTCATCAGTAAGTGTTTATTGCACAGATATATTCTGGCAATGTTAGCTGCTGTTTCAAGATCAGACATCTGTCCTTAAAATATTTTGCTGCTTGAAGGTTTTTTCTTTACCTTGAAATAAAGCCAAGTGTTTCCTTCATAAAGGAGAACACTTGAATAAACATAACCCTAGTATAAAGCCAGTTGGGACTAGTCTACTGGCAGTGGCCAGAGTCTCCTTCATATTGGCAATTATTAGAAAGAGAGTGAATCTAGCTTCCTCCATCTCAAAGGTAGCTCGTACAGTCTGTCCTTTACTTCCATGTTTTATTAAACAGTATGGAAGAGCCAGAGGTTTACAGAAATATTATACTAGACCACTTTGATTTATGGTCATTGTTATTTTTCAGAAAATACTAAATATTTCTTTTAACTTTGAAATTGCAAAACATGCAAGTGTTTGTTAAACACAGTATACCCGTGGGGGACAGTTATTTGCACATAGCAAGCAGGTAAAGCTTGCAGAGCTGCTGCTTAGTGTTACAGAACAAAGACAGTTGAGAGGCGTTAGTGACCTGGAAAGCTGGGGTATGGATGTTCTGGGGAGCAATGGTGGCATACATTTGTTTGTGTGTGGCACAAATGTGCTTCAGGGGTTTTAGATTTGTAGAATCTACTAAATACTTGCATGAGGTAACAAAATTGTTATCTGTTAAAACAACAAAATAAAATTTGCTGCTTGAATAGATCATCGTAGTTTAATATTTATTTTTTTCTTCGGTAAAACAGAGAAGAATGACATAGGTCCATAATGACTGTGCTTTGTTTTGCCTCTAGGCACTTCACTTTTAATCTGAATTCTACTGCTTTGAGAAACTTCTGGCATTTATGGCATTCATTTATCTCCACTTATAATGGAGTGGACTGTAATGAATCTTGAAGAATTGACACTGTGTTATAACACAGACTACCTAAATAAAATGAAAACTAGCTATGAGCTTACACACTAAACTTCAGGCCAATGTCTCCTTCAAACCTCAACAATGTTTTTTGTTGTTGTTGTTGTTGTTGTTTTTAATCTTGTCATTCTGTTTAGTAATACTTAACCTGTATATTTCACCTGAGTAAGCTTTCACTGATTTGTGAAAATTAAGATTTGATCATTATTAGTAATCTATAGGTACTGCCCTAGACTGTTTCAGTTGTGCTAGCTTTCGATTCACTCAAAAGGAAAATCCAGAAAAAATGCTGACACCTCTTTGCTTCTGTCCACAAGAGCTTCATATATTCTTTCCAACCCTTAAAAAGAATAAATGTATGAGAAATTACAGTTATAAATATACAATGAGACAAAAGCAACTTCAGGAGGTGGCTGTCCATTAACATGTGGCTTCGGGACTGGTGCAACCGGCAGAATTTTTGGGTTTTTCGATCACGGGAAGGTCTACGCGACACCGGGCCTGCTGGCACCAGATGGGATGTGCCTCTCACAGAGAGGGGTGAGGATTTTTGCTCAGGAGTTGGCAGGGCTGATAGATAGGGCTTTAAACTAGAGTCAAAGGGGGAAGGGGATAAAACCAGGCACGCTGGTGATGAGCTAAGGGATGGTGTGTTAGAATCAGAGGGACTGTGTGCCAGTGAGGCCCTTCGGTTGGCTACACAAGGTGCTGCTTGTAGGGAGGCGCATTTGAAGTGCTTCTACACAAACACATGCAGTATGAGGAATAAAATGGATGAGCAAAATCTTGGCCCAGTCCCGCAGCTACGACATCATCGGCATAAGCGAAACCTGGTGGGATGAGTCCTGTGGCTGGTGGGTTGCAATAGATGGTTACAGGCTCTTCAGGAGGGACAGGCAGGGTAGACGAGGTGGCGGGGTGGCGATGTATGTGAAGCATGGGCTGGACTGTGTGGAACTTCAAGTTGGCGATGGCAAAGTTGAGAGCCTCCGGGTAAGGATTAAGGGAAGAACAAATAAAGGGGATGTCGTTGTGGGAGTCTATTACAGACTACCTGGCCAGGACGACAACGCCGATGAATTATTCTTTGCAGAACTAAGAGATGCCTCAAGATCAACTCCCCTTGTCCTAATGGGGGATTTCAACTTGCCGGACGTCAACTGGGATCACCACACGGCTGACATGAGCAAGTCCAGGAGGTTCATAAAGCACCTAGATGATAACTTCTTGGTGCAGGTGCTAAGACAGCCAACTAGGAAAGGGGCCCTCCTAGCTATGTTGCTGGAGAACAGAGAGGGTCTTGTGGGAGACGTGGCAATTGGCGGCTGTCTCGGTCATAGTGACCATGAAGTGGTTGAGTTTAGAATTTATGGTGACAGAAGGAAAACTGCCACCAAAACTTCAGCCCTGGATATGGGGAAAGCAGACTTCAGGCTGCTCAGGGAACTAATCAGCAAGGTCCCCTGGGAAACTGCTTTTGAAGGCATTGGCGTCCATCAGTGCTGGTCAGTCTTTAAGCACTGCCTCCTAAAAGCACAAGATCAGGCGATTCCAAAATATCGGAAATCAGGCAAGCGGGGCAGAAGGCCGGCCTCGCTGACCAAGGAACTTCTACTGGAGCTTAGGCAAAAAAAGAAAGTATATGGCTACTGGAAGGAGGGTCAGGCGACGTGGAAGGAATACAGGGATGCTGTTCGTGTTTGTAGGTAGAAAATTCGTGTGGCCAAAGCCCAACTAGAGTTGAAGCTGGCCATGTCTGTGGGAGACAATAAAAAAGTTTTTTTTAGATATGTGAACAGAAAAAGGAGAACCAAAGAAAACATAGGTCCGCTACTAGATGGGGAGGGTCTCCTCACAGACAATGACATAGGCAAAGCAGAGATGTTTAATGCCCTCTTCGCCTCTGTCTTCAACACTGATGATGGGCTTCAGGACCCAAGGTACTCTGAGCTGGAGGACCATGACGGTGGAAATGACAAACTCCCAACCGATCCTGAACGTGTGCGGGATTTGCTGCTCCACCTGGATCCATACAAGTCCACGGGTCCAGATGGGATTCATCCCAGGGTGCTTAAAGAGCTGGCAGACGTCATCGCGGGACCTCTCTCAATTATTTTTCAACGTTCTTGGGAATCTGGAGAGGTCCCATTGGACTGGAAGCTGGCAAATGTGACAATTTTCAAGAAGGGTAAGAAAGAAGACCCTAGCACTTACAGGCCTGTCAGTCGCACGTCAGTGCCTGGTAAAATTATGGAGAGGATGATCCTTGAAGTTATTGAAGCGCACCTGGGGAACAATGCAGTCATTGGTCCCAGCCAACATGGGTTCATGAGGGGTAGGTCCTGCCTAACAAATTTGATTTCTTTTTATGATAAGATCGCCCATCTAGTCGATCAAGAGAAACCAGCTGATGTGATCTTTTTGGACTTCAGCAAAGCTTTTGACACGGTTTCCCATAGGATCCTACTGGACAAAATGTCCAGCACACATCTAAACAAAAAGATCATAGATGGGTGAGCAATTAGCTGATGGGCAGGGCTCAAAGGGTTGTGGTAAATGGGGCCACATCTGGCTGGCAGATGGTCACTAGTGGGGTCCCTCAAGGCTCTAGTTTAGGGCCAGTCCACTTCAATGTTTTTATAAATGATTTGAATGTAGGACTAGAAGGTGTTTTGAGCAAATTTGCCGACAACACCAAACTTGGAGGAGTTGTGGACTCGAATGAGGGTGGAAAGGCCTTGCAGAGAGATCTGGACAGATTGGAGAGCTGGGCGATCACCAACCACATGAAGTTTAACAAAGGCAAGTGCCGGGACCTGCACCTGGGACGGGGCATCCCTGGCTATATGTACAGACTGGGCGACAAGACGCTGGAGAACAGCCCCGCAAAGAGGGACCTGGGGGTTGTGGTTGACAGCAAGTTGAATATGAGCCAGCAGTGTGCCCTGGCAGCCAGGAGGGCCAACCGTGTGCTGGGGTGCATCAAGCACGGCATCGCTAGTCGGTCGAGGGAAGTGATCGTCCCGCTCTGCTCTGCGCTGGTGCGGCCTCACCCCACGTACTGTGTGCAGTTCTGGGCACCACAGTACAAAAAGGACATTAAACTGTTGGAGAGTGTCCAGAGGAGGGCGACGAAGATGGTGAAGGGCCTAGAGGGGAAGACGTATGAGGAGCGGCTGAGGTCACTGGGCCTGTTCAGCCTGGAGAAGAGGAGGCTGAGGGGGGGACCTCATCACAGTCTACAACTTCCTCGCGACGGGGGAGTGGAGAGGCAGATGACCTATTCTCTGTTATCACCAGTGACAGGACCTGTGGGAACGGTGTGAAGCTGAGGCAGGGGAAGTTTAGGCTGGACATCAGGAAGAGGTTCTTCACCGAGAGGGTGGTCACACACTGGAACAGGCTCCCCAGTGAAGTAGTCAATGCACCAAGCCTGTCTGAATTTAAGAAGAGATTGGACTGTGCACTTAGTTACATGGTCTAAACTTTTGGGCAGACCTCTGCGGTGCCAGGAGTTGGACTTGATGATCCTTATGGGTCCCTTCCAACTCAGGATATTCTATGATTCTATGATTCTAGGTCTTATCTTGCTTCTCAATTTTAATGTAGTTTTCAATGTTTTTTTTTTTCATGAAAAGAACAAGGCATCAACTTTAAAAACAGAGCTCTTTTAGACTAACTTTCTATTGTACAATTTTTACTTTTTTTTTTTTAATTGTGTCAAAATTTTCAAAGGTGTTAAAAAATAATTGAAGAGGTATATGGAGCATCTGTTGGAGTCATTAAACTCACTGAGTTAATGATACATGAAGTGCATATGAGCTGGTCCCTCCCTGCTGCCTCAATCCTGGAAACTGATGCACTTGGTGAGAACTGTGCACAAATCTAATTACATGATCAGGACAAAAACTTGGACGATAATTTTTGCATATGTCATTCATTTGGTCTGGCCCCATGTTTTTCATGCAGTCCACATACAAACCACGAGTCTTGACTGTTCAAGTAATTGGTGTGTGGTTGCTGATATGTGGGTTCTGGCATGTTCAGATGGGTATCCGTCAGCCCTGGGGGTATAACCAGTTCCATGTGTGAAACTGGACACATGCATCTGTGGACTGACGTGTCGCAATGCGATGAGAATTTTCAGTGTGGTCCTGAGAGTCAGAGCTGGAGAAGTCTTTAATATTAAAAGAAGGTGCATGGGATCACATGCATTGCCTCACGTATAGTATTTGTAAATTAAACAAACATAACAAAAGAACGAGCACATATAGTGCAGTTTTTCCAAAACCAAGCTCATCTTGATGATTAGTCTAGGAAATGGAATGGGAAACAAATCTTGATAGAGTCATTTGCTTTGGACAAAGGCATTTATAAATGCACACAGTGTATTTCCTAAAATAATTGATAATGGAAAGGATGTAAATTGGCAAAAAAAAAAGGATCTTTTTTTACTTATTGTGTTGATTAGAATATACAGCTGTGTTTCTTTATATATGCACACGTGCATTCTTATTCTCTCTTCTCGTTTCTAGTACTCGTGTGCATTTGAGAGTGAATGTGTGGCACTTCTTATCTAATTGACATATATGTAACATGAAGATGGTGGAAACCTAGCAGAACATCACTGTTAATACTGTATTGCCATTAGAGTAGAGAATTAGAGGTTTTATTTACATACATGTCCTTTGCCAAGTAAAGAAACCCATACAGCGACTAGTTCCTCTATAGTTTGGTATATAGTTTGGGAACTCATTTATTTTGAGATCTATGGTTTGCACATAGGAGAAATGTCATTTCATTGTATAGGCTTCTTCAAACAGTGACCTGTGTATGTATGGATTGAAATAGATTATATATGCAAGAGAGTAATGCTAAGGCAGTGCAGATAAAGCTTACATCTTCATTTTCTGTTATCTACAATTTTTTATACAGTACAGTGCCTATTTTTTTAAGGCAATAGGTGAAGTAATAATACTATGAGTAGTTAGGTGGTTTTGTTTGAAAAAGTCTTGCAGATTCACCTTGAGGTAATATTTACTTACAGATCTGATTATCTTTACTTTGCAGTTGATTGAAATGCCTTTACGTTATTTTCTTTGGATTCACTGTGTTCATTGTATGTTTCTAACCCGCTTCAGAAAAAAAAATCATTTACAGAGTTCTTCAGATTTGCAGTAAGTCCTTATGTCAATAAAAACATTGCTATGATGTAGCTTGTAGGTTCCTATGGAGAATGTCCACAGACTGAGAAGTGCACAGCACAGGTGGTTACAGATGCATAGGAGGCACAAGCTGTCACAAGTCGCAGTAAGTCTACTATGACTTAGTCCACTCAGAATCATCCATACAGGACACTTCAGGAAACAAAAAAGTGACACCATACTGCTGTGAGTTCTTCTCTCCTCCCTAGTGCTTCTTGAAAGATGATGTGAAGTATGGACCACGTGCAGGTCAGTTTGAAGTCAGTTGGTGAAGGTTTTTGTAAATGCGAAGTATTGTTGACTGTATTTAGCAGAACTTCACGTATTCCTGTAATATAGTACTTACAAGCAATTTATGAGACAGTGAAATTTAGGCATGCATTAACTGCTTTGCTGAGTGTGGACTGGATTAATTTTTTCGTGGAGCTAACTTTTAACTGTGTACTGAATGGAGACTTGTATTACTCTTATCACAGTAGTGCTCAAACAACCACCAAACAAGTACTTTCTTATGTGGTAACCATGGACAATGAAAAACAGAGAAGTCTAATTCCTGAAGTCAGATCTTTGTTGTGTATGTACCTATTTCCTAGTAACCTAAGAGACATAGTATTACATTCCTTTTAACTGTTTTTCTGTTTCATAGTGAGATATCTTTGTGTTTGAAATTCAGATGAAGTTTGACATAACTTAGCTTGCCTCAGATTTGAGTATTTGAACAGCTGTTGAGTCTACCTTAAGGAGATTCTGAGTAGTTTTCAGATGCACCTAGCTTCATTCTCACCTTTCACTAACAAAATTGGAAAACCAAATCAAACGTGAGGTTTAATTTGTGATTTCACACTGTCCATTATCATTTCAAATCCTGTTTCTCATTCAGGCGTGGTCTGTCACTGTGTGCCACAGCCTATGCATTCTTTATGATTTACAATCTGAATATAGAAATTGAATGGCAATTTGTAGCTCCAAAAATGGTTATTGTTTATCTTTCCTATAGCATGACAATCGTTGCAAGAATTGTTTAAGCGTAAATGTAACTCTGAATTGGGCATTCTTGGAAGAGAAATGCATCGGCTACCTCAGAAATGAGAAAAGAATCCAAATGCTGTGGCTGTGTCTTTTACTGAGCATTCCAAACAGAGCATTCCTAGCGCATGATGCTTTAGGGAAAGATTGCACCTTGTAAAACTGCCTGCAGTTTTCCTATAGTTTGATCAGTCAAGATATCCAAGAAAGAAGAAAAGGGATGTTGAGAAATAGCACCATGGGGAAGTAGTGGTTGAAATGAAATACTTGTCAGTGATTTGAAGAAAAGGAGTGGCAGAGAGAGCTACCTTCCGAAAACATCTTAAAGCAAGTACTAAGAAAGGCTTAGGGAGGGACTTTGCACAGTAGATACAGCAAATGCAATTTTGCAATTTGTGCTACAGTTTCTAAGACACACTGCTACTATTCCTGGTGCTGTGCTGAGGTCAATAATCAGATATTTTACTTTTAGTTCTTATTTCCAAACAATTTCACGAGGATTAAGGATGATATTTTTCCCCTTCTTAGTTAATGGAAAACTCCCATCAACTTGAAGTAGCTTTTTTATTGTTTTAAACATCTTTTTAAAAGTTATGTTTGCATATATCCAAACCTCTGATCTTTATTTATTTATTTTTGGAGGTAATTTCCTTTGCTTTCACTCCCCCTTTTGTCTCTTCCTTCTCCCCTCCCCCCCCCCCCCCATGACAGTTAACTATCAAGTCACATTGATTGAATCTAGTTTTTGAAAACTTGAAAATATGACTAGTGTTACAAAAGAAGACCCTCTTTCTTGTCATCCTATCTTATTCCAGTATTTCATCCTTTTTGTTTTAGTTTTAAGAGGGTGAGTTTAACAGTAAGAATAACTGTAGGGCTGACCAGTAATATATACCATCACCACAGTGAAATGCTAGTTGATAGTGTTCATTGTCTAAGGGGTGTGTTTGCAAAACATGGGGGAGAAGCGAAAAAAAAGTCCCCATCTGTGTTAAATGAAAGAAAATAAATGTCTGGAGTACCATTTCTGCGTGGAGAGTTCCCACCAGAAGTATCGGAAACCCCAGCAAAGTGTTTAAAAGACACTTGTTAGTGCCTGCACAGACACTTGAAACACAAGTAGACCGTGTGTGCATCAGTAGCTCTGAAAAGTCCTTTGGCAGAGCTATTGTGGGCTTCTGCTGAGGAGAGAATTTTAAGCTCACGAAGATTTAGCTGGCATTGTGTGGCCATGGTGCGTGCAAACTCAGCTGGAGTGCAAACATCCTTGGCAGCCACCTGCTTTCAGGGTCATAGTGAGAAGGAAGGCAGAAATAAAAGGTTCAGGGAAGGATGCTCCTCTATTTTTAAAGGGCGGGAACGTGTCTGACCTTTGGAGGGGGGGGATGCTACAACACACATCTTCATGCTGTTGTCCTAGTAAATACTTGAAAGGGATCAAGACCTCCTGAAAAGGAGGTAATGAATGTACTCAGAAGTGATAGGTTTTCAAAAGCTTCACTGAGCTCAAGATTGCCAATTTAAGCTAATCATCTCTGATGATGAACAGGAATCTTATCCAAGCAATGCCTTCCCTTCTGGAATCAGAAGATGCACTAATCAAAAGATTTTCATTTTTTTTACTCAGAAAACATTCAGGAATTGAAAGCCTGGACCAAGCTGTATGAAATGAAGTAGAATTTCATTGCCTTGGGACCACACTAAGATGAGTTGCTAGCTTCAAGCACTTGGTCTAGCCACGTGCACATATTTATTTATAGATGGACAGTGTTCACCTAGGGAGGTGGTTACAGGTTTTGCTGCAGCTGTCAATGGACAGGGGAAAACCAAAGGTTCTTATGTCTAACTTCTGCCATATTTCTGAAGCAGAGGCATGAAAACTGAATAAACCTGCAGGATGATTTCAGTAGTCCTTCACATTTTATGAGTGGGAAAACAAAAATCCTCAAAAACATGTTCTGACTGAACATAACATCCCTGTGAATGCTGATAGTGTGTGATATAAATTGTGTGCCTGTTGTTCTGTTCATGGAAAAGGACTGCAGTTTTTCCTTAGCCATCAACACAAAAAATGTAGAAAAAAAAATCATGCTCCTGCTTTGGCGTTCATTCAGTGAATGGTGTGCAGTAGGTAGCTATAAAAATAAAAATGTAGTTCAGTGGCTGGAAATGGTTTTGACTTGATACATGTATTGTTTTCAGCATGCAATCATTGGGATACATACCTTTTTTTTTCTTTTTTTCTTTCTTTCTTTCTTTTTTTTTTTTCTGGGTGGCCTACAAACACAGCCAGTCAGTTTTCTTCTCAAAAGGGAGTGTTCACTGAGAAACACTGAATTTTACTCTGTTCTGCAGTTTCTGCAGACAGAAGCATCTCTTGCTAGTCTCCTGCTCCTTTTCATCTTATCTCTACCTGTGGATAGGAGACAAACCGTTAAACATTGGAACTCACTGCCATTGGAATTATGGCTGCTAAAAAATAGCAAGAAAGCTGAGCATTTTCAGTTGAGGACTACTAAGAGATACCAAAGATGCTGTGCCTGACTCTGGAAGTCTTTGGGCCTCAAACAGAAAATGCAGCCTGGCAAAGTAAATTGTCAAAATAGCCGATGTTTTTCCTGGGTTTAGGATCTTTCTTACATTGTTTATCCTTTTGAATAATGGACTTTTTTTTCTGACTTGGCATGGCTTTTTTATGTTTCCCTGTTCTTGTACTATATAGCTTAAGAGTTCTAGTCATTGAGTGCTGTCCTTCAAAGGGCCTGGTCACTTCTGAAACTCTTCATACTGTCAGGCTTTTTTGCTAACCTGAGTTTATTAGCAAGAAAATACTAAGAATCAGGAACCACTAGTGCAAATTAAGGATGAAGTCATTATTGACATGATGGTGAAATTGAACATACTCTTCTGAGGCAGAAATTAGGCCCCATTTTTTTCCTTATTTCCGTGCCAATCTAAACAAAGAAATGCATACAGTTTTCCATTACTCAGGGACCTCATGACTGATGTTTTGAATGTTTTCTTTCTGATGAACAGAAATAAAAATACTTAAGAGTTTGTAGTGTTGAAATATGTCAAAATATTAAATATAGGTTTTCCTTTATGCTTGACTGTAAGTCTGGATCCTGCAAACATCAAGAAACTGTTAGAGTATAAGAAAATGTTGAAAATTTTGAAAGGAATTAAAAATTTTATGTTGAAAGTTTCAAGGCTGACTGTTAGTATAAACAGTTCCAGTACTTACCATGTGGTCAGTGAAACCATTCACAGTATCTTCTAGACCTAATAATGCTGTATATCTATACAGCTCAGGAGGCAAGGACCAGTTAATTTCTTGCATAACATAATAAATTGCATTCTGGAATGACGAGCACATGAGAATGAGTTAATAAGCTGTATTTTACTGCTCTGCATCTACTTGGGCTGCCAGGTTTCATTTTCTTTTGAGCACTGGTGTGGCCAAGAGTGAGAAAGGGGACCAGGCAAAGCTCAGTTAAGACCTGGATTTTGTCTGCTTAACTGCAAGTTACCTTCTTTTACAACATTAAGAAAGTCTTTTTGTTCTAATTCGATCCTTACTGTAAGTGCTTTGTGCAAGCTGACAGGAGGCTGCTTTCTTCAACATGTCGAAATTTTACTTGTGTAATCAGGTATTGCTTATGTTTCCCACCCTTGAGTTGCCCCACTAAAGGAAGAAGGTTGAATGTCAGGACAGCAGTCTCCTCTGCCTCTCTGGCACAGGGTTGTTCAAGAACTTAAAAACAAAGGTGGAAAATCTGCATGTAGTCTGTATTGTCAGGACACTTCAAGTGTTGCCTGTCTACCTCCAAATAGAGGTTTTGTTGTTACTGAGTAGTTATTTTAGATTTTTAGCAATACAGAAGTTTCCACAAGGTGAATTCCAGTATTTCTTACCTTTTCGTGGCTCCTTTGAGGTGGTTAAAACAGCTTAGTTAAGTATAGACTTTAAAAATTATTTAGGTTTTAATAAGAATATTTCCTTTATAATACAGACATGCTTCTAAATCTAACCCATGTGTAAACCACATGAATTCACATAGAGAGATAATCAAGAAAAGAAATTGGCATTTTCAATGTCGTTTTCTCCATTTTCTTCAGAAAGACCATTCTTAAGTTTATATTTTCTGTGAGAAATTGTTTCACTGTTAGCTGGACAGGTTCAACGGTCTGTAAAAGGGATTTTGGTCTCCACGTCTCAACTGGAGAAAATCAACATCCTAAGAAGTGGAAGAGAGCAAAGAAGCAAACAGTAAATTATGACATACTGAGTTCCTTGGTTTCTGGCCTCAGAAATATCACTCAAAACAGAAACACTCTGAAATACTTAAATTAAAGCATGAAAAATGTGTGTAATGACCTAAGCTGATTAGTACTGTGTAAACAGTCTATTAAGCAAAGGAAATGTAGGGCTGTTGCATAAAATTACAGTATTCTGTATTAACATTATTTTAATATAAATCATATTTTCTGGTATAGATGAACTAATAGTTTTAGTTAAGTGTTTTACCAGAAATGTGCCCTGTGCACCCTCAGACATGAGCTCTACACGCAGGGAAGGCGTACTGCTACTCTGTCATCCTACGTCTGTTCCTGCAAAACCACGTTCTAAAAAGGAAACTCTTCTCTGCAGATAATTTTTCAGAAGTAGGTGAAGATTGTAAACAGAAGAAACATCCCACTCCTGTGCAAAACAGTTGTATTTGAAATACATATTTAGTGTACTGTATAGGCAAGGAGTTATTAGGGCTATGTTCTCTTAAACCTGGAAACCATAACATAACGAGTGAATGAATGTGAGCCAAGGAATCTATTGCAGACCTGTAGCATGTTAGGTCGCAAAGACCATACACATGGTCCCAGGAACCATTTGGTCACAGTGTTTCATGTGATAGTAAATTTTACTTCTTTTCATCATGTGGCAGGGGATAATTATGTACATGAAGGGATAATTTTGAACCTTGCTTCATGAAAGATTCTAAAATGACTGAATCTCAGCACAGTACTTTGGCCCAGCTCTTCCAGTTAACACTGTATTGAGAAACAAACAATATTTAAATCTAGTGCTTACTGGCTGCAAAGAGAATGATTGTATCTTTCAAGACAAAACTGAGAAGTCTGACAAATGCACAGGGCCTCATGCGTTCCCAAAGAGAAGTGATCTGTAGCTGTGTGGAGTCTTCCACCAGCACATTTTCTCAGGTATTGCTTGCATTCATTGCAAATGGGTGTTGCTGTCTCTGCTACTAGTGAGGTGCTGGAAGCAGCTGTTATATGCCATCACATCCTCTGCTCTTGTGGTCTCCTCCCTTCTGGATTCACACATCTTTTTTCCCGTCAGCACTGATGTACAGCCAAAATAACAGATGGCTGAAAATTAAATGGGCTTTGTGCTTGTGTGACAGACCTATGGTCCACTGCTTCCTTGCCTAGCTTCGAGTCAACAGCAGTATGTAAAGCTCCAGAGTGTTTAGATTCCAGTTGACTTGCAGGGGGTTTGCCGTAGCCCCCACCCCCGCTTCATACTTGAAGGACTGCACTTTTCTGTAGAACGGGCAGAATGCAGTACTTCAGGACTACAAGTTCAAACAGAGCTTTGCAAGGATAAAATCTTTTTTTTTTTTTTTTTTTTAAGTGGAAAAGTTTTGAATCTGTAAGGTCTGTAAGGTTGAAAGATGTCTTTTCAAGTATCTCAGCTCTTTGTAGTATGCAGTTTCTGTTAGCAAAACCACGTATTCTCTCTGGTGTTTAAAGGCATATTAATTGGGATGATATTATATAGCTATTCAGCACCAAGGATGGAGGAAAGAGAACTGTATTGAATGGAGGATTCCACTCCTGGCTGTGACGTTGGAGATGTCTGCTGTATTGTGGAGCAGCTGCCCTGCTGATTTTTCCAGAAGGAACAGGGCTGTATTCTTCAATCATTCAAACTGGAAAATCCACCAGTCCCTTTTTCTACCTGCTTTTCCTACACAGCACGATAAAAAGAGCATTATGATGTAGAACCTTCTTTCACATAATTACATACTTGCTGTGGCAAGCAGGATTTTCATTCCATGTGGACAGAGGTGAATGTTTGCCTGTAAATGCTCAGGAGACCAACCTAAACCTAAATCAGAAGTGAGACTACTTGTGTTCTGCAGCTCTCTTCCTGATGGTGTCATTAATATTGTTGTTTGTGTTCTTTATGACGTTCACAAACCAGGATGCAATAACGGTAGGTATTGTAAAAGTTCAGGAGAAAACTCTATGGGCTCTAAAAGATTGGATTTTAAAGAGTGGATATGTTATATTGGGGAAATAGCCATGCTTTTAAATATATTATGTAGTGTTTTAGACTTGTTTTCTGAAGTATCAAGCTTTTGAAGAGAATTGCAGAGACCTTTCATTTAATTCTGGAATGGGTATAGTGTTCCTTGCCAACAGTAATCATAGAATCATATAATGGCTTGGTTTGGAAGGGACCTTAAACATCACCTAGTTCCAACCCTCTACCACGGGCAGGGACATCTCCCACCAGCCCAGGCTGCCCAAAGCCCCATCCAGCCTGGCCTTGAGCACTGCCAGGGATGGGGCATCCGCAGCTTCTCTGGGCAACTTTTCCAGTGCCTCACCGCCCTCTGAGTGAAGACTTTTCTCCTAATTTCTAATCTAAACCTTCCCTCTTTTAGTTTTAAACCATTCCTCCTTGTCCTATCACTACCTGCCCATGTAAAAAGTCACTCTTCATCTTTTTTATAAGCTCCTTTTAAGTACTGAAAGGCTGCAATGTGGTCTCCCTGGAGCCTTCTTCAGGGTGAACATCCCCAGCTCTCTCAGCCTTTCTTCGTAGGAGAGGGGCTCCAGCCCTCTGATAATACTGAGATGTGGTGAGGGTAGTACTGATTTAAGTATTTGCTTGAGCCACTTAAAGAAGAAGTGTTATGAAAAGGCAGAGAGTTAACAGCAATGACATCAACTGAATCATATTACTTAGCCATTTCTTGACATTTCCAACAAGGGCAAATGAGGCGAGATTTTAAGAACTGCTTCATGAGTTTTTAGGCTGCACTGTCACTGAATTCATGTTTGTACATTTAAGCCATGTTGTGCATTTTTGAAGCCATATGATCCACATCGTAAACCTACATTTCATCTTTGTGTAGAGATTTTGGGAAACAAGATGGCCGTCTTTAAGAACTGTGAAGTGTGGAGGTTTGTATCTGACCTTAGATATTGAAATGGTTTTCCACTTTTCCAGTTGAGTTGTGTGAATAGAAGCATAAAGTTGGCTTATTTCTGCTGTGGTAAGAAGTAATTTGGTATATTTGCAGCAGATCAGTATATTCAGGCAGACACAAGTGCTTCATTATATGTGATTTGCATATTTATTTCAGATTAGATTTTGTCTGGTCTCATGGATGTAGCAACTTTACTATCCTTGTGGTTTTACATTTGAACTAAATGTACTAATGCATTTAGTGCATTCTAGAGGTGATGTATACTGTTTGCAACCTATTTTACCTGATGAGCAATAGAGCTTCTTTTGGATATGGAGCTTCTAATTTGTTTATTCTC
Source organism: Cygnus atratus (assembly GCF_013377495.2). NCBI lineage: Eukaryota > Metazoa > Chordata > Aves > Anseriformes > Anatidae > Cygnus > Cygnus atratus. The sequence goes on along the minus strand of NC_066372.1, from coordinate 4,767,590 downwards.
TGTGCTAAACCAGTGCATGTTAAATGCAGACACTGAGTGTCACTTAGACTGCACTACTGCTGTGAACCAAGTCATTAATATAAACATGATCTAAAAACTCCAAAATAGGGATGCACACAGATTTTATATGAATACAGTTTTTGATGCGAAGATTAGACATGCAGAAATAACACAGTCTAAATTAAAATTATTTTTAGCATTCCTTGGAACATTTGATTTGAGAAAATCCCTAATATATTCAAAGACTGAGGCTTGTACGTTGTTCCACTTGATTGCATTCACCATCTTCATGTTTGTTTTGCAGTTTGTAATAATTATGAGCAGTTCTCAGTTTAGAGTGTGGTTTGTTTGTGTTTTTTCTTCTGAATACACCTCCAGTATTAGGTACTCATCTGAGTTCTGGCTGTGATCCATTTAAGTACAGTGGAAAAAATATCCCACCATTGGTCTTACATCAGTCCTCAAATGTTTCCAAGATGCCGTTGTAAATCTGTTGATACCCAGAACACTTCCATCCTACAAGGGTTGGAAATAATACTGCAAAAGCAATTGTTCTTGAGATGTTTTCTGTCTACAGCTGGAACCAAGAAGTGCAGACGTTTTGTTCAGATGAAAAAACAAATCCAAACTTTCAGATAGTTTTTGTATTTGTTTTTTTTTTTCAGTGTCAGTATTCCTGTACTTAACAAATATGAGCCATATGGTCCTCTCACAGGTGTGAAGACACAAAACTGAAGTCCCAGTGCCCTAGGAGTACTTCTGAGTGCTCCAACAACAGAGCTGTATGTGAACAGGCTGACCCTAGGGTCCAGGCATGGTGAAACTGGACTCTCCCTGTGTTAGTCGTGTGCTTGTGCTTGCCTTCAGTGCCTGGAGTCTGCTGAATGGTTAAGACAGATTTCTTCTAACTCAGCCAGAAACAAGTGATTCTGACTGAATTGCATACTATCAAATGAAGAAAAAGGCCTCACCTTCAGTATATATTTTCCTGTTTCCAGTGAAATGTATATATGATGATTAGGCATCTTAATCTCCTTCACTCTTAAATGCTACACACATAGTCGCTTAAAAACAGTTGAGTAACAAACATCGTCAATAAACTACTTCTAGAGTAGAGGTCACAAAGTTGAATAGCTATCTTTACTTTGGTGAAGTTCTAGCCAGCAAGCATCTACTTCAGTTGCAGTTCTTTTGTTGCTGCAGTGCTGCTTGCAATTAGCTTGGCTTCAAACACCATAAGATGTTTCTGTGTATGGGGGAGCTACAAGTCCCATTTATGCTATCTTTTCTTAGAACAAAAGCAATGTGAGAGAAATGTGTTTTGCTAACTGTCAGAGGTATCAGTGTGAGATGCATGCTTTATATTTTTAAATCATTTTTTATTAGCTGTTATTAGGTGTTATCTTTAAGAACATCTTTTCACATGATTACTTTTCCTGGATTGCTTTACTTTTTCCACTGTAACAAGAGTAAAACCTTTCTTCTCTCTAGTAATTCTCTAGCCAGCAAGAAACCATTGAATGTCTTAGTGAAAGGGTCTTTATATGTCTATATGTAAGTAGCTTTTTTCATTAAACTGCTGCATATCTAGATGCTATAAATGTCATTTGGATTCTTAAGATTGTCAAAAATGAATAATTCATTTCTTCTTGCTGTCTGAAAATTATCTGACAAAGCAAAGCCCAACATAAAGCATGGATAGGTAATGAAAAAATTTATTGTGCAGGTAGAAAATCTGTGATTAATTCAGTGAGTGGCATGTGGATGTGACCACAATCTATTTGTAGAGGGCTGTAAATAGCATCAAAAATTTGTGAGTATTAGGTCTGTAGACAGCAGGAAATATTTGAAAGCCAAAGTAGGATCAAATGTTTGGGTAAAAATAATGGTAATAGCTAACCACAAATCAAGTGAGAGCCATTAGAACATTGTTTGTTATGCTGTGGTTGAATGTAAATTCTCAACATTGCTCCTTTTATTTGTAAAGCAAGTGAAGGTTAGGCAGTAACTTTGAAGAGATGTGAGACAGTAAAATAAGCATGTTGTACTCTTTGTTGTGTTCTACCTGTGGAGTTTTCGGGAGGCATTTCTCACTTTACAATTAAAGGCATGGTTCCTTGGTGTTGAACACCTTGTTCGTTTCCATTGAAGGGTATGCACTGCTGAACCTCGTGCAGTAAAATCCCTAAAAAGCTGGCTGTGCAGTGTAATTTGCTTGCTGTACAGTGTTAGGAACATACACTTTGGCTCCCTCAGGGGTCAGCAAAATGGAAAGTAGTTCCTGGAAATCTTTATCATTCTTCTGATTTACAAACAGCTCAGGTGAATGAGCTGTACACTTAGTAGGAGTCCCACCAGGAGTGGGATGTACTGACATGTACTAGCTATTACTCTCTAGTAGTCATAACATCTTCACTAACATCTAATTTAATACCCGTCACAAACAGCAATAAAAGAAATAATCTTTATCTAACCATAGGGCTTCAGTCAGTAAGTTCGTGTATGAAGATCAAAGGTTTTAACAGTGGCCAAAGAAAAATTGGATTGTTATCCTCAGCTTCACATGTTAAGGAGGAGAAGGTCATCCAAACCATCTTTAGGCAGCCATGCTTACACTTGGGGGAAAAAACAGAAAAGCTAGGGTCCTCCCTGCGTGGAGAGGAGAGAGGCATACCAAAGGGTACACCTGCTAGGTAAATTGGGATTGATAATGCTGCTGTTTCTGGCTATAAAGGTAGTGATCAGCTCCAGCGGCAAAAGTGTAAAAGAGTAAAGTATTCATGAAGCACCACCGAGTGAAAAAGGGCCAGCAATGGTAGCATTATGCTTCGTTTCTTTGTGTGGCCTAGCCTTTTGTAGTACTCCTGGTGGACTGACGCTTGCTTAATATAAGATGAAATTTGAAGACCAAGGAATAGAATCATAAACCAGCTGAGAAAATGAGCAATGTTACGATCCTTCAGAGTTTAGGACCTTTGTAAGATGAGATACTGGCAGTGAGTAATCCCCATGGGGGCCTCCTGAGTTACTGTCTGAGGTGCAAGGGCCCCGACAGGCCGTTAATCACGGCACATTTGTGCTGCAATGAATCTCACAACTTGAAGCTGAAAATTCTCCGCACTTAGCAAGGACCATGAGGTAAATTGAGATTTCAGCAAGCTATTCTTGGTGAATCGGGAACAGTAAATTATACTTACTGGTATCTTTTGTGGAGGGCACTTTGCTGGAGACAAGAGTAGATGCCCATTTTCACACATATTCCTAGGCCCAGCTCTACTGATTTCAGAGGGAGCCTTTCCACTGATTTCAGTGGGATTTTGGTCAAGAGCAACCGATGTAATACAAATGCATTTTTGCACAAAGTGGATACTGTCGGACAAGCTTTGCAATATCTGACCAAAATCAGGACTGGACTGCTGTGCTTTAAAAAATGGGGAGTAGGGCGGGCTGGAAGAGGTTCAGAGGAGAACATTTTATTAAAACTTTCAAAGTTCCCTGCCTATATAGTGGCTCAACAACTCACTACATTCACTCAGCTGCGTGCGTCTAGACCATGGTCACTAAGTGAGACATTTTATATGAAAGCAATACGTCATCTTTTAACTGACTGTAACTGACTGCTGGTAAGAAAATGGAATACCAAAGCTTGGAGCTGAGCAACTTTATTCTATGGCTGACTTAATTCCTGCATGGTTTTTGGATAGGAAGGTGAAAGAGGGGTTTATTTAAGGACTGAAGAGTAAAAGCAAGGAATTCCTGTAAAGGGGCAGGACAGAGTACTTTCTAAATCTGTAATTGGGAGACTGCTGTGTTTTCTGGCATCTTCTCCCGAGTAAGACATCCATGGAATGCCATAGGAGTCAGATCTCAGATGTCTGATAATTTGACAGGCTCTTTACATTGCAACCCCAAGTGTCCCAGTGTGAAAGTGGCTTGATGGCAGTCATTTAGGCAGTATCATGGAGTAATACTTGTAATTTTTAATTATCAACAGTTTGTGCTATGTTACATATAAATGCTTTTTTTTTCTTCTTTTTAACAACTCTTACTTCTATTGTGCTCCTGCCCAGAGGCTTTTAAATTCTGAAATTTGTGGGTCTCACTACCCACAAAATAGTGCCTTAGAAAATGCATAGGGCTGTCTTGTGTCGGTTAGGTCACAGAGGTGGGATTTCAGAATCAGACACGGCATGCACATAACGTTTCAGTGTTGAGCTTATATGTAAAGCAGAGCTGTCTGTTTAAACAAACTAACCTTGGTTCTCAGCATTTGCTTATATGTACAAGAGAACAGAAGCGTTGGTATGTCCAACAGCTAATAAATAAAATTCAATCATGGCAATGCAATAAAAGCTTTGCGGTATATGGTCCTAGAATCATGGAAGAGAGGTCATTGAAAAGTACAGAGTTGCTGAATCCAGTCGTTTTAGTTTCCTCTATTGTGGGCTTTCCAAATAATGCCTCCTAAAAAAATTACAGCACCTCTAAGTAATACCAAAATTATGTTAACTAGGAATTAAAGTGAAGATTTAACAAGACAATGAAAGCCTTGTCTGTCTTGAATGAACTGTACAAAAAGCGTGGTATGTATAGGAAAAGTAAATTGATTTATGCTAAGTTGCAATAATCTGCTGAAACATTTATGGTTATGAATTTAAAAAAAAAAACAGTGGAAGGGAGCGGAAAGTTGCTAGTTTTAAAAGTACTACTTCAGTTGCACCATAGGAACTCAGAATAAAATTATGTTGTCTGCTTCACCTAGACTTGAACAAATATTAGGAGAATTACTTTTGCAAAGAAGAAACTGCAGTTCCATTAGCCTATGTCTGGGCTCTCTTCTATGTTTTTTTTTCTTTGTCTTCCTCCATGTTGCCCCAACCAACTCTCTGACCATTTGCAGCCAGTTTGAATGTTGGAATCTGAGTATTTTCTGTAATCACAAATGACCACGAACATGTTCAAAAACATTACCAAACTGTGGTAACTTTATCAGTCCTCTATTCTGTATCCATTTGAAATGAAGCATATGTTAGCCCAAAGAAGAAGGAGAAGAAAATGAAAAAAAGCTGTTGAATCACCAGTTTTCTCAAGAACATAAGTAATACATCGATGAGCAGCAACAGCAAGGAGAGGGCTGATAATGGTAGGAGAAGAGAATGACTAGGACTGAATCGGTATTTTTCCCTGCTGGGATGTGGTTAGAAACAAGATCATGCTTTTAGTGTAAAAAGTGGCAAAATGAGTAATACCAGAAGTGAGCACTGAGAAGAGAAGCTTATAGAATTAGGTGGCTGCTCTGCCTAAGGCCTCTTTCAGCTGCAAAGATTCATATGGATTTCAGTGAACTTTAGTTAAAATCTCTATTGCATATTCCTAACTTTAAATACTGGAAGGAATGCTTCTTAGAAAGTATTTGTAGAAGTTTTTTGTTCAAGTTGTAGCAGAGGGTTTTATATTGATCCTCACGTGTTCATAGAAGCAGGCAATACTAGCTATGAGAAGGGCCTTAAAATGTAGTTAGGCTGCTATTGAAGTGTCATTCCTACAGGTAATTGTTCTACAGTGGAAGTCTAATTAATAATTCAGCTGGTGCACAAACCAGAAAGGAATTAGTCTCACATCCCTACAGCTGTGTTGGCTCTACAGTGCTGGGGAAAATGAGACAGCAACAGAGTTTTTAGCTCGGTTCCACTTGTAAAACAATTATCTTGAGAAGCGAGGCATCAGTAGCAGCTTAAGTGTGGATGCGGGAAATCAGGTAAAAATAGTGGTAGAATGAAGGCATGGACTGGGACTTGTGTCTGGAAGGAGTCTGGGGCTCTGCAGCAGACCTCCTGTGTGACTGTAGGTCGTTCTAACAGTCTTACCCTTTCAGATCTAAAAAGCTGCTTCTACACCTTTTCTCCTGACCTCATCCCTGGGTGACGAATTTGTAGCTCATAAATTGCTCAGTCACATTCCATAAATTGGTTGGGACATTGTTGCAAGTGACAATGGACTGTGGTATTTTGGGCAGTGGCTTCATAGTCTGCAAGACTATGTATGTGTGGTAGGCTTTTCTGTCTCTGACATCCTCGGGCTTCCTGTGCTTGTGGCAGCTGTATTCTGCTGTGGGACATGATGTTGTGACATCTCTTGACTCTGGGTGGGTCCAGCCATGCCGTGTGTTTACATGACTTTGCGGAGCAGCTGGTCTCCAGTGCCTAGGCACAACGAGCCCCCTACCGACTCATGCATTTCTCTGCTTTCTGCACAAAACCAAATTTTATTCTGAGGAATAAAGAGATTATAATTATATGTAGCTTCTTTTCTGCTTTTTATAAACTTAAAGGTAATTGGATTCAAGGTATTTTAAGTATCTGCTGGTTATCTTTAGATTTTCTGTAGAGCATCTGGAGCTTCCCCTCTTATCAACTCAGATTCAAGCCTGTACTCTAGAAACAAATACCATGCAGTTTGTTTGTATGCTGTTTAGCTGCCAACCATTCCAACTGCTTGCGCACATGCAGTCGCTACTTCCTACTATCTCCAGGCTATATGCAGGCCGTAACCAGTACAAAAATTCCAGGACATCAAATCTCTTCCTTGGCTTGCTGATGAAGTGCTTTCTGTCACAAAACAGAAGCTGATTTGTCTTTTAGATAAGTTGTTTTTTAAATGAAACTATTACAAAAATATACAGCAGCTTTATTTTTGTAAAAATACAGTTATATTCCTGATCAGTGAGGAAGTCTGCAAGTTAGCATCTCAGGTATTGGGAAGCTATTTTGTGTATTTTACAAATGGTTACCTCACCCAAGTGTTCTGGGCACCACAATGAATCTCTGTGGTGCAAATTCAACTCTTTCTGTTTCATTACTGATTGAATTACTGAGATAACGTCTCTCCATTTCTGTTTGAAAGGCTTGGGAAGCGAAAACAGTGTACTGTATATGGAGAAGATAAATAGCATGGTGAGAAAAGCTCAGGCTGCCTTAGAAATTTGGCTAGAAAATACGAAGCTGCTTGTCTAAGTGGGGTTGAAGGAGGGTCAAATGGTACTCTTAACAGCAGAGCCATGAACAGTGTAGAGCAGGGGTTAGTTAAAAAGTTAAGTCTCCAGCATTTGGTAGAAAAGACCAAAAATGATGGAAGAATAATCTTGTTTACATGCTTTTATCACCTTTCAACTTTATCCTAAATGGCTCTAATATTCCCTTTAATACATATATATATGTTAAGAGTCTTAGTTTCTGCCTTTTTCTCTTCAATTGTTGCTACATTTTTAGTTTATTATGACATCTTTTCTGACTTCTAGCTTAGCTTAATTGTAGATTTTGGGAATCATTTCTTTGCGTTTGAACAAGCATTTTTGGATAGAGCTGAATAAACATATTTGGGAAATTTTTTAGAGTTTAGGGAAAAGCCAAATGAAACTAATTTTGAAGGCATTCGTAATGCTTTTCCCCTCATTTTACAATTATTCTTCTCTTTCATTGTTCCCGGAGAGGCCATAGTTAATTTCATTTCTTTTGCATGAATTCTACATTTTTGGTTGATTTGGTTGCATTCCGTTTACCAGCCTTGTTTTGCCAGGATGACTACTACCATTCCGAATCTCTGAACAGCTTCCAGCAGCTTTTTTAAAGCAGAAAGAAAACAGAATCAGCTTGTCAGAAAAGTGTTTCTTTCATCTTTCCAAAATTAACTCTTGACCAAGGCCCAAGACCAATTAAATATTGAGTCCTGGACCAGTGACAGGTATCTCATCCAGTACCTTTTGACCTGTCGGTGCTAGAAATCTATGTTTTTTACAGTTAGGAGAATGGGAGATTGCCATAGAGCATGTGGGACAGATACTTGATATAGGATACCCTTGCCAGATCTGGAAACATTAAAGAGGTACACAGTCATTTTTATATGCCTGCCTAAGCTGTATTGAGCAAATCTCAAGGTTTTCCAGAATGTATTAATTTTAACTATCTTCCTTCTGGTATCTTTGCAATACTCATCTTTAAAGCACATCATTTCCACAGAAGTCTCAGTAGGCACCCCAGTAAAGATTTTTAGCTTTTCTTTGTAAAGCTATGATTTATTTCTAAATACCTGCTCTGTTGGTAGATAAAATGTCTGAGTGCACAGTGCGTAATGTGTATGGTTTATTTATATCCTTCTTGTGATTCTGTGGCTGTTTCCTCATTGCCAGTTACTGGTTTCAAATTATTAGGTTCTTGTTTCCAGTAATTCATTCTTTGTATATTTCTTAGTCATCTTCTGTGAAAGAGTGTTTAAAAATCACAGACACTTTTTGCAATGCAGGCCCTTATTGTGCCCTATGGCAAGAATTCCAAGTAGTACAGCTGAAGAATGACAGCTGTTTTGTACGTCAGCTAATACTTAACTAAGAACGATGTAGTTTGAAACAGGTTTGATATTTGTTCCCTACAAAGGAATCACATTTGTACTGATTGGTTGCATTCCTTCTGTCAAAAGTAGTTCTGTTCACAGTGCCCCATGGTAGTTCTGAATTATGTTCTCAATGAATAAAACACATTTTTCTCTATTCTCTTTTATTTGCTAAACGGAAGAAAATTATATTAACCTTTATGGGACTCAGTAGTGATGCAGAATACCATTAAACATTTATGCTAGCAATTCATGCTGAATAGCACTTCATATTTGAAGGGATTTCCTCCATAAAACAACTTGCTGGCAGTGGAAATTTCCTGAAAGTCACTGTATAACGTAGGTTGATGGTAAGTACCAGTACATTTCCATCCAAAAAATGTGTAGTGGAGAAATTGTACGTATTCTCAACAAAATACCTTTGCAGGAGAACAAGTATAGAAATTAACCTGTCATTAAGCGCAGCAGTCTTTAATGTATAGCACTCACATTTTCTGGATTATTTTAGAAAGTCTGAAATTATATTGTATGATTTGGTATAGTGACAGTGGTAATTCCTGTGTTTAAGTGAACATGTTACTTTGTTAGTAGGGGAAATGCATTTTAAGGCAAAACACAAAAATGACATTCACAATGCTAAGATTTCTGCCATGCAAGGCAAATACAACATGTTAAACCAAATGTTTCTCTTTAAATCGAAAATCTCTTTGAAATCATGGAACAATCTGCTCACAGCAGATTTGATAGTATACACCAGGTAATGAGTTATCAGGTTATCCCACCATGAAATGCAGTGCTTGGGAATTATCTTCTTACTCTTGCTTTATGACAAGCATCATTGTCAAGCCCTGTATGATCCTGGCAGTGATGAGTTAGATGGTTTTATCTGTGATTCTTGGATAGTCATAAAAAACTTTTTGGGTGTTAAATATTTATGTTGGAACTAAACAGACTCTGGCTTTCAGTTTAGAACATTTTTTGCAGCAAGGGCCAAGTGTTAATATTGGGAATGGAAAGAAATACAATGATGTCAAGGCGCAAGAAACTCCCTGTATTACAACTTGGTGGTATCAAAAAACTTTTTCTTCCTCTTCTTACTTGGCTATTTGCTTACAGGAAAGACCATAAAACAATAACGAACCTTTTTATTTTATCAAATATTGGCAAGTATTGTTGAGAATTTGTAATAATAGAGCAACACTCTGTCAGTTATTGAACATTTTCCATCAAGTTACTACATTTCATGAAGTATGTGATAGGCTTCTGTTCTTCTGTTCTGGCTCATATAATATTTCTTTCTTATCTGAATGGAAATCAGAAGTTCTTGTGCATGTGTGCAACTGGGTGTTACTGAGTTGGCTGAAGATTGGATTGTGCCACTCTTCTCCTCAGTGCATGAGACAATAGCTTCTACACTGTCTGGACACGGTATAACGACTTCTAGAAATCTTTTCTGTTGAGAATAGTCTCAGTACTCATTTTTGGAGGAAATTAAGATGACGCTGTATATAAAGTAGGTCTACTTGTGTAAAAAAGCACATTTGGAGTCATAACGGAATTACAGCTCTACTTGATCTCTTTCCTGACTAGTAGCTACAGAAGCTGCATTGTTAAGAGATTATTGGTATGACAGTTGTAATCAGGAAAGATAAATGCATTAGTGATATTTAGCGTGTTCTTGCATTTTTGGTAACAAATTGTAAAAAACAGTAGGCTAACTTGAAATCCCTGAGTCTGTGAAACCTCTATTTTTTATTGCTTTTCTTCACGCAGAAGAACAAGGGAAGAAATTGCTGAAGTAGTAATTCAGAAAATCTTCAGGATTTAATCTGCTATAAAAGTCATACTGTCCTCAGTTGTTATGTCTGAAGTCTGCAGTTGTAAGATCTTGGAAAAATAAATCTTATTTTATTTTGCAGAGCATTGGCTGTGATGACTATCTGGGTTCAGACAAGGTGATTGACAAGTGTGGAATATGTGGAGGGGACAACACCGCTTGCAAGGTTGTGTCTGGAGTTTTCAAACACACGCTAACAAATCTTGGCTATCACAAGATAGTGGAAATTCCTGAAGGAGCTACTAAAATCAACATTACCGAGATGTCAAAGAGCAACAACTATTTGGGTAAGTTGTATCTCAGTGAACAAAACATTCTTTGTGAGCTAGTGCAACTGGGTGGAGGGCTCTAAGCAGTGTGAAACAGATGTCAGAAAATGAAAAGGAAGCTCATTAAATGGGCGTTTTGATCAGAACTAACTCACAGTTTATAATTCTGTCTTGAACTTGCATGTCAGACGCTGTAGATCTGTTACCATCATTCCCTGTCCATGTGAACTGGTTTTGGCATTTCTTATTAGTTGACTTACTGTTGTGATTATGCTCCTCACATTGTAAACCTAGTCAGCAGGAAGGCCAACAAGGCAAGCATCCTGGTGGGGGTCTGTTATAGACCGCCGAACCAGGATGAGGAGTTCTATAGGCAGCTGGCAGAAGTTGCGAAATCGTCAGTGCTCGTTCTCGTGGGGGACTTCAACTTCCCAGACATATCCTGAAAGCACAACACAGCCCAGAGAAAGCAGTCTAGGAGGTTTCTGGAGAGCGTGGAAGATATCTTCCTGACGCAGCTAGTTAGAGAGCCTACCAGGGGAGGTGCCCCGCTAGACCTTCTGTTCACAAACAGTGATGGACTGGTGGGAGATGTGGTGGTCGGGAGCTGTCTTGGGCAGAGTGACCACAAAATAGTAGAGTTCTCTTTTCTTGGCGAAGTCAGGAAGGGGACCAGTAAAACTGCTGTCTTGGACTTCCGGAGGGCTGACTTTGAGCTGTTCAGGACACTGGTTGGCAGAGTCCCTTGGGAGGAGGTTCTGAAGGGCAGAGGAGTCAGGGAAGGCTGGGCACTCTTCAAGAAGGAAATCTTAATGGCTCAGGAGCGGTCTGTCCCCACGTACCCAAAGACGAGCCGGCGCGGAAGAAGACTGGCCTGGCTGAACAGAGGGCTGTGGCTCGAGCTTAGGAGAAAAAAGAGGGTTTATAATCTTTGGAGGAGAGGGCGGGCCACTCACGAGGACTACAAGGCTGTTGCGAGGCTGTGCAGGGACAAAATTAGAAGGGCCAAAGCTCATCTGGAGCTCAATCTGGCTACTGCCGTTAAAGATAAAAAAATGTTTTTACAAATACATCAACACAAAAAGGAGGACTAAGGAGAATCTCCATCCTTTACTGGATGCGGGGGGGAAACTTAGTTACAAAAGATGAGGAAAAGGCTGAGGTGCTTAATGCGTTCTTTGCCTCAGTCTTTAGTGGCAAAACCAGTTGTTCTCTGGATACCCAGTACCCTGAGCTGGTGGAAGGGGATGGGGCGCAGGATGCGGCCCTCACTATCCACGAGGAAGTGGTTGGCGACCTGCTACAGCACTTGGATGTATGCAAGTCGATGGGACCGGATGGGATCCACCCGAGGGTACTGAGGGAACTGGCGGAGGAGCTGGCCAAGCCGCTTTCCATCATTTATCGGCAGTCCTGGCTATCAGGGGAGGTCCCAGTTGACTGGCAGCTAGCAAACGTGATGCCAATCTACAAGGAGGGCCGGAGGGTAGACCCGGGAAACTATAGGCCTGTTAGTGTGACCTCGGTGCCAGGGAAGCTCATGGAGCAGATTATCTTGAGTGTCATCACGCGGCACTTACAGGGCAACCAGGCGATCAGGCCCAGACAGCATGGGTTTATGAAAGGCAGGTCCTGCTTGACGAACCTGATCTCCTTCTATGACGAAGTGACACGCTTAGTGGATGAGGGAAAGGCTGTGGATGTGGTCTACCTTGACTTCAGTAAGGCTTTTGATACCGTTTCCCACAGCATTCTCCTCAAGAAACTGGCTGCTCGTGGCTTGGACTGGCGTACGCTTCGTTGGGTTAAAACTGGCTGGGTAGCCGGGCCCAAAGAGTTGTGGTGAATGGAGTCAAATACAGTTGGAGGCCGGTCACTAGTGGAGTCCACCAGGGCTCAGTACTGGGGCCGGTCCTCTTTAATATCTTTATCGATGATCTGGATGAGGGGATCGAGTGCACCCTCAGTAAGTTTGCAGACGACACCAAGTTAGGTGCGTGTGTCGATCTGCTCGAGGGCAGGAAGGCTCTGCAGGAGGATCTGGACAGGCTGGACCGATGGGCTGAGGCCAACTGTATGAAGTTCAACAAGGCCAAGTGCCGGGTCCTGCACCTGGGGCGCAACAACCCCAAGCAGAGCTACAGGCTGGGAGATGAGTGGTTGGAAAGCTGCCTGGCAGAGAAGGACCTGGGAGGTACTGGTTGATAGGCAGCTGAATATGAGCCAGCAGTGTGCTCAGGTGGCCAAGAAGGCCAACAGCATCCTGGCTTGTATAAGAAGCAGTGTGGCCAGCAGGGCTAGGGAAGTGATTGTCCCCCTGTACTCGGCTCTGGTGAGGCCGCACCTCGAGTACTGTGTTCAGTTTTGGGCCCCTCGCTACAAGAAGGACATGGAGGTGCTCGAGAGAGTCCAGAGAAGGGCGACGAAGCTGGTGAGGGGTCTGGAGAACAAGTCTTACGAGGAGCGGCTGGGGGAGCTGGGGTTGTTCAGCCTGGAGAAGAGGAGGCTCAGGGGAGACCTCATCGCTCTCTATAGGTACCTTAAAGGAGTCTGTAGCGAGGTGGGGGTTGGTCTGTTCTCCCACGTGCCTGGTGACAGGACGAGGGGGAATGGGCTCAAGTTGCGCCAGGGGAGGTTTAGGTTGGGTATTAAGAACAACTTCTTTACTGAAAGGGTTGTTAGGCATTGGGATAGGCCGCCCAGGGAAGTGGTTGAGTCACCATCCCTGGAGGTCTTTAAGAGATGTTTAGATGTTGAGCTTAGCGATATGCGTTAGTGGAGGACTTGTTAGTGATAGGTCAGAGGTTGGACTAGATGATCTCGGAGGTCTCTTCCAACCTAGATGATTCTGTGATTGTGTGAACATAGAAGAATCCAGCAAAGGGGCATGCACATTTATGTGAAGTATATCAAAGTTCCTAGAGGAGAAAAGAGCATCTTCTGATTGCCTAAGAATGGCAGTTCTTTTAATGTGAAAAGTATACCGAAATTGTATTGAGATAACATGACCTTGGGGTGGTATTCTCAGAACACAAGATTATTTATATAGCTGTTTATTCTGAAGCAGGTCCTTAATGCAAAACCATAGAGGATCCTGGAATATTATAGTGACATCATGGTGTCTTGTGATGTATTTCTCAAGCTGTATAGCGTGCTGCAAATTAGAGATTATGTGGAAACTCCTGCAGATGTACTTCTGCTTGTGTGCACTTGTGAACTGTGCCGTTTCCCTGTTATACCCTCCCATGTTCCCAGTTTACAAAGCTGCTGAGTGGTCTGGGAGAAAAGAGTCAGTTCAGATTTTTAATTCCCCCCTCCCCACCGCTTTAACTGCTTTTCATCTTTTAGTCCATCCTTAGAGCTCTTTTAAGAATTACCATAGCAAATAATAAAAATGTAGCTATACCAGGCCTCTATTGCAAGCTCCATGTCCTTTTTACTAGGACTATCCAGCTGTACTGAAAGTTTAAAATCCCAGTATTCTTTTTGACAGCTGCTTTATCTCACTTCTGGTTGTTAAGTATCTTGGCTACAGCTCAAGTTGCTCAAGTACAAGAAAGTGAAGTGCTCATTATTGAATCCTCTCCCTCTCCCTCCCCCTCTTCCTCTTCTTCTCCTCTTTCTGTTGATTTTACAGAAACATCTGCCTGTAGATGGGGGTTTATTATGGGAAACAGAGTGTACTATAATGCAAACTCCATAAATTTACCAAAAATCTGACCCTTCAAAAGTGAAGAAATAATATAAACTACCCACAGTCCACAAATGACAAAAGTTCGGGACCACTTGTAGGGTGAACTCATTATCAGTTCTGATTTGTTGTGGTTTCATTCAAATGTCTTTTGGATACAGTATACACCTGTACACATCAGCATTCATATTTTCATGTGAACACTAACTTGTTGGATGATGAAAGCAAACAATTTTTCTGTCTAAATATCTTCTACAGACACTGTATTTGGTAGCAAATGGGTGAGAATGCAGCTTATTTGGCAGGCCAGTGAAAGTTGCTACATTACTGATCTATAAAATCATGAAACTGAATATAATTTTTTTGACAGATTTACATGTCAGTATCTGAAAAACAGCAGGCAGAAAAGTTCCCTTAGCGATATTAAAAATGTTCTGAGCCATATGAACATTTTTGGAATTGGCAGGACAGAAAAATAGTAACGTTTGCTTAAAAATAAAGACTGTTGGCATGTATGGGAAAGTTCCAAGGTTTTTCTTTCCCATGGTACTCCTTATCCCCTGAGCTCTTTGTTTATGCCATTGTCTTTTTTTTTTTCTTTTTTTTATCCATTATATATGTTTCATTTTAAAGCTGCTGGTATGGACTTAGTCTGCTAAATTTACCAGCTCCCACCTGTTACAGATTCTTAGTGCTGCAGTTCCTTCCAGAAGGACTCCAGCCTCTCTACTTACTCTGTAACATTATAAACTCAGTTTATCAAGGCAGGTGTAGTTGCTCCAGGACAGGAATGAACATGAATCAGAAAACCAAAACTAGAAAAAGGTTTACCAAGCAATCCATTGTAGCAGTTAAATGGTAATTGGAAAATAGTGGTTTTGGCCACATATTAGTGGCCACACATTTCTCACTGATATGAAAGCATTCAAAATTTAGGTGTTGACAGTTTTATGGATCACAAAAACTTGGTACAGCTGGGAAAATTGACAACTCGAATCTGGTACTTACTGGTTTATCAATATTTATTGTAATAAGCAGAAGTCATGAATCTTAAAAATGGTAAATACTCTTTAATTCTTCCTTATGCTGCAGCAACAACAAAAGTATCAGCCAAGCAGTCATTTCTTTAAGCATGCACTTGAGTGCTTTGCAAAACTGAAATTTCAGGTCCCTGTTCTGTCATAGTCCAACTGTAGCCATGAGAACTGCTTGTAAGCAGTATGCTTCTTGTTGTGAAGAATATTAGTTTAGTTGTTTTTGTTTGTTTTTTTTCTTTCACGTTTTACATTTCATGGTTTCTTCTATGCAAAATCATGAATCAGCTCAAGGTCACTTAAATTTTTTTTTGAAAGATGTCAGCAGATGTTCCTGGGAATCTGAGTTATCCTGCTTGTCTCTGTTCCGGAGACCATCTGAGTTCCATGTGGTTTCATTAAACATTTTTTACACAGTTCCACACCTCTTCACTGCTTTGTTGAAAGTACTAAGCAAGCAAGCAGCCAGGAAAGTGTGTTTTTCACTAGGAAGTATTACAGATTTCTGTAAAATCAGGAGGTGCTGGAAAAAGCAGACAAGAAAGTTTTTTGTTTGTTTGTTTTTAGAGTTTCAAACTCAACTAAGAGTCATCTAAACACCTGAAAGTTTCTTCATACTGCTTTTGTAAACTTTCCTCTTGTAATCCATTGGTCATTGTTGCAAAACCTGTGACCCTTGTAAAAAGTCTAGTTTTAGTGATGATGCTGAAAATGACGGAAACGGGCTGTCTCAGTGGTTCAAGCATATTTCATGTAACTTTACAACTGATGTTTTACACAATCTACCAAATCATAGATTTCCTGTGCATCTAGTGGCCTGTGCTATTTTAGATGAAGTATTTTTTCCCTGGAAACAGCTTGTATTTTTTTGTTTGTCCAGTTTTGGTATTAACCAGCCTAAAAAATATCTATTAACAACTATTCATAATGCATGAATCAGTCTGTATATTTACTCTAGCAGTTTGAAGCAAAAGCTACATATTACAATGTAGGCTTAAACTCCATAGCATATAAACAAGGCTATAGACTGTACAGTTCTGAGTTATGTACGGAATGACTTGCTCCTCAAAGTAGTTTTCAGCAATATTTTCTTCTTGGCTGATCTGTTAGACCTTTGGGCAACAACTGCTGACCTTAGACAGGCTTTTCCATTGGCAAAGCACTTCTGTCACATGCTAGTCTTGTATAGGAAAGAGACAAAAACATACTTTTTATCCCACTGGTAATCAACAGCTGGCCAGTTCTCATACACTGAAATGGGAAGTTTGCCACCAAGTTAAGTAGGACCATGATACCTTAAGTGGGACCAGTAAGTTTCAGCACTTATGCTGCAAAACATGTTTTTTGAATAAATATTCCAGCATCTTTGGGATTGATATTTGGGATAATTGCAAAAATGTAAATCCAAATAACATGAATCTGTTGTCATTATTCAGAAAGTGCTTTTTTGTATGGTGGGCGTTGAGAATCTAATTTAAAGATGCTGATTGTTACTCGTATCTGTAGCCTTAACAGCAAGAGCACACAATGGGAAGGAGGTACAAACAGTAAAAAATGAAAATTAGCCTAATCAAAGAATGAAAGATATGGTGGTTGAAAATGAAGTGTTTGGAAATACGTTGACCATGTGTAGTGAACTTACTATGATCAGAAAGAACCTGGTAGTTTCTGAATCTGCGGACATGTGACTCTGAAATGCAGTTCTCGAAAAGTACCAACTGTTTGCCATCATTAGCAGTAAACGATTATGAGACCTTATGGAAAGGAAAGTTTATACATTAGAGCTTTGGCAGGCCTCTTAACATTTTGTGCCATACATGAATGCTGTTTACTGCAGAGATATTTTATGGGGAAATTTATATAACTGCTAATTGTAAAGCTCTTTTTGGTTCCTTCATGGTATGTAATTTTGTATTTCGATTTTGTTTTTTATGGCATTAAGTAATTTCATTTATTAAATGAGATTAGATCTTTGAATCTAATCTGTTTTCCATGCTTTCTGTAAAAATGATTCTTGGCTTTCTAGCACCTCCTCTTAGCATATGCCAGGATACAGTATTCGTGACTGAAATAAGAGGTATACGTTATTATTTGTTGGTTTTTGATTGAGCAGAAGACCAAGAGATTTTAATGATGTTCTTGTGAATATTAGTCTGAACCTGGATATAGATTTAAGGAATTAGTCGTATGAAAACAACAGTGGCTGATACTAAAGGGACTGTGAAAAGCTTATCTGAAAAATATTTTGATTCAGAATCCCCTGCAGCACAGATAACATTCAAACAGTATGTCTCATGATGGAATACCGTTAGCATCTCTTGAGCTTAAAATAACATTTTGAAATCAGTTTAGGGGTTCAAATTGCCAGCAAATAAAGGAGTTGGATTAGAACACGGGAAGAAAATTTAGAACATAAGCATTGTTAGAGGCACCACTGTATCACATGTGGTCATATGAAACGTTTTATAATTTATATATAATCACTCATGACAAAGCTATTGATTTGCTTGATGTGGTGCTAATTAGATCAATTGCTACACTTAATTATTGATTTTATTTAATTGCTCTTAACTGAATATTATTATTTTGGTATTATTATTCTTATGTTGTTCTACTTTGCAAGACAATAATGAGGTTGCTGTGCAAAAACATTGCAACAGATACATTACAGTAATATGGAGAAGCGAGGTTATGTATTTGAATTTTCAGGGTTAGGAATTAACGTGCAAGAATATGCAAGAGAACAGGTTTTGTTTGGTTGTTTTTTTTCCTTGGTTACCATATATAAAAGAGATCAGCATACAGAAAACTTCTATATTACAGTGCTTTGGTGTGTGTTAGGTTCAGTGGCTGTCCCAAATCAGTAGTGACAGCTGCCAGTGAGCTATTAATAATCCATCCATTTCTGTGCAGAAACAAATTTTGCAATTTCTTCCTTTGAGTTTACAAAGTACAGCAACCCAAAGCTATGCTATTACGTGCGTTTATTGTGATGGATTTGTGAGTTCCCCACAGGGACTTGTATGTTATATTGTGGTGTACGTTCCTTGTTGAGTGCATCTCTATATATGTCAGTGGATGCGTTGGAGTGTCTCTCTCACATTCACAGCTTACTGTATGCATTACTTATAAACTATGTAACTACAATATCTAGATTAGAAGAACTGTTTTTTTTACCTTTTGTCCTTGGTTCTCTTGCCTGTTCTCTGCTGGAGTTAAACAGCAAAGACATTATGTTGTACAAATGAAGGAAATTTTCTCCAAACTGTGAAGAAAAGATGTAAAGAATCACTTCTTAAGTATGCTGCAAGTAAGCACAGAAAGATCAAACCTTAAGGAAATTTTGGAGTAAATTATTATTAGCTGAACAGGCAGTTGAAATCTCTCTGTAAAGTTAAGCATGACATTTTGAATAATATTCCTTAAATATGCTTTTTATTATTAGGAATTCTAGCAAATCTGTTTTGTAGTTATTTCTGAAGATTGAACTGAAGAGTCCAGAACTGCTACACAGAAAGAGGAAAACCTCTTTTTTTTTAGAAAATATTTTCTAAAACAAGCATTCCTTTAAATCATGGTAATAGTAATGTCAACTGATAACTTCTGCTTATTTGCTTCTGTTTTATGCTCCTCTCCACTCCGAAGCTTATGTCTTTTTCTGCAGTGCTTCAGATTTTGCTTTTGGTTAGAAATTTTCTGATTCTGCGTAATGGACACATAATAGAAGCTTAACCAATTTTGGAGCATCTCAAAAGGTTCAATTCTGTATGAGTTTTAGAAGAATTTTTGAATTACAGTCCTTAACATAGTCTCAAAACAATTTTCTGTGGAGAGAGATTCTTTCACTAGAATATTTGTCTTATTGTAGCCAGTGTGTCGTATTTGGCTAGGGTGATCACTTACTAAAACCCTCAAAGTCGTTAAGACTTTGGATGAAATTCAACCCTGGTGTTAATGAATTCAACTCCACTGAATTCAAGTTGCTCAAGAATCTTACCTAGCGTAATGACCTGTAGTTGAACCAGAATATATCTGGGATGTTATTCTTTGCTGACCATATATTTTTTTCAATACTGGTGTCGCTTAAATAATTACATTTTAGAGTTTCTGGCAAGGTTATCTTACTATAGTAAGTTCCAAGGTGACCTTTGCCCATCTGGCTTCATTAAACAGCGTGCTGACACCTAACACTCTATGTAGTGATCTGTTGGGTTCCAGGCACATTTTGAAAACACAGAAGAAATGCATTCTCAAAAGCTAGTTTATTCATTTTCATACGTTAAGTGGCAGAGCTTAAAAAAGGGCAGACCATGTTACTTCTCTGGGTGAAGGGAAATACTCTTTTCCCTGGCTTCAGGAAAGTTGCTAAGGTTTTAATGGCTGAGTTAACCTCTGTAGCACAGCTTTCTAGCACTGTCTTACAAAACAGTCCTCTGCATGTACCTTGCCATTGGTGTTTTCTCATACAGACTTCTACAGGAGTTTCTCCTTGCTTGCTGATTGCAGGAGATCTGCTGGGAGAGAGCCCTTAAACTGGGGTGCTGAGGGAGAAGCCTGGGTGCCTGACCTGGGTGACTGGTGGCTTTCCATTTCTCCTGAATCTCAAGGAGAGTTCTCTGTGTTGCTTCTTTTCCAGGTACATAGCTTCGTGGCCTTTTTGTTCTCTTTTCACTCTGCATCTTGAAGAATAGGAATATCTTTTCCTAGCACCCAGTGGCTAGGCTTTCTGGCTCATCCCTGCTCACTGATGACAGCAGTAATGACCAGTTTTGGAACTCATAGTGTTTCCGTTTCCTGTGTTTCCTGGTTCTGTCAGCATTTGACAGAAGTGGTGTTATTTTTTTTTCTCCCATTTGTTTGTAAGCAATGTTCCTATAAAACCAGCTATCACTACAGCAGCACACCAACTGAAGCCTGCTGTTGCTTTGATGATCTGCCCTGCAAATACATCATCTGAATGACAGCCAGCAGCAATGAGTCCCACTGAGGTGCTTGGTTCATAAGTTCTGTATTAAAGGAATATGTCGTGTTTTTTTTCCTTTCCTTGAAATATGGAAAGGTTGTTTCGAACAGAAGGGAAAGGGATAAAGGGAAGTATGCAAAATAGTGAAACTCAGAAAGGCTGGCTGTTCAGTTTGGCTTGTAAAGCACCCAGCAGTCTGGTTGCTTATATAACTTTCCAAACCCCCTTGGCCTGGAAGCCTCCGGAGAACTAACTCTGTTGCAAGACTTTTGGTATTTCCTGCTTCTTGTCAGACCCCCAAATCTTTAATTTCAGCTTTTCTTGCAGTGTTTGGATTATACTTATGTTTCCAGTTATGGACAAAACCAAGGAACTTGGATGCAACATTTCAAAGAAAATGCATGAAAAAATGAGAGATGGGCAAAGAAGCTTGAACAACAGAGCAAGTTTTCATTTATCTGAACCCAGTTAATCTGAACTTTATAGATCTCAAATCTTTATATTTGTCTTTGTTTTCTAGTTGATGACCATCAGGTTGCTCTGTTTGGTTCTGTGTGCTGGAGCATCTGGAAGACTTTGAAATGTCCTCTGTGTTTCAGAAGGCTTCATCCTTTTCTGCTTGTTTTTTTTTTCTGCCATTTGGACGTAATACAGGCTCATGCTATCTTTCTCACAGTAGCATGAAATAGAGAAAGCTTTTCTCTTCTTCTTCTGTGTTGTGACTGTACTTAATCACATTCATTTCTTGAGGTATGGTTTTGTATACTGTAATTTGTTTACTTCCTTAGGGATTACAGTAGTCCATGTGCAGAACACATTAACTTTTAAAAACTTAACAGTATTACTTAATAACAGTTACACCTGAGTATAGATACTACAAGTAATATACAGTAGAACATCTGCACATACTTCCTTGTGTCAGTGTCTTCACCACTGCTGGGATCTCTTTGGATTCCTGTCAGGCCTGTTAAGGGGATCTATGTCCTTGCCTCTTGCATATGTTTGTTTGTTTTTTTTTCTGGAACATGGATTCTCCTCTCGCTAATGCAGCTGACTTCCTGCTCTCACTCCATTCTTCTTTTGGCTGTAAGATGGCCAACAAGGGACCATTTTTGGATTGTTGTATGTCCTTTGGAAATCATTAGTTTTGTGAGTTGATCAAAGTCCCTCAATAATTATCTGTTGCTTAGTTGTCTTCTTACCTGGAGTAAACATGACTGTGCCTAAGGTTCTTCTTTTTCAAAGTTGTAATCACAGTGTAGTGATCTTACCTCGCTAGTTGTGTGTTAGATACAATACTATCCCCTTCTTAAAAAATTTTAATTAAAAATGACTTTTGTACTCAGACCCAGCTGCACATAAAGACTGAACAAAACCAGTCCAAATTCATAAGCTATCCATAGACAAATTCCCAAATCATATCAAGACATATTCTTTTTCTTGCCAAGAGGAGGCGTTGTTACTTATTTAAATAGTTGTTCAAATGCTACAGAACAAAACTTAAGAAAAAATGTCTGGGAAACTGCTTTCAATTGTCTTAGACATTTCTATACAGCATTCTTTGATTCCCTAATCTTATTTTATTCTGAGCAAAATTCTCTTTTGGATAGCAAAAAACTCCTCTTTCTTTGTTCCTTAAGTGTACCTTGATCTAGTCAGATAGAATATGTTCTGACATCATTGATTCTATAGAAGAAACATTTTTATCTTTTTTATTGTTGTTGTTGCTTCTCTGATTTTACTTTGAACTTCTGAGTTTCAGCATTTTTGTTTCTTACCCTTTCTTAAATCTCTTTCAGTAAAATAATCAGCCAGTAGAAATTCTACATGATTAGTGGCTTCATGGTTGTATCCAATAAAGAGACTTCATATGCAGAGAATATTTTTACATTGCAGCATTAAATTCCAGAAGAAATCCAACACTTTCCTAATACACAGTATATATGGGGATTTAAAACTTGATTTATAGGCTGTGTGATTAAGTTAGTCAAGGGAGATTAAACTTTATCCTTTATTTCTTAACTTGCTCAGTGTCTTTGTTTTCTACTGAGTATTATTTCAAGTGCTTTGTGTCAGAAAAATGTTGGCATTTAAAGGCCTTACAGATCCAATCGTCCTTTTGTGTCTGTACCCATGGTAGAGGTAGTTACCCACAGTCAAGGCTCCTTTTATTTTATATATGTATTATAATTAAACTGCTGTAATTCCAAAAATGTTGATAGTGTGCCTGCATTCTGGGTCTGGTGAATGTCTGCTGCGAGTTTAGATATTTTTAAGTGAGCTTCTTAGCAAAGATGACCAGCTGGCAGTACTAACCTGAGCATGGCTTAGGGGCCTCAAGATAGAAAAGGTTGAATATCACCTGGTCCTAGTGCATCTAGTCATAAAACAGCAATCAACACTGAAAGAAAGAAGGAAACTTCTATTTAAAATAATCACAAAAAAGCACATGAAAGCAACACGTTGCAACAGTCAATGTTTTAACCCTGACTCAATACTGATATTCCTACCCAGAGTCCCGGAGACACTGAGGTGAAGAGTCAGGCCTGGGGGCTGTCCCCACACACCAGTCAGAACAGCGAGATAGGGCCAGAGGCAGGGCAAGACATGAGGGTGCAATGTACCTCTGAGGCCCAGTCAGGAGAAAGATCCAGAGGTACTACAGCATCAGATCAGGACCATCTAGGAAAACCAGCCAGGGCTGGCCAGAGGGACACCCATACTTAAATGGAGCCCTAGGTCCCTTGGGGTGGCAGGGGGTGGGGTGAAGGCCCCAGGTGAGGCTGGTTGGGATAGTTAAGACATATTGGTGCATGTAGGGCCCTGCCAGAAACTGTCAGTGATGGAGAAGCACACTTGTGCAGAGCTTGTGGAGTCCTCAGATGACAAAACTGAATTTAATCTGGGGCAGGGGGGTGCAGAGGCCAGAGCACAGATTCAAGAAATAATCATGTCATGGTAGAAGAGTATTTTTTTCATGAAACTTATTAGACCCAAATGGCTTGGGTTTTGCTTTTTAAAGAAAGGACTGAAACAGCAACAGGACTTTCTTTGGGGCGATATCATCAGATTTTAGTGCTAAGTCAAATACTTGATATGGACAAACAAGTTGTACTGTCAGAAGGGATGGGCTCTGTGGAAACAGCAATTAGAAAAAGACAGTGGCAAAAAGTAAGCAAAGTAATAATCTTTTCAAATGAACATGCCTTCAGGACCGAACTCTGCATATTAAACTCTCTCAGATAAATAGTACATAATATCTTTTTTGTTATCTACACATAAACATCATATTGTTTATCTTTGGCATAATGAGCACTATTTTTCTCAATATTTGGATTACAGTCATACTTGAATCTCTGGTTTATTAAGTTAGATATCTGTCGTCTTTTCTAAGGGTAATTCAGGCAGCTTCCCCCCTTCCACATACGCACGCACGCACACTTTCTGCTAATAAACATACCAGGTAAACAGCTGCTTCACTGAGCAGTAGTCTACCCAAAACATGAGAACATTTATGAGAAGTAATAGCAGAGCTTTGGAAATCTTAGGGAAGGGATACATTTTTATTGGCAAAAAGAGGCTCTGTCATTTTTCTTCTAAATTGCTTGTAAGGACCTAAGGCAACAATGTCTTAGTGTATAATGTGTCTGCAGATGTTCAGTCAGTCTGCAGAATAAAGATTCCTTCAATAAGTGGAATTATAAGTTTACTGTTGAATTTCTGTCATAACACTTCATCATTCTCTTTTAGGTTCATATTCCAGAAGGCTGGGGGGATTGATTTTTCCTTAAGTGTCTGGCAGAGCTAGGAGAGGTTTTTATATATCCAGAATGATAACTTGCTCTGATTTTTTTGTTGTTTGTACCAAATACTATTTCATTCCTTCCCCAAACCTAATTAATACAGGGGAAGGACAAGCTGGGAGGATTGCTTTGAGCTTCAATTTGCATTATAAGCATATAATACTTTTCATTGGTTGTCTTATTTAAAAAAGAAAAAAGAAAAAAGCATGATGCAGTCTTAAATTTTTGTTAAGAGTTTGTAACTTTTTCACCACCACCATTTTGTGTCATATTTTTAACATAAGTAGAATTTACAAGACTTTTCAAGTGTCATAGAAAAAAAGCATGTTACCCTAAGAACTTACCAGTTTCTTCCAATTATATATATATATATATATATTTATTTATATATACGTACATACCATGAACATGGTAGGTAGTTTTATTTAAAAAGATAAAACATTCTATTAATGTGTTTGAATTAATCTTGAATTGCATTGTACAGATGGTGGCCCTTCTGAGTGCTTTTTTACAACAAACTGCATGTGGTAGTTCATGTGTCATGAGAAGTGTGTACCCATAACCCAGGGAGAAGTATGCCCGCTGACTGTACAGCAAAGAGAAGTATCATTTTCACAAGCTGTTAGGTGGGTGCAGCTTGTGTCTTTGTTCTTTGCTGTTGTGGTTTAACCCGGTGGGCAGCTCAGCACCACACAGTCCCCCACATACAGTGGGATGGGGGAGAGAATCAGGGTGGGGGAGAATGGTAAAAACTCGTGGTTTGAGATAAAGACAGTTTAATAGGATGGAAAAGGAAGGGAGTATAATAATAATAATGATAAAAGACTATACAGGGCAAGTGCTGCACAGTGCAATTGCCCACCACCTGCTGCCTGATGCCCAGCCTGTCCCTGAGCAGTGCCAACTCCCCCCGTTGTATTGCAGAGCAGGACGCCGCATGGCATGGGCCATCCCTTTGGGCAGCCTGGGTCAGCTGTCCTGGGTCTGTCCCCTCCCGGCTGCTGGGGCACCCCCAGGCCCCTCGCTGGCAGGGCAGTACCAGGAGCAGGAAAGGCCTTGGCTCTGTGCAAGCACTGCTCAGCAACAACTGAAATGCCGGTGTGCTATCAGCATTGTTCTCATCCTGAATCCAAAACATGGCACCACACCAGCCCCTAGGAAGAAAATTAACTCCATCCCAGCCAAAAGTGGGATATTTGCCTTTATTTATCTTAACAGACTCTGAAACAAGCACACTAAAAAGAAGGACACATGCTATTGTAAAATAAAACCAGACAGTTATTTCAACAATTCAAACACTTAAGAAGAGTGTGACTTTCTGTGTGCACCTTGGAACATGAACACTTTTTTAATATTTGTTGAGAATCAGGTGAGTCTGACACCTTACAACGTTTGATACTGTATCCTGCCAGTCACGTTCCTTAGTTAGATTTTGTTAGCTGAAGCTGAGAGTTAAACTGAGAAACGAGGCAAATAAGGAATCTTAATGTCCATTGTTCTCTGTTGTTTTTCAGTTCAGAATGCATACTATGTCTTTAGCATCCCTCCTTCCTTGCATATATTTTTGAAGTACCTGAAATCAGATGGAACAGTTTGGTACCTACCTTTGAGATTCTCTAAAGCCTCAGAAGGACGAAACACAGGAGTGTGGAATGGGATGTAGGCGTTTGAGTTTTGTTTCAGTTCCATCTCTCCTAATACAGATGAAGTAATAGCAACTTAACCCTTCTCTGGAGGTGAATTGATGGCTTTTTGCAGTCTGTTGTCTTTATCACTTCTTTTAAGCAGAAAGCAGTGGTAACATGATCAGGATTCCTATGAAATCCACACAATCCAGCATATCAGTACTCAGCTAGGCCATGGAATTACAGTTAGGTATGTTTCCATTAGCCTTAATCTGCAGGTGCTGATGAGTACTCTGAAGAATTTTAGAGACCTCCCTAGTATTAGGAGTTACTGAGTCATCTCTTAGATTGTAAAATAATCTGGAACAGAGAGTGCTGCAAGTAAAGACAAATGAATACTGTTACAGAGGAGATAGTATGTAACTGTGTAAGGAGGCCTAATAATTTATTCATTATTACCTTAGTATATTTACTTTATGTATTGGAGAATGTAGATTTTCCTGGTGAACATGGTGTAATTAGTCATAGATGTAGCTACTGTTGTCTTATTTTCACTTGGTTGAATTGTGCAATTTTCATTTAGTATCTCTGAGTTTTCATCATGTCTTAGAGGTAGAATAAATTAACAAGGTTGAACAGTAAGCACTGAACATGGCATCTGCTCATACAAGAGTCATTATCTGGTGCTCCTTCCTTCTGGCATACCCGGGTCTTAAAATTGGTGCAGGCTGTATACATAAAGTAAAATTCTCTTTGGATTTAGATTTTAACAAGGACTAAAAACTACATTTTACTTTTTCTGTTGTTGTTTTTTTTTTTTCTTTCCTCCTCAAGTACAAAGCGGCCTGTCCCAGGGCCCTACCCCCATAAAAATTACTGAAAAACAGCTTTTAACATCCAGGTGGCAGTTCTCAGGTCTTTCTCTTCTTTCCTGGTAAGGCAGCTCAATAACACCACTTGTAAGAGTTAATCTTCTACTCTACCTCATTGTGCACAATAATGGGGTTTTGTTTTCCTGCATACGTCCTAACTCTGGCAACTTGAGGTGTTTTTAATTGGTCTAATGTACTTAAGTGTCTGAAGTACAGGTACTGTTTTTGCATGTTGTGTGTGAGAGAAATTATACCAACCTTTTACAAAGTACTGGGTTTCACAAAACGTTGCTTATATTACCGAGATGACAGTGAAGGTGCTACCAAGGGTTGCATGCTTGCATTCCCAGCAGAAACGACAGGGCGGATTCAGTTGGGTTATATGTTTATTTTGAACCTCTTGACTGTCATCACGATAACAGCTTTCTCGGAGTTCAAATCAGTATGAGAAAAATCCTAGAACTGACCTCCTTCTGAGGAAATGCAGTAAGAGGCCAAACCTTTCATCTTGTGCAAGGCTTACCATGCATGTTGCCTCTGAGTGGAAGCAGAGCTGCCCCAGTTTCTCGTTCTTTGGAAGGCTCCCAGGCTTTAATAGATTATTAAGATGTTCCAAAAGAATTTCAAGACACTGCCTTTTAAAACTAATAATCAATATCAGTGTAGTTGTTTAGTGCTTACAATCCATTCAGTATGGCAAGGAGTTCCAGAGAGGAGGTGAGAGCAGTGATTAAAACTCCTTGTTGTGCAAGACTGCCCTCCTTTACCTTCTTTCTGTGGTGCTTTCTACTGAAATCCACTGGTGTATGGGTTTGTATTTCATGCCGCCATCCAGAATTTGGCTGCTGAAACAAAAGCTCCTTGGTTCCTTGAGAAAAGCATCTCAGAAAGTACTTCTTATCTTCAAAGTGTTTTTCTGACATTAATTAATTGGATCCTTACGATCCTGTGAGCAGGATAAGGAGCAGCCTGTAAATGCCCATTAAGCACTCCTACTGCAATGAACTGTATTAAACACCTTTGGAGCCTAGCTGGATAAAAGTGTTTTCTCTACTGCCCAAAAAACTTTAGAAGTGTTTGAAAAGAAGTGCACAAAAATTAAAAATGCTTTTGAACTTTCAGCAGACTTTTATGCGTATGTGCTTGTGGATGTAAAAAAGCTGCTGTTCAAACAAGCAGGGGCAGATCCTCAGCAGCTTGTAAATTACAATGGTGCCATTGATTTCATTGCAACTGTGCTGCCTTAGACGAGCTGAAAGGCCTGGCTCTTTGCTTAGGAAGTAAAGCAATATGTATTAACACCTGATCTGAATAAAGAGCTTTAAAACCTAATAATAGTAGTAATAATACCTATAATGAAGATATACTTGCAAACACATGGAATAGATTTTGTGTGAGACAGAGTCAAGAGAAAGACACGTTAAATGAATGGAAAAGAAAGTCAAAACAAAACAAGTCATCAGTGTTTGTGGGCATACTGTAGTATGAAAATGGAAAATATTTTATCTTCCCACTGAATTACCAAAAATTCCTTCTTCTCTCGAGTGACCAGTATTCTAAACTGTATCTGACAATAAGTCATTGTAAAGGGAGCCAAATTGTATTTTAGCATTTAGGGTGGGACTTCATAGAATCATAGAATATCCTGAGTTGGAAGGGACCCATAAGGATCATCAAGTCCAACTCCTGGCACCGCACAGGTCTGCCCAAAAGTTTAGACCATGTAACTAAGTGCACAGTCCAATCTCTTCTTAAATTCAGACAGGCTTGGTGCATTGACTACTTCACTGGGGAGCCTGTTCCAGTGTGTGACCACCCTCTCGGTGAAGAACCTCTTCCTGATGTCCAGCCTAAACTTCCCCTGCCTCAGCTTAACGCCGTTCCTGCGGGTCCTGTCACTGGTGATAACAGAGAATAGGTCACCTGCCTCTCCACTCCCCCTCGCGAGGAAGTTGTAGACTGTGATGAGGTCCCCCCCTCAGCCTCCTCTTCTCCAGGCTGAACAGGCCCAGTGACCTCAGCCGCTCCTCATACGTCTTCCCCTCTAGGCCCCTCACCATCTTCGTCGCCCTCCTCTGGACACTCTCCAACAGTTTAATGTCCTTTTTGTACTGTGGTGCCCAGAACTGCACACAGTACGTGGGGTGAGGCCGCACCAGCGCAGAGCAGAGCGGGACGATCACTTCCCTCGACCGACTAGCGATGCCGTGCTTGATGCACCCCAGCACACGGTTGGCCCTCCTGGCTGCCAGGGCACACTGCTGGCTCATATTCAACTTGCTGTCAACCACAACCCCCAGGTCCCTCTCTGCGGGGCTGCTCTCCAGTGTCTCGTTGCCCAGTCTGTACGTATAGCCAGGGTTGCCCTGTCGCAGGTGCAGGACCCAGCACTTGCCTTTGTTAAACTTGTGGTTGGTGATCGCCCAGCTCTCCAATCTGTCCAGATCTCTCTGCAAGGCCTTTCCACCCTCATCCGAGTCCACAACTCCTCCAAGTTTAGACTTGTTTCTGTCTTCACTGAAGTTAATCAACAAATCCTGTTAACCACTGAAGTTACTGTGTGGATCTTTGATAGGATTATAAGTGACAAAATGCACCTTTGAAATTCACTGAACTTGGAATATGTGCATGTCAATATCACCCAGAAAGATCTTTAATATTTAGTTTGCATAATACATTGTCAACTCATGCTCGGATATTTTCTCTAGAAGTTAAAGCCCTTAAATAATGGAAGGATGGAAGGAGGTTTGGAAGGAAATCAGTTTAGAAGGAAAATAATTGTCAACGAAGTAGTCTGTGAACTTGGAAATACTGAAACACAATTTGGTTAAATGCAGACAGATAAATATGTCATACTGAAGACTGTGAATACTATTTCAGTCTGCCAATCTACATGAGAAATCTTACCTTGATTGTATTGGATTTGTGGTATCTTTCTACTTAGTGCAGACAGAAACAAGCTGAAAAGAAGGGAGAAGAACTCTTGCTCTGGTATGTTTTGTATGTTATGTAAAGCTGTGCTTGCAGTAACGTACTGTTACCTCTGTGGTTTTTGGTTGGTAGTGACCAGAGTGATGGTGGGAATCTTTGTAGTTAACTCAGGACGCAGTAATTTTGTTTTTGTCTTTGAACAGGTTTTATCATGCATGTATTACTGGCTCCCATGCCTGTATGTATGCATGTATGTACAAACACACACACAAAAAGAGAAACTGCAGTGTTTGGGCAATACATACAGAAGATCTTCATCCTCTAGAAGTCTAATCCAGTTGTGTGTTGCCCTGTTTCTGCTGCTTTAATATTCCCACCCTGCCTGAATAAGCATCGGAAAACATTATTGATTGTGAATCTGGGCACCGACGATCCTTTGCTGCTTAGAGCATCAGTTGCTGGATAAAGTGCAAGCTTCCTGCCGTACTCAGAGTGATGATAGAAGTCTGTGTCCCAGAGTGATTAACACTGAGCTCAGTTTTGCTGAGGCTCCGAGCATCCATCATTTCTCCATGACTGAAAAAGGCATTTCAGAGCCTCACAGTCTTTCTCTTTACATGATGCAGTTAGAATTGGGAAGAAACGGTGTGCTTGGATGGTGTATTTGAAATAAGTATTGAACTTTGCCTTTCACAGAAACTCCACTAGCTGATTAGTTGGGCAGCAGTAGTGAGCATCAGGGAACTTTACTGTTCAGAGAACAGTATTTGCTGCTTTTTGGCAATGTGTGTTATGCCAGTGAAAGCCATTATGTGTGTTGCTCAGCCAGTACGCTATTTATATTGCAGTGGTTTGCAGTATTATTCCATGTCTTTAACTTTTCTTTTTTTTTTTTTTCAGCAGAAGAGCCTGTCACTGCAGATGTATGCAATGATTTTGTTGGCTTGAGTGGAAAAAAATACTGTTATTGGATCAGCTGGTTTTGGTTTCTTTGGATGGGGTGGGCAGGGTTTGTGCTTTAGTTTAAATTTTGGCAGCTAGTCATAGAATTTAAAAATGAGAAAAAGAAGAAACAAAAGGAGCGGAGAAAGCAAAGTAGTTGCAAATTGAAAGGAAGAATAATGGGAAATACCAAAACCCAATCAAACAGAATCTCACTCTACCAATGTGTTCTTTAAATTGCTAGGATGAATTTTAATCTCAGTTTACATATTTATCAAAAGTCATGAAATAGATATCTCTGGATTGCTCCTTCCTTGGATTAGTAATAATCATTGCCGATAAAGACTTCTTGGGTTCATATAATTTATTTGAACTTATGCATTTTTTAAAATACACATGACTCAGTGGCTTTAATGAATGAATGTATCTCAACTTCAGTCCTTAATGTTCTATAACTAACCCAGCCCTGCAAACCTGGGCCAGTCCTATGAATGTAATGTCTAACTTATGGTAGTCATTATGGTCTAGCCCACAAAGGTCTGGATTAAAAAGATTCATTTCCCTATATTCACCTTCTCCCTGATAAAACCTCTGTTCTTATCTTAAATGAGATTGAGACAGGTAATTTAGAACTTAAAAACTTTGTCCTCTGGTAAGAAACGTATGCTGTCATTTCGTAGTATGAGATATTTTTTAGACGTGTTTGACCTCTCATTGCAGTAGTTAGTTGCTTTGTCTGTTTGTTTGTAACAGAATGCTAGTTTATGTGACTTTTGGGAGGAAGATGTTTAACAAGCTCTTGACCCATAGGCAACATTCCTAAGAAGATACATTTATAGCAAATATGGGTAAGATGTTCCCAGCTGAGTATCAAGCTAGACGTACATTTTAAAAAGTATAAAGTGATAAAGTCATAAAAAAAATCCCTAATAATCTAAGCAATCTGAACAATGCTGTCTGAAACGTGGAAAAGATAGGTCATATAATTGTAAGTTTAAACAAGAGGAGGGCTCTAAATAATCGTGATAAACACAGCACAAGACACCGAAAGAAAACACCAGACTTTTCGGTTGTACAGTATTAGAGTAGGCTTGGAAGGATGTAGGGGAGGGTCAGACTGGGTGTTAGGAAAAGGTTCTTCACCGAGACGGTGGTCGGGCACTGACCCAGCCTCCCCAGGGCAGTGGTCACGGCACTGAGCCTGTAGGAGCTCAAGAAGTGTTTGGGTAATAATCTCAGACACATGGTATGATTTTTAGGTAGTCCCATCTGGAGCCAGGAGTTGGACTTGATGATCCTTGTGGGTCCCTTCCATCTCAGAGTACTCTATGATTCAGTGATATTTTTTATATTTCTGAAAAAGTGTTATTGGAGAAGATTCTGTTTATCAAACTTTAATCCAAATTAATCTGAGACATACAGAAAAATAATATTTTTCTTTTCTAAGGTGCAGTTAAAAAGGAGAAATGAGAATTTGGTTTCTGAAATGTTGAATACCTAGTGTTCAACATGGTAAATGCATTGTGGTCATGTTTCCTGGCTCAGGAGCACATGCTTAGCCCGTTGTTGCTAGTGAGATTCCCCTAGCTGCTCTGGAAAATCTGGGTCTGCGTTAGTCTGTGTGTGTAACAATCTCTGCTCTGTGCGTTGACCAGGAGACCTATAGGACTGGAAGTGGAAGGTCTAGAAGATCACACTTGAGGCATACTAACAGCATAACTGTCTGCAGAACACTTTGCAAGAGATCTACCTGCACAGTTTAGGTGGGAGAAAAACAACTCCTTGGTAAAGGAAGGAAAAAGCAGCTTTCCTGTTATTTAGCCATATATTCTGTATCACGTTTATTAGCTTATCACATAAGCTTTAAAAAACTTCAGCGTAGTTCCTGATGGCAAAATAATTGTATAGTTTGTCCTGATGATATTTAAATCATTTTCTTCTGTTATCTAATCAGAATCTGGACTCCACTGCTTTATGTATGCTGCAGACAAAATACTGCAATTAATTATCTGTTCTTATTTAGTGATGGACTCAGAACTTGCAAGTTCCTATTTTCCATGCTACGAGGTTAAAGTTTGACCAGAGAAAAAAATTGCTTCCTTAGCTCTATAGTTTAGGAATAAGTAACAATGATAGAATGAGAAGTGATACACTGAAATGATTTGTATTTGGCATAGACCTCTGCTTTCCATGAAATACTTTAGTCATATTCTTTCTTGTTCTTGGACCTATAAAACTGATCAATACAATGAGATGATTTCCACTGTTGCCATGTCCATGGGTTGCTGGGCTTCCCTCCACGTGTCAGTTGTGTGTATCACATGGTTTGATAGCTTTGTTGAATACATGTCAAATCAGTTCAGTCCCAGAGCAACTTTTTTTTTTTATGTTCAAATGTGTTGACTGCCTATGAGATGACATAAACAGTAACATATGTAGAACTGCCCTGAGCCTCGTGGCCAGAAAATAGTGTATGGGAAAGTGGATACCAATGCTGAATTGACTTGCTGTATTTCCAGCTTTCCTCCGTCCACCCATCTTATTGTGCCAGGAATTCATCTTCTGGCAAAGCATTCTCAGGTAAATGGAGACACCCTTCCACTGATGTATGTATTATTTTTCTTTGCTAAGAGCCAAATACTCGGGAGGGTCTGTAATAAATCAGTGTTGTTTTAAGCTGAAGACCGAGATTTACTACGTTGTTGTCAGCTTGTATTGGAAGGGAGAACAAGTGAAGAATTTAACATTTCTACAGGGCTGAACCAGTTCCACGGGCAGCAGAACAAGGTCTGTCTGGTCTGGGCTGTGTCCAGTATCCGTACTGTAATGGCCACTGAATGAATCAAAGCCTATCTTCTCCCACCCTCTGATCTCTCACTTCAGTGTGGTAACTTCGGTCTCTGTGCCCAGTGCCCTGTTCAGACCTGCCCTGCATGCTGGGCCTGGTTCTCATCTCTGCGACTGCTGAGAGGCCAGCTGGCTGGCCTGCCGTTACAGAGAGCTTTTGAACCCCGCTGTTACCTGCTTTTCAGTAGGACAAAACTACTTTGGATCTCCGCTCTATCCAGTTGTCTGCATTTGTTCAAATATTATTGCGTTTGAGACTCAGCACCTTTGTCAGGCTTGCTGGCAATCAGACAGTAGGTGGTGTAGAAGCTCCCAAGGGAGAAGGACTGACATGTTGAGCCAGAGGAAGATGCTTCTAAACTAGGGCACCCAAGAATGCTTTGCAGCTCGCATAATTGTGTG
This sequence comes from Cygnus atratus, assembly GCF_013377495.2. NCBI lineage: Eukaryota > Metazoa > Chordata > Aves > Anseriformes > Anatidae > Cygnus > Cygnus atratus. Next base: position 4,733,989 of record NC_066372.1, on the reverse strand, counting down.
TTTTGAGTTACAGTATTCAACTTTACCACACAATGTATCCAAAATTCTTGAAAAATTCCACTTGAAATTCAAAACAGCTTAGAAATATTCATCAGTTCCAGCTTTCATTGCTAGGAATTAAAACTATTTAGCAAACAAAAGAAGCGGTTATAATTCTGTTTCAACTTTTGATTATCATGAGATACAGTGCGGTTTTTCTCCAGAGGTATCACAATCTGCTGTTTTCACTTAGCTGTCTCATAACTATTTGAGTTCTTGGCAATTGTCAGGAGTGCAAGGACTTACAAAACATTTCTCATTATGCCAGCTGGAGAAAAGAATGGGATATTTGCACATGTGCCTTTTACTAATCTGGCTATTCTGACTGAAGTGGTGTCTAGATTAGAAGATAATGCAATTCATTTATCCACCCATAGGATTTGGGCCAAATGTGTGCTGAGTTTCTATGCTGGACTAACTAATGTGCAGCTGAGCTGTGCCAGAAGGCTCAGCTATCACTTTCAGAGACAATAACAGCCAGTTCCATCAACTTCTGAAATATAAGAACCAGATTCTAACTGAAATTATGCAAGTTAGCCAAATACCATAATCTGTAGGTTCTGTGGAAGTTGCATGGTTACAGTACCACATGCTGCACTGGAAATGTATCCCTCCTGGAGACTACAAGTTTCCAGTCCTGAATGTTGTTTGTTATTTCTTATTGCTGTTATTTCTTAATTGCTGTTATTTCTTAATTCTTGGTTTACAGCTATTACCAGTAAGGAGTACTTCCTGACATTACTGAGGTATGGTAGAAAATATGCTGCTAAAAATTCAAACCGTGCTTTTTCATTAGGAAAAGATACTCTAATTCTTGTGAAGCCTTATAACAGCTGAAGTTCTGTGATGGCCTCTTATAAACTTCAGTCTTAGTTATGCCCTGCCTTCTTTAAAGAAAGAAATTAGAGATGTGTAAATAACAGTATGAGAAAACACAACTACAAGTTACGTGTGTGATACTGCTGATCAATTCTTAAGCTATTCTGAACGACAACAGTTACTTTGAGGTAGAATTTCAGATTTGCAACTGCATCTGCATTTCATATATTCTCTTCATAGATACAAAACATGCATAATTCCTACTCTATTCCTCTATTCTTCAGTGCTGTTCCTTATCTTCTCCCCATTTCATTCAGTCTACCTTTGTGCGAGCCCTTCTGTCCTTCCTTTGCAGTATTTTCAGAACAGACCTGAAAAATGGTAAAATTATATGCCATTGAAAGCTGCATAATATTTACACTGACTTTTGTAGAATTGGGAATTTGGTCATTTCCTCCTGTCCTTTCAACTCCAGAGAAATAACTGTGTAAGTCAAGAGAGAACGATATTTTTATGGATTATTTTAATAGAACTTAGCAAAAATGTATTTGAGATTGATAATTAGGGATTATTGCTAGGTAAAACTAAAAGGAAGTATCAACGTTCTTTATCATGTACTGTCATTGTGTAGGTTAATTGTGTAAGCCTTTTAGTTTAGCTCATTGACAGAATGATAGGAAATCTGCCTCCAACTGTGTTCAGTTTTGGGCCCCTCTCTACACAAAAGATACTGAGTTGCTGGAATGTGTTCAGAGAAGAGCAACGAAGCTGTGAGGGACTGTAAAGCAGGACTTCTGAGGAGCAGGCAAGGGAACTGGGGCTGCTTGGTCTGGAGAACAGGAGGCTGAGGGGAGTGCCCTTTCTTCATGGAAATGGCAGTGGTTAGGCACTGAACAGGCTGCCTAGGGAAGTGGTGGAGTCTCCATCCATGAAGGTACTTAAGAGAGGTGTGGGTGTGGTGCTTAGGGCCATGGTTTAGTGACTTGGTAGTGTTAGGCTGATAGTTGTACCTGATGATCTTAAGGATCTTTTGTAACCTAAATGATTCTATGATTCTATTTTCAACTATTGTGACTCTTACCTTCACCAAATACTGTGTTGGCCTTTTGATAACCCGTCTCCTACATTCCCTCAAGCATACAGTGCTGAAACAGACTACTCATAAATTATAATGACAGTGTTTAGGAGTGATGCCATTTGTCTTATGATTTATAGTCATTATATTCCATTCACTATGATGCAAACTGGAAATCAAAACAACCTTGATGGAGAATCATATTGTCATGTCTTTAATTGTGCTAGTGGTTTTTGGGATCCTGACACACATCAGTATTTGCATATGTAGTTAACAACATAGCTTTAAAAACATCTGCCTGCTTTCCTGACTTCAGTAAAGCATATCATGCTAAAGAGGACTAAATGGGTGGGGTTTTGTGCTAAAGACCTAGTAAGCATTACACTAGTATGAAGATAAATCTCATTCCTCTCGCTTCATCTTATTCTTTCATTTGATTCCCAAGTAAAATATTAGAAATATTAGTTCTATAAGAAAGCCTTTTAGAAACTCATTGTATCCTCAGTGTAAGTTATTTAGAGTCATATCTCAACATTGGATAGTCTTGCATCCATGGAACTTACTTCCTGTGGAAAGCATGGCGATCGTGTAAACATTATTAATTCTATACTTATGACTAGTAGTATTAGAAATTATCAGTAGTTCAAAAATTAAGGGCACCCGTTTGAAAAATGTGGAAAGTCTTTTTCTTAATTCAATTTTAAAAAGGAGAAGCGATAGTAGAATAAAAATTGAAAATTAAATCCAAGATGAAATGAGGAGTGCTTTCACCTTGCCATGGAAGAATTGCCCAAATGGTGAAATTCTGCTTTAATTTCCCTTCCTACTTGCATCATCTAATCTGTTTCATGAACACCCTATTTCAAAAGTTGCATCTCATATATAGACGTATTTTTACCATCTTTCTTAGTAGCTGGGTGAGTATAAGATTTTTTGAAAAAAATCCTCTGATCAGTCAACACTACTATTTTTGTCTGTTTTCAGAAAGTCCGTGGATTTTCAGTATTGCATAGTTTTCCCCAGGAGGATTAAGTATGATGTATGTGAAAGCAATCATGACATAGAAACACAATAAATTCTACATTTAGTATAGAATGCAAGTCACTGGCCTTGTATATATAATCACCATATCACTGTGTGCATGTTCTGTATTAACTTGCACATATCAGAGTATCAGAGGTTAAAGTGTGAGAGTAGTGTAGTCAGCATGTTTGCTTCATTTTGCTTCTTATTTCATCAAAAAGACTTAGAAAAGAGGAAGAGTAGACTTACTAATGTGTTTTTGTTTCAGTTGACTATTACCAGTACGTGTCAGGAAAGACCCTATAAAAAACATAGGGAGATATTCTGGCCTCTTTGGATAGAAGCAAAAGATGAATACCCTTCTGTAACATGCAGATTAGGGCTGGAATTTGTTTGAAGATTTTATTGAAAGCTCTTGAGACTGAATTCTGCTGTAGTGACTGGGCCTGAAATAGATCATATGGCTATATGATAAATCAGTTCTGTTTCTCAAAGCCCGTATAATTTATTGCATCAATAGTTAATTTTCTGCTTTGTTGCCCCAGCATTTTCGTTGCTGATGCATCAGCATGGCTTTTGGAATCAGAAATGTGAAGGAATAGAAATAACTGAATGAAGAGGGAGCTGCATCAGCAAGGGAAAATTGAGCAGTTTAATGAATACTCCAAAGGGAAAATGACTCATTGCTGCCATGGCAAAAAATGAGCATTTCTGTTTACAGTAATTAACCGGGAACCTTTACCTTTATGCAACTAAGTAGCATTTTCTTTTGGCAGGTTGAAAAAATTAGGATTTTTTTCTCGGAGATGTTGCCTGAGATGAGCTGTGAGAACAGACACAGGAGGAACTCAAAGCAAGATGAAACTGCTCTCTCTGAGGACAAACTCAGAACTGTCATGAAAGAAAGAATTGGTGTTGACAGCAGTATTTTTGTATGACACTTCACTGTTGTTGCTGCTGCTTTAGTTGTTTTTTGATCAACTGATATGTAGAGAGAAAAAAAAGAAAATTATACAAGTGAACCAAATTGTCTTGCCATTGTAAAGAAAACTTGGGAAATACCTGCTGAAAAGTAGCAAGTTCAACAAAAGGCTGAGACAGGATGAAAACTATTTATGTATCAGTGTCAAATTTGGGAAGTACTTGTGGCCACTGCTCTTTCAGGAAAGCAACAGACATTCATGAAACAATATTTTCAACATCCTATTTTGATGCAATTAAATTTCAAATTCAATCAGCATTTTTCAGAATCAGACCAGATATGTTAAGGCTCTGAAAGCAAGAGCAAACCATTTCATTGTCTGGCTTTGTTTGCTGAGCTAGTACACCTAGTACAGCCATAGATAGTATAGAAAGAGCCACCAGTTGTCTGGTTTTAGACCACTTCTAACACTGAGCTGGGGAGCTCAAAAGGCTAGTCAGAAAGTCTGAAATGAAAAATCGGGAGAATGTGCTCCTCCTTCAGGCAACAAATGCTTGGAAAAGTTGACAATAATTTGTGTCCCATTAATGTGCTGTTGAAGTCACTGAAACATCTCAGTGCGTAATGCAGAATCGAAATGTAGATTGATCGCAGCATACAACTGACAAAGCACAAAATGCCCTTGTAGTTTAGCTTTATTAATTCATTCGCGTTGGATTCGCTTGTAACATAGTCATAAAGGCAAAAGAAAAAAGGTTTTCAAACTATAGGATATTCCCAGAGAATCATAAGTATTTTAAACTAGTCAGATGCTTCTGCACTAAAACCAAGGTTAAATGAAATAAATAAGACAGGAGGAGAAGGCGTTAAAGAACTACCTTAACAAATGTGTTTCGAAAACATTTTATATATTTATGTCCTTGAAAGTAATTGAATTCTGAACATCTCAGCACTAGGTGATGGCACGAAATCCAGGAGAGGAAATTGCCCAGAAACTGAAGTAGAACTGGCAGTGGTATTTTTAGTAATTATTCCGGATGAATTGCAGAAAAGTGGCCAAGCAAGATGAATAGCAAAAAGTGAAGGAACTTGGAAGGAATTGGAAGTAATGTAGTTGCTGTATACTGTGACTTATGGTATTTCTAGGTTGTGGTAAATACGGTGAGTTTATTTAATGATGTAAAATATATTGTATATTCTGTACTGCAGGTCTGACAGCCATGAAAGCACGCTATGTTTTATAATAGTGAGCAGCTAAAATTAAAAAAAAAAAAAAAAAAAAAAGAACGAATAGTTGTATCTGAAGTTGTCTTCAAGTACTATTGTAGAGGGGGTTTTACAGTCTGTGCACGTTAAGAAGCAGTGAGTTATTTTAGTGAGTTATATTGGAAGTCTTGCGGCATGGCACCTGGTCAGCAGGCTGTAAACTTGTGCTGGTCGGAGTTAGTGGGCAGCTCGATGCAGTCCAGCTGTTGGACTTTTCCCAGTCTCTCTTACAATTACATTTAACACTGCCAATTTATGCACTGTTTTTCAGTTTTTACAATGAAACTAACTTTTTTATTTCACATGCGATTTCACTGAAGAGCATCTTTACAGTTTGGTAGTACAAGATGCACCATTCTGCCCTGTTTTTTTTTTGTTTTGTTTTGTTTTGTTTTAATCCAGTATGTAAATATTTTAGATTTGTCTCTGAAAGCTCCGTGTAACCAATTTTCCTACATGAAAAATAAATAGTAGAAGCTGTGTGTTTCTTTTGCTCCTTTCATCATAGTGCTTATTCAGAAGTGGTCATATTATTTGCTGCAGCTGTTTCTGGGCAATTTCTCTGAAGATGCTGGGAAGGCCTTGCTAGCTTCTAAAGAAAACGAGTGTAGCCAAAACATTCTAAAACATTAATTCAACTTAAATGGCAAGTGAAAACTTTTAAATGCTTATTGAGGTAAAATATGAAAAATGTGCTCTGAATGTGGCAAGTCATGTGAAAGTCATTGTGGTGGGTTGTGAAAAATAAGACAGTTGCTACACTTTCCCTGTAAGACACTTTGGTTTAATTGGCAGCTGCAAAACAAATGTGGCTTGAGAGCGCCATACGTCCGACCCACTCACCTCTTCTAGCTGCCTCTGTTACAGAAGTTTATCGCCTTATTTTTTACCATGTTTTATCACTCCTTGACTTGAATCTTGGGTGTGTCTGCAGCTTGTCAAGGTTCCCCAGAATAAATTACCAGTGGGACATTTGCAATTAACTTCAGCAGCACAAGTCTTCACTTTATTTCCCACTGACCTCATCTGCCAGCACGCAGTCAGCTCCCAGAAGAGAACTGCTCTTCCATGTGGGCATTGTGCATGTTCACATCAGAGCTTGCAAGTCCCTCGTCATGCTGGAGTGCTGCTCCCATTGCTGTTGGGTAGCCATGTTTTTGCTTTATTGTTTTTCTGCTTCTCTCCGTTTGAGTCGGGACACTTTATTATTGTTTTAATATACAGGAAATAACTTTGGTCCTGTCTGTCTGAAGTCTCTATGTGGTTTGGAAAGCAATTAAGTGGGATTTAGGACACTGTTCTCCCAGACATAAAGACCTTAGGACAGAAAATAAATGTGCTATGTTATTCTGAATATTAGTACTGCTGCCACGTTTAGAGGTTTCTTTTGAGATGGGAAGTTATTTTTAAATGTTTTTTTTTTTTTTTAATTGGTATTTTGCCTATACACTGTGATTTTGGGTGAAAATCTACTGCAGTTAGCTAGGTACTAGACCCACACACAGCATTTTTCTCTCCAGCTTTTCCAGTATGAAGCAGTTAGAGAAAGAGAAGTCATTCAGCAGTAAGTTTACGAAATATATCAAATTGTTATATGAATCAGGGTATTTCCATTTTTCTGAAGCACAAATGGGACTTCTGCTGTGTTCTTCCTTTGGGAATAGGGAATAGATAGTAAGTGATTTATCCCAGAACAAATGGGTTTGTAAGTGATAAGGAACACTGCCTTTTTTCTGTATAAGCTTTGTAACTTGCTGTTACAGAGTTAAAACTTTTACAGAAAGTTTTGATGCTGGCTGGATGATATTTTTCACAACAATAATAATGGGCTCTTTTTACTTCATTTTTACATACACTCATTTCACATCTTCATATACTTTTCTAGTTCAAACCTTTTCGTAGTGTTTTTTTTGTTTTGTTTTGTTTTGTTTTAAGTGTATCCAAGAGCATGAAGTAATTACCAGCATTCAGAAGCCAGAGTTTCAAGAAGACTCAGCATGTCATGAGCTAGAATTGAGAAAGCTGGCAAGATTGAAAAATGCCAGGAAAATGAATTACAGTAATGGAATTATCTTTGAAGTACTGGAAAATTTGAATTATTTCCTTTTTCTTCTGATTGCAATGGTGTAGTTTAAATCAGGATTACAAAAGCTACAGTTAGAAACCGTCAAACATTAACTTCTAACCAGAAATACTGACCTTGAGAGTGGATATGAGGTCATTGTTTACAGAGCCTCACTCCTTAGCACCACTTCATCAACTACCTTTGATTTAAATTTTCTCTTGCTAAGTTTTTTGCAGTTGCAGGGGAAGCTGCATAGAATCAATAAACAGGAAGACAGGAGCTGCAGACAATCTTTGCAAGGAGAGCAGTAAGCTGAACTGTAGGAAATTAGTATTTTTCAGATACTTGAAATGCAAGGCTTAACTTACAGCCTATTGAGATTTTGCCATAGAACAGTTGCCCAAGCAGAAGTGTTTCTTAGAGTTTGTAGCCTGAAATACTCCACCTCTCTAGTGCAAAGCAGTACTGAAGGTCGCTGCAAACAACACTGTTTCAGTTAAGAAGCTAAGTCCATGACAAAAAATGGATGAAATCAGCTATAGGCTGCATAAGGAATGAAAAATTCCTCATGAGGAATCAAGGGTAAAGCTTTTCATACTTTTTCATGCTTCAGCTAAAAATATTAACACCATAAAAATTCTTCAGGGGGCAGAGTTGAGGTGGTAACTGCAGGGTGATCACAACATAAAAGAGATACGTTTTCTCTTTATATGGAGAGGCCTCCTTCAGACCTGTCATATGATGGATTTGAAATGAAAGTTTTGTGGGCTTACAGTTTCCCAGACAGACATCTTTCTACAGCTTCATTATTAACAATTTAATCTTAGCCAGCATTCTTTCTTATTTCTGAGCTCTTGATAACTCATTTGTTTTATTTCTTTAGCAGCAGTTAGAAATAATATGCAGATCATAAAGTATAGCTTTTAATGCAAGTGTTCCATATTAAAAATATATATATAAAACTAGTATCCAGTACATTTTGCATAACAGATTACTTTGCAAGTGTTTGAATTAAAATGTAGCAAGCGTAAATAGTGTGTAAAGTGTGGATGGATCTCATATTTAACCTCTATTCAATAATAGGTGAGCCATAATTTTTCTTCCAAGCACTACATGAATGATGATTATGCCATTTTCATCGCTGAAGGAAAAAAAAAAAAAAAGTAATTCAAGTAATATCCACAGGACAGAGGTAATTCATTAATGTTAAGAAAATGAGACCTGGGAAGCAAGTGTTAGCTCTTGGGAAAGTAAAGATGTAGCACTAGAAAAAATAAATAAAATCAAAATATGTGAATACATTTTTACAGAATCTGATCCTTAGCCATTAATGCCATTTAAATTTTTGAACTGAATAAAATTGTGACCAGTATTTTTATAGTGAGCCACAAGTACCAAATTCTTGGTTATGCCACTTGTTTTAGTGCCATTTTGGGAATGATACAGAATTACTTTGCTTTCCTTCAAAAAAGTCCAAAAAAGATTCTAAAAAGGCAGAAATTTCTCCACCATGACTCATGCCTTCTGAGCTTGTGTGGGTGCAACTCTGTGCAACTGCTAAAATCCACTGATTTATTTTGCAGAGGGAGAAATAAAAGTCTGAAACTTCAGCAGTTAGGACTCTTTATAGGGACTAGTGATCCAGGGACAGTCCCATTCATTTCCTGAAAGTAAAGATGGCAATTTTGACTGACCGCAAGAAGGGCTTCTTACAGATTCAGGAGTGGCTGTAGCCAACTGCTTTAATCTTTAACCTTTCTACACCGTACGTTTTATCCAGAACCATGAGACCAGATACATTCTTTACAGTATAGAGAGAAGGCACTGTAGTAATATAAAGTCTTTAATTAATTTATCTACTTCAAAATCTATTCTGTTCAGTTACTACCATGTTTCTCTTTTAAGAAAAAGAATATTTGATCTTACGCTTTTTCTTGTACAAACTGGGATACTACTAACAATTAAATTTATTTATATTTAAAGTTTGCAGATTGCACACATGTTCTTCTCATATAATTTGTTACCCCACTTTGAAAAGTAGGTTGCTGGGTTGTTAGCATCTCTAGAGGCATGGCTATGTCAGTTTAGTGCAGGGAGGATTGATAACGCCCATGTAATTGCAATTAGGAGTAGTTAGATTATATCTCATTTTCTGCATATATTATAAGACAAACTAAAGCAAGCTGACTTCAAATAACAAGCATGACTTAAGATTGCAACTGGCTAATGCTTGAAGACTGATAAAGTCTTCCATTTCCAACCATTGCTTTTTCATTATCAAATATCAGTAAGGACTTACAAGAGGCATAGATACATGATTGTATCTAAGCACTATTTACAAAATTTTTCAAAAACACTAAGCAGTCTTCTTCTGTAAACAATTTCATCAAGGTGATGCAAATTTAGTCAGCACCAACTATTCCCATGGGGGAAAAAGACTTTGAACTGTGCAACTGAACAAGAAAGGACACTGTCCCTTCATCTGGTACGTTCTGTTCTGATTCCTTCTGTGCCGGATTTTCTTTAGGCCTGCGTATCAGCTCGGTCCTCTAGTAGGGTTACAGGCATGGTTCTGTGGATTAAGCTGCAGTTTGTTGAGTTCCATGTATTTTGTGGAGACCAACAGATATTTGGTGAAATTTCATGAGATACTGTTAAGAATATGCAATTGGAAAATAAAAAATAATCTGCTCAAGTTAGAGGCCTTAACCTAATATATACAGGATATTATAAGGTTCAAACCTTAAATATCAGGGTGTTCCTTTGCAGTTATTTACTTTAAAAATCTACCAGTCCTTTCTTGAATTTTACTAAAGTGTTTACCTCAACACCTTTTTGATGCATTGTGTGAAGAGTATTCTCTTTCAATTTACAAACCTTATTTTAAAATTACTTTCCCTTATTTGGGATGTAGGCTGTGTATTAATAATTGATTTTTAATCAGTATGCTTATATTTGTTTGCATCTTTGTAACTATGGAATCTTCCTCTTCATACAAAAGGTTTTCTTTCAACAGAGGAGTGCTAGAGAATAATGAAATTGGGGGGTGGACTAGATGATATTTAAAGGTCCCTTCCAAGACAAACCATTCTATGATTCTGTGATTGAATCCAGATTTTATACTTCCCACCTAGTATCTGATTTACAAGCCACTTTTCCTTACACAAGAGTTCCTCGTGGCGTTTTCAGATAGCTTGTCATTCCGCACCATGCTGCAGCTAAGGGCTCTGCAGGTGCTCTGGCAAAGAAAGTGTTTTGAAAAGGAAATGGAGAGAGTAGCCAAACAGCTTCACGAAGACTAATTGGAATATTTGGCAACCCAGGACATTCATGTGTCCATAAACTGATTGTCTGGTGCTTCTGCATTGTCTATTGTAGTGGTTTTCTGTACCTGCATTCTATTGTATCTAATTCGTAGAATAGTCAGTTCAGTGGAAAGGCAGGTGAGGAAAACTACTTCCTTGGCATTTGCATGTGCTCAGTGTATGCCGCTGGCTCAGTCACATGGCATCCTCTGAGAAACTGCTGAAAAAGATTACCAAGCTATCTCTAAATTTTCTTTCTTTTCTTGCAGCATAAAACTATGAGTATTCAGGAAAAGTTTTCTAAACTTGTTTTTTTTTTTTTCATAACTATGAATTTAACTCTGTTTTCAGCAGCCACACGACTTTGTCCCCTGACATCAGAGAATACATAACAGCGTAACATACGTTTGGGAATTTGAAGGGACACCAGTACGTGAAGGTGATTTCCTCTGACCAAAGTCCTTGTGTTTCTGTCCCTATGCTCTACAGCATTGCGGAGTCGATCAGGACGGTCCATCATCAATGGAAACTGGGCAATTGATCGACCTGGAAGATATGAAGGTGGTGGGACAATGTTCACTTATAAACGCCCAAATGAAATCTCCAGCACTGCAGGGGAGTCATTTTTAGCTGATGGTCCAACAAATGAAGTCCTTGATGTCTATGTAAGTTTCCTGGAGTTAGGTTAATCTTCCTAATGGAAAATTTGTTTTAGTTGTTAACATGCAACACTGTAATTGCATTCATTGTCCATACTTTGTTACTGTTTTGTTCCTTTAATCTTGAAACAGTATTTTGGATATTTTACTATTGTGTCCTGTTAACCCCAATTTGCTCCAGATCCTAGGAAATCTAAGTATCAGTGAAGCCTTTCTCTCTGACTTTACTGATCTAGTAAAACCAATTTTAATTGCTCAGTAAAATGAAAGTAAAGCATACAGATGTGGGTATTTTGGGGGGACTGGATTTTCTCTGGTTACTTTGGTGCTCAAGCAAATTTGGAATAGTTTAATTTTACAGTGAACCGAAGCAAATACCTAAATCAGATGAGGCCTCTCACAGAGTGATACCATCTCAGTTTTCTTTAAAAGAAATGTAGATCTGTAGGTCCAGAAAACTAAAGAACGTGTAATTTGAAGTGGGACAACTTTAATAGGAAGTTGTAACATGAAGATTATAAATATAATAGCTGTTAGATAAGGTAAGTGAGAAGTCAAATTGTGGCTAGGATTGGGGAACTGTAGTGAAAAATCTATTTACTTCAGTAATTTTACTTCAGTAAAAAAACAGGGACAGGTTTTTATTGCGTCATATTGAAATAAAAATGTAATTGGACCTGATTATAACTTATTCTAAAACAAATAATGTGCTTTGAGGTTATACTTTTCATACAGGAAAATGCAATAGTTGAAAAAAATAGATGGAATGGTGATACTGGTTGTTTCATCCAGCTTCAGCTTTTTTGCCAGTAAGTGCAGTAAGTGATGGAAAAGTGAATGTACTGGGTTGTTTCATAGAAAAATACTAACTACCCTGATTCTTCAGATGGAAAAAGTTAGATGTTGGCAAAGTCATTCTCCATCTGCTATGTGATGTCTTATTAAAACAAATAATAATTATGCAAACATTACTTCTTTTTGGATAGTTTCTGATTAGTGGCAATGTAAGACTGGCTAAAACCTGGAAGATTAAATGACTGGGTACCTAGACTCTGCAGTGCAGACTCTGCATTTGTAAAATATATGTGCGCCATTGTGTGTTTACATGATGCTGTGAACTGGGGTTTTCTTGAAGTTTTTATTGCCATCTGATAGATGCCTAATACACAACAACCCAGAGAGAAAAGAATCAAGAAATGCGTTAAACAGATATTTTCAAAGGAATATCATAAAAAGACTTAAGCTTAAATATATAATAACTTAACGTTTTAGTTTATGCTTAGTCTCTTTTTTCTCCCACTTCTGCAACGAATATGATGAAGCTAGTATGATGGACACAGCTTTATTAGCTTTGCTCTGGGGCTGCTACTGTGGATTGTCACATCTAATTTGACTGGACTCTTATCTGAGATGTTTCTTGTAGATATGAGGGATATTATAATTCATTATTAGCTGACAGAATAGTGTCTTTGTATTTTTTAGTACAATTGGAAAGATAAATATGGAGAGTGATAGCTGAAAGAAAATTGAGCATCAGTGTGACACAAATTCTTTTATGTGTTTGAAATTTGCAACCACATATGGATATGGATGTCTTTTTTTCAGTCTTTGTCCTGTGGTTCCTGAATCATGCAATTCTATTTTCATCCGTAGTCTCAATCTTTACTCTTTGTGTAGAAAAATGAAGAGATTTGCAGATGGGAGCTCCAAATGGTTTTCTGTTCCTTCTTCCTAAGATCATACTGTCTTTTTTTCCACTTTCAAAATGTGGAGGAAAAGAGATATCTAGGTACATAGCATGACCCTTTTCTTTTTGGCCTATGGTTTGTCAGGACCAGAGAACTACTGCAAGCTCTGGTGTTTCATGGGTTTGTTTGCGTTTTTATTATTATTATTATTGTTGTTGTTGTTGTTGTTTTGTTTTGTTTTGTTTTGTTGTTCTTTGTTTGTTTTTTTGTTTTAAACTTATTTCAAGTTAGAGTACTTTGAGGCATCTGCCTGACCAATCCCCACAAAGAATTTAGGACTTTTAAAGCAGCAGAAGCAGTAGAAGCAGTTCTGAAGTAATCAGACATAAACTAGTGAAGTTAGCAGCTGATGGCATCCTTACATTTCTAGTGTGAGTGTTCCCAGACTCTCAGCAGCACAAAAAACTGCTTAGAACAGAGTATGCTGCCAACAGTTTTAAAAGCATTCATAAGATTATATCAGGGTTTATGATCCCTGTCTGCTTAGGTGAAAATACAAGAACTGACTTGGAGGCATGCTCATGTCAATTCCTATGGGGTTGTGCAGCACGCAGCCTTCTGAAACCACTCAGCTTTGTTTTCATACTTAAACCAGAAAAGTTTAAAGTTCCCACCTGTGTTCATAAGGAACACTTCAAAGAGTTGTTGTGGCTATATGCAAAGACGTGGAGTCTGTCTGCAAGTACATTACATTTTCATTTGGCTGAAACCTACCATGGAAAGATGCAGGAGGGTTGCACAGGCACTCTTCAGTTGCTGTAACAAGCCTTTGTAACCTGTTCACTTCATCTTTGTTGAGCAATGCTTATGGTGAGAGTAGCATAATAGTGACTTGCGAGTTGGTTGTTGAGTCTCCACCGAGTGGTGCAGAGGTACCTGCACAGAGATGAAAGGAGCAGTTGGATTTGCAGGTGCTCTGTTCATGTACAACTGATAAACCCTAAAAAAGGCAGCTTGATTTGCAGATCAGTGTCTGTGGTATTTATTTTTCTGTGCCTTGTTTCTTCCTTGCTCATGTTTCTTCAGTCATCTGTCAAGCTCCTCCAGTCAGAGAATATTTTGGTGACCTCAGGACCATCTCTTCCTGCTGCCCAGGCCCGGTGGCAGCCCCCACTGCCCCACCGGTGAGAGGCCAGGCCCTGCCCCGCTTGCCCAGAGCCTGTCAGCTTTACAGTTTTTAAGGAATATTTAGAGAAACAGTGTCTCTGCCACCACAAGCTAGTTCAGTTTGTAAACATAGTAACCTGTATTGTCTTACTTTTTCAGGAAACAAATTGTTTGTTTTTTCATTTTTAAACACTATCATCAACCTTTATTTCTATAATGACCAATGATAAATAATGTTACACCATTGATCAGTTTAAGTACATATTTAGTATTAGTAATATAACAAGTGGAAGAAGTGAATGTATGGCTGTTTTTCTTTTTAGATGATACATCAGCAGCCTAACCCAGGTATACATTATGAGTATATCATTCCAGGAGACAATGTCATTAGTCCTCAGTTGCTTGCTCACAGGAGGCCAGGTAAAATACCACTATTTCCTATTACTAAGTACATTCTGTTACCCAGTAAGCTAATGGAGAAATTCATACTGTTAAGTTCAATGTAAATGCTGCCATTGATCTGGGAGAGGCCCGGAATTCTCCCTACTCATTGGAAGAGATCTCTGCATAGATCTCTTAACTGAATTTATATTGTCCCGTGTAGTGGGGAATCTGGTCACGTATTTATATTTTCAGTAATAATTTTGTTGTTAAAATTTTAACTATGGCTTTATTTGAGCTGGTGTGTTGTAATCATGTCTCAGAAATGAAATCGTGCATGATTTTTCTCTTCAGAGCTTGAGTTAACTTCAAACAACCCTTCTCAGTTTCTCTTTCCTCTCCCACCTGGAGAGGACCAAACACAAAATTGGTACCTCCCCAGGCTAGAATCTGGACAGATCATGCTCCTGATTCTGTGCTATGGCAATGTGTTGTGTGTACCAATATGCAATTCTGAAGGAGAGTAGAAATTGTACAAGTGATTTTGGTCCTGCTTTTACTGTTCATGACTTGCTTTGACAAATTTCTAAGTGTTTGTGCAGTCCGTTTGTAACAAGGAGCAACTGTACTGTGGTATGGGGAGGCAGAACATACAGAGCATGGTACACAAAATGCTCTGGGAAATTTTGACAGTGCACATTAATTCTATAGTGTGACTGGAGAATCTTCAGTTCTTAATGTATTAAGATCTTAAATTCTTATTGTATTAATGTTCTATGTAATGCTGGCTGAGACTTGGTTGTCTTAATTTAAAACAACACAGTCTTCACAGAGGACTGTTAGGAAGTCTTTGCATAGCAGATTAAAGCTGCTTTCCAGTTTAATGATGCTGCAGTGTTCTGAGTATTAGTAAATGAAAACATAGACCAATAATAGCACATAAGGCTAATTATGTTACTTTTTTTTTAATTTATTTTTTTTCCATCATCAGGAGAGCCCTTGAATGGTCAGTTAGAAATGCCAGAAAGTACAAATCATGATGATGAGGATTTGCATAGGGAGATGGACACTCTTACTGGACAGGCAGCTGGAACTTTTCCAGTTATTCAGCCAGGAAGATTTCCTTCTCATCAGCCAGAAAACCAGGTGCCTGCTGTGCAGCCACCAAGACAAAACCGAGAGCACAACTGGAAACAGATTGGAAAAACTGAGTGTACCACTACATGTGGGAAAGGTAAGTGCTTCATACAGCATGCACAGAAAATAGATGACCCACAGGAGGGTTCCAGTGTGGGAGAGAAGAAACATGGAGGGAAGAAGCAGCGTTGAATATTTAGCAGCATTGCTGTATGAACCATTGCTAGACCTGGTGTTTTCTGCTGTCTTTTGAGCAAAAAACATACCTGTACTATGAAGTGTGCATCTATTTAAAGCACCAGAAATAACAAAATTCAAAATATAAAATATAAAAAATAGAAGAGAACATACAGCGTTTGCTTCTGAAGGGCAGTATTTCAGGATTTTATGGCAAGCTGCTGTCTCTCTCACCCTTGATACACAGATGCTTTCCTCAACATTCTGTGGCATTCTTTATCCTTCCATTTAGCTTCTCCAGCTTTGTCTGATACAACCTCCATGTTTTCTGTGTGTTTGTCAACAGCTTTCTGATCTGTATGGGAAGATTTCACAGGGATTCCATCAGATATATCTTCACCTCCTTGAGTGTTGCTGGAACAGCAATAATGTGCCTTTAGAAAACTAGGATTTTCATTGGGTAGAAGTGAGAAGGAAGAAGAGAATGAAAGGGGCTGGTAATCGGTGAGCCTTTGGGAGGTGATAGATTCCCTGTTTTGGGCTTCCCAGGTTAATCTTTGCCATAAGATGTTCACAGTGACCACAGATTCAGTAATGCATGGCATAATCAGTTTTTGGGAAGAGTAGAGTTTTGTATCTGAAAAGTGAAATTTGTTCTTACTATACATGGCCAGCCATCAACACTTCTGAAAAATCACAGAGCTTTGAAATAAAAGACCTACCATTGAGGGAACTCAGCTAAGACAGCTGTCACCAGTTCATCTACATTGAGAACATTCACTTCCTAATTAGTTTCTTTAGGTAGTAATAGAATGCTTTGTGAATTTGGTCCAAGGCCAGATGAGTGTCCATGTTACAGATACAGGTAGAGCTAAAAAAAAAAAAAAAAATAACAAAACATCAATATTAACTCTCAAAATTGCTTCTCGATTGCATAAATGTTTATAAACATACTAGAGACTTTTTTCTGGTAGCAGAAAGTGTATGTCTCTGAAGGAAAAGTCAAACCAGGTTACATGGGCTGATAAAAAATTGAAAATCATCAGAAAGAAATCTTGTACTGTTTAAGACTTTGTTTTCATTTTGTGTGAGCAGTTTCTTGTTTTGCTTTTTTCATTCCTTTTTCCATGTTTTCTTTTTTTCTACTAGTTTATTATTTCTTAATACAAAAACGTAGATGATACCCAGTCTTTCTTCTCTCTCTCTCTTTTTTTTTCTTCTCAAAACAAACCTTTCAGAGTTAAGTATCTTTAGGAATTTTTAAGATGGGAATAGAAACAAGGAAAGAAAATAGATTTTTATGTTAAATAAGGAAAAAGAAATGATAAATTAACAGTTTTGATGACAAGCTGAGAGATTTCAAAGCACTTTTTATTAAAATTTTTACTTGGAGAAAAAAAGAAGGCTATTACTATTTTTAAAAAGTGAAAATGTTCACATGAGAACTTCTACCAACTCTTGTCCCAGATTTCCATTTAAGATGACTGAGAAAATAGATGTGCTAGAATGGTCTGGAAACTTCTACTGAATCCTGTCAGGGAAGTGAGGTATCTTTAGCACACCATCGCTCTCTCTGTTGTCCAGAGAGAGAAGGGGCTGGTACACTGCAATAAGTATGGAGAGTTGTAATATTTAACAAGTCTGCAGTCTACAGTAATATTTCACCTGTAAGATTTATCTTACAAATCATCTCAAAACTAAGGTGAAGTGAGTAGTATTTGGATGTGTTCACTTCCAAGATAATTTTAAAGGGTGGAGGTTCAGTCTCTTTCCAGAAGCAGAACAGAATGACTGCTAAATCTTTACTTTTCTAAAGCATATTCTGGCCTGGCTGCTTGGCTGCATTTTTCCACTTGCATGAATACTTGATGTTTGTAATCTCTGCACTATGATGATTTCATGCAGACCAAGCAGCATGTCTTCTCAGCCTTTAATACAACGCCATGCTGTACTTTCTATCTACTAAGCACTTTTCTTAATATTACAATGTAAACAATATAGTTTTCACTTACGTTTGGAAATTTTGGATAAAATCTTAGATTTCCTGTTATCTTATGCTTTTCCATGCTATTGATACAAACAGCTTATATTGCAGTATCTTTTGCAAGGCATCACCTAATTTTCTTTTTAATTTCAGGGTCCCAGTACCCAATTTTCCACTGTGTCAACAGGATCACTCATGTGGAGGTTCCTGAGAGTTACTGTGACAGCAGCACCAAGCCTATTCCAGAAGAGGAGGCCTGCAACCTCTTCCCATGTCCAGCTTTGTAAGATATTAGTGTTTAAGTCAACTGAAATAAGCCAATGTTATTGAAGTTTTGCACATGCAAGAAGATATCCTAAGTATGAAACTAGTTTGAACTTGTGTTCAAAACTTGTGTTTCTGTCATGAAGTGAGCAGCAAGTGAGTCTAGTAATTTCTCAAAGTTTGTGTGATTGTTCAGGGGCACACACTATACCTGTGGTCTCTCTATGGGAACTCTTTTTTTCAAGTGATAGTCTTCCGCAAATGCTTGTCTAAAGAAGGGGCTCTGTAGGTTATATCACCTCACATTGGATAAGTGTGCTGCAGTACCCAACTGTTCATTGCATGGTGTCATACTTAAAGATGAGGTTTGCCTGATAGCACTCTCAACAGCCCCTTCATAAACATGACTTCTCTTTCCTGGAATTAAGTAGTTCTTCAACTCGGAGGTTGGATCCCAAAGTGGTAAACCTTGTTTCTAGAACTGCTGGTATCACAGGCTCAGATGCAACTCTTCTGGAGTATTTTACTTGGAGATACTTTCTATCACCAAGTGTTTTTCTCACCTTTTTTTCTTTCTAACAATTCGTATTAATTCATTTTTTAAAATTATTTTGATTTTACAGAGGACAATATCAAGAATGTAAACAGAGATGTGTAAATATTTATTTAAAAGATTATTTATTAAAATACAAATGCATAAATGCATACTTAGTAGTGTCAGGTAGATCATTTATAAGTATATAATGTTCTCTTCATAAACGATTCAGTTCTGCGTGCAGGAGCTTAAGTATTATTTTAAGATTCTTTACCAGCATCAAAATCATGTCCTTAGAGTTCTGGTGAGGTAGTATTAGATGAATCTTCACTGAAAGAGATGACCTCTTTTTTTTTTTTTAACTTCTTTTTTTTCCCCCCTTTTCTGTAGCTGGGATATAGGGGAGTGGTCTGAGTGCAGCAAAACATGTGGCCTTGGTATGCAGCATCGACAGATCTTATGCAGACAAATATATGCCAATCGCACCTTGACAGTTCAGCAATACCATTGTCATCACCTGGAGAAACCAGAGACAACCAGCACTTGCCAGCTGAAGATCTGCAGTGAATGGCAGATTAGGACAGAATGGACTTCAGTAAGTACGATTGATTAATTTGGGGCATAAACCTCAGAAGAGAACAAGAATTTTCTTACAGGTATCACTAATCAAACATGAAATTTGGTGGAAGTGGAATGTGAAAAGCCTTGGAAGTAAGCGAATCTTAGTTCAGAAATACCCTGCATGGTTATGACTGTTAGTTTTCAGAAGGTGAAAAAGAGCAATTGCATAGAACAAAACACATAGATATGTATGTACAGAAGCACACAAGCTTTCTCAACAATTTATTTTTTTTTTTAAGTACTATATGAAATAGAGTTGGGGGAGAGCTAAGAGGTTTGCCTATTGTAGCAAACTTCTTGTTTTTCTTAGCATGTGGTGTTTAGTTACAGGACTGATTTAACCTTATATATGTGTTAAGTTGAGAGATAGTCAGTATTTGCTGTAGCTATAGTTGGTTTGAGGCTATGCCAAGGCTTTCAGATAAATGTGAATGGTATGGTTTTGTGTTGTTTACAAAAGTTTTGGCCAACCTGACAACCGTCCTAGATACTTTCACAGCCATTGTGTAGAGAGAAGAAATATTCTGGTGTGTTAGGTGTAGTGATAAACAAGTCTCTTTTCAGTTAGCCACAAAGCAAAGCAAAAAAAAAATTCACAGAAGTGCTGAATTATGTGGGTGGATAGTCCTTGAAAAATTGCAGCTTAACACCGAACCTAAACCTTCTTTTTTCTTTCTATTGAAGAGCTTCATTGCTCCTAATTCCCCAGTTATGTGCTGGAATGCATGTGGCATCCATGGGCTAGCTGCATTGCCAGTAGAAGCACAGCTTTCTGTCCACACAGCCATGGTAGGCTAAGGAGTCATGCCACAGACTTTATGTGGCTTTGATCTGCATGGGTTAATTCCTTAAATTTCTGCATTTCTGAGGTTAATGGGGGCATTATTAACCCCTTAGTCATGAAATATTGGTGATGTGTTGAGATATTTCAGAGATAAAAAACATATAAATACCTAGCCAGACAAATGTAAGGATATGTATTCACCATGTTTTAAAATTTATCTGGGGCTAAAGGACAGTAAACTTGCTCTTAATAAAACAATCAAAACTTTACCTTTGTGTTGCCCCTAAGAAAAGAGTAGATGGTTTATGTGTTACTACATTTTGAGAAGTATTTCAGTGTGCAGACAGCCTTCAGAGCTTTACTGCTTATAGTGAATCAACATAAACAAATATTTTAGAAATTGTAGCTGGTTGAATATAGGAATAATCCCAGTAAAATCCTATGATTAATTTCCTCTTGGAAGTAGAATTAAAGTTTTTGGCATGTGGAAGACTCACTTAGAAGGAAAGAAGCAATTGCATTTGGAAACTGTGTTTTCAGCAGAACATTTATTTTAGTTTGTTCTTGTTGAAGTACAATTAGGTTTTTGCTCTAGAGACAGGTCTGTGATCTTAAAAGTAAACCCATCTTAAGATTTTAGTGTGCTGACCATTTTTCCTGACATACAAATGTAAAAAACTTCGATCAAAATGAAGAAATAACATTGTAATAATTTTAAGTTTGAAGGCTAGACTTTGAGAGTAACCCTGGTCAAATCACCGCTTTTTTGACAAAGAACGGGGTAGTTGTTTTTATTAGCATTTTGCTGTGTAATGACTTGCTTCATGCATCTGGCCTGGGTTTTGGCAAGTGTTCTAGAGTGAACAGTTGAAGAAGTAACTGCATGCTGAAGGTAAGATCTTTAAGGTATTTTGCTGTAAGGAATCTATTTTATATAATAACTTGGACATGTAAATATAGTAGACATGGTTAAGCATTTGAAAGTAAAGGAAGAACAATGAGGTTGCCTTTGCAATCTCAACTAACTATCCTTGTGCGTAGGTACTCAGGTCTTTAATCTCCAGATTCCCAGAGACTTTTCCACATTAATTCTGGAGTGTTTACAGGACTCATCAAAACATATCATGCATACACAGAATATAAAATAATGTTCCCTTTTTTTTCTTGATGATCTGGATGCTTCATGTCCCCAGGCAGAGACATTGATACCTGTCAGTGTTCTCTGAGATTGACGAAAAGAGAGCAGGGGAATAAGGCCTGAACTTTGAAGAGGGATTCAAAAGTTGTTTTTCTTTGCTTTTCCCTTGCTTCATATCTGTATATAGATCAAGATCAAAATTATGCAGAGTATGTCAGCCTGCTATTCACATACCAGCAGTTCAATTTGATTAGGTACAGCATGGCTCATTGACGATAGGATTTGCTTTTTTTGTTTTCCAAATGTATCTACATAGTATACTGTAGAATGCTACAGACTGAAAATATGGTTTTGAAACTACTAACACGTTTTTATTCCCTATTCCTAACAATCTAAAATAGTTCTGTAGCTTCTGTGGATGTGTTAGTAGGAATAAATGAGCTGTACATTTTCAGCTCCATAAAAAAATGTGAGAATTACAGCCCAGAGTCCTGATACAACCTACCATTTGTTACAGTGTTCAGTACCTTGTGGAGTGGGGCAGAGGACCCGAGATGTGAAATGTGTCAGCAACCTTGGAGACATTGTTGATGATGAGGAATGTAACATGAAGCTGCGGCCAAATGATATTGAGAACTGTGATATGGGACCCTGTGCTAAGAGCTGGTTCCTTACAGAATGGAGTGACAGGGTAAGGCTTCCCATTATCTCCGTGTGCTGCCAAATCTTCTAAAACAACTTAGGTGCATCAGAATTAAAAAATACATACATATAGAGGTATAAAAGGAGTGATCTTATTTTCCATGTTTACATTTGATCTGTAAAACAGGCAAGAGCAAACAGAAAATAATGATCCCACGGGCATTGGGCAAGACTCTGGGTGCATGGCCAAACATCTGGATTTAGAACTGGATCTGTGTCTGAACTTCCCAAAATACTGTGTGCTGAGATTTATTATTCTGCCTTGCTTAACCCTGAGTCTCAATCTTCAGATTTTAAAAGTTTCCCTACTGTTTTTTTTTAAGTGGTGGAGGTTTGAGGCCTGATGTTTGTCTTTAAGTTGAAACCATAAAACAATTTTCCTATACCTGTGAAAAGAGAGGAACAACTTCACAAGTTCAGTCAAGGTAGATTCAGATTTTCTGTATTTCACAAACATAAATGTATTTTTTGATTCCAATGAGTCTGATTCCCAGCATGAAAGCAATAAAAAGAGTGGTGATTTACCTTGTTTCGTGATTGGGCTCAGAGAGTATGTTCAACGGTGATATTCATATGCATGGGCTAAGACAAGCCTGGTATTTTGATCCCTCTCATGGATTCTTGTGTATCAGGTTTAATCTATAGACAAGGTGAGCTTCCAGTCTCCATAAAATACTGGTAGTATTTCCCTTTTCTTTGGTTGTTTTGGCAGGCAAATAATCTCATTTATCATAGAAACCGTAAGATTTCTTAACTTCACATATTCATTATTTAAATGCTTTAAATGCATCTCTGACAACTAGGATTGTCTGGCTCAAAGGTTACATGCTAGTTTGGGCGCTGAAAAGATTTACAATATGTTTCATATGCAGAGAAGGGGGAGGAACTTAACAAATCAGACAAGTACCTGGTATGTCACATAATTTTAAAAAGGCTGATCGAACTTTGTTACAGTTAGAGGCTGGTAAAACTTTCAGCCTCCAGACAACTCAAGTAGATTTTATGAAGAAAAATAATCTTTATACACTAGTAAGTCTTTGTTATAATTTAAACTTTCTTTTCCCAGTTTTTGTGTACTCAGTGTACATTCTTGCATAGCATGGACAGAAAGGTACCAGCTGAGTTACAGATATTAGTACAAACGGCAAATATTTTCCTGTAGTGTATATGGCAGTGCCTTTTATTTTTACCTTTTAGAGCCATTCTTTTTACAGTGCTATTAAAGTGCTATTTACAAGGGAGAAAGAAAAATGCATTCTATCCTCAAAGATGATCTTTCTTGGGGAAAGAAAAAAAAAAAAAAGACCCCCATTTTCAGCTACTCTCAGCTAGTGGGGTTCTACCAGATAAAGCAGATATGTTCCAGTGAAGACCATAGCATCAGTTTTTTCTTCATCATCCTACATTGATATTTTGTAAACTGCAGAATTAGAAGTACTTTTTGTAGCTGGATGTTGGAACTGTAAAATGTTATTATGCTTACTTATATGTGTTAAATGAGACATAGATGTGAAGCAGGTAATGTGGAAAATGTTGGAGTTTTTTCTTAGTGCAAGTGTTTTAGGGTCAGAGAGTAAATAATGGATTTTTTTTTCTTCTCAGCTTTTATAAGTGAACTAATTAATTAATTCCAAATGCTTGCTGCTGTAACTGGCATTATTCACCATTACTTCTGCCAGCAATCAGTTTGGAGTTTGATTCACAAAGAGAGCGAAAGGAACAGGTCATTTCGGGGGGGGGAGGAAAAATAGACTCCAAATGGAGTGTGCAGAATCTTCAAAGGTTCATACATACCTAACAAGGATGTTCAGAGACGTTTAATGGCAGTGGTTCCAATGAAAGCGGAATGTGGGAATAATCAATAGTATTGCATAGCAGGGCTTTGGCCATTAGCTTTCTGACTCTACCTCTCACTGGCTGTTTTCTAGGATCAGACCTTTCTCTTTGTATAGAAGTATGTTTCTGTTGAAGGATACTTAAGGAGCATTCTGTCATGGAATGGAAATGGGCAACCCCAGGTGTATGGGCTTTCTATGTGCAATTTCCCCAAACAATTCTTTAAAAAAAAAATACTTTAAGCCAAGCGACATTTCAGCAATAAACATAGACCTGTGATGGGTGGCCCACAAATGGTTCAGATAAGCAGCCAGAAGTTCAGATGCTTAAAGAAATCTTGTTCAAACCTCTTGAGTCTGCAAAACTGTGGTGGAAATCTCACAAGAACAGGCCTTCTTTGTGAGATTTATTACATGCCTACTTCACGCCCCGGCTGGAAATACCACAGAACAGCCTTTTCTATAGTATTTTGACATTTCAGCTGTGGCTAGGAAGAAGAGTTTAAAGAACCTGTCATAACTTTTGAGAACGCTGGAACTCTAAAATGGTTGAGTTCAAACTCGATTACAGTCATAAGAGAAGTCATACAGTCATAAGGCCTGATCTGTATTTTTTTGAACCCATTTTGCTAACACTTGATGTCTACTGATGCATGTGCAGCAAGTAGACATTCCAGAGACCTGTCAAAGATCAGTTAAGCACATACTTTCTCTTTCAGCAAGGTATATATCAAACTTCTACATGTGGATTTATATGATACATGGAGCATTTCAATATAAATTTGGTCAATTAGCGAAGCATCAGGAAAAACAGTACAGTAACATTTAAAATGACAATTGTCTTTACTACTGACATGTTAAATTTCACAGTTTAATAATTGATACATATTTCTGCAGAATGTGACAAAGGTATTCTTTAAAACAGAGTACAAGAGATGAATAGTCACATCTGAGTTTTAAGAAAAGGGCAGGCTCTGGTTTAGGATTGGTGAATGAATTTTTTTTCTTATTTTATGGAAACCTTTCAAAGTTTTAATTGATGCAAACTCATTTTAGTTCCCATCTTCATTAATAGTGTTTGGGGTTCTAAATTGGAAGATTCTGTAATTAACACAGCCTAAATATAACTACAATATAGTATATGTGCACCCAAAAACTGCAGACTACATATAGAGTTGTGTGTAGCAGTTCTGTCTCCTTCCCAGGGAGAATTGTGGGTAGCTTTTCTCCATTAAGCACACTTGGCTGCCTTCTCACCAAACGGGTATCGGAGTCCAGTGTATGTATGTTATACACACTGTTTTACCTGCAAAGCCTATGAGCTGCACGGCTAACCATGTGCACACTGTAATGTTTGCAATGGACCATGTAAAGGAAGGAAGGAAAGCAATTTATCCTTAAGAAACAAACTGTTATTTTTCTGAAAATTATAAATTCTGCTTTGAAGTAGTTGTAGACACCATTTTTTACTCCTTTCAGTGGGAAAGAAACAGTAGAGGTTAAAAGTCACTAGCAGCAGAGTAAGGCTCATCTTACTTCATATGTGCCCGTATGTACATTTATTTCTCTATCTTCAGTACAAATGAAGAGAATTAATTTAAGTTTTATGGCTTTGTCTTCTACACAATCCTTAACACCCTTTGCCTGTAAACAATCTGGGCAAACCTTCATGAAGTACTAAAGTGCATTTGTGGAAAGATGGCTTCCTGTCTCGTAACTGACTTAGGAAGTCAGGTTAAAACTGCAGAGCCACCAAACTGCATCCTTTAATCAGCAGAGTAAACCTGGTGAACCTTACTGAACTCGGCAGCAAAATTGGATTGATGGGGGTAGATGAGATCCTTGCAAACATTTCACAACTAATTTTTTGACAGCTCTAATTGCTGGAAAGGTTACTTCTCCTATGGGTCAGAAGCAGGAAACTGTATCCTCCTGATTTACAGCAATGGGAAATTCACCAATGTTTTCTGCCAACTATCCGGAGCATTCCCTTCTTGCATTTTTGTTTATTCCTCATTGCCATCTACTTTGTTGATTTGTTTCTCATTTGATTTAGTGCATATTTGGAAAAGAAGCCAAAATACAAACAATTCTTACACATTAATGAGGTTCTGAGGCCAAAATAAAATGTAAGGAAGAACGAAAAAAAATGTTCTACCTCGGGGAACAAAATCTGAACTGATCAAACGCATGCTCTGGGTTTCAGTCATTTTTAAAAGAAGAAACAGCAATGCTTCTATAGTAGCTTTCATTAGAGAATTACAGTATGCTTCATAAAAATCAATGCTTTATTCCTCTCACTCCTAAAACATTTCCTAGCAGGTACTGGTCAGCTTCTTGACCAGTCAAAGGTGTGGAACCACAAAAGCGTATTGTACCTCACACACCTCTTTCACTGGTCTTTATTTAAATCTGGATAGCTCAAGTAAAATCTCCTGGATCCTGAACAGATAAAAGCAAAGAGACCACCATGGAGCTTGTGCAATTTTTAGCTATTTTTGATTATCCAGTTTAAAATTTAAAACAACTTAAAATATCCCTTTACATGGTTTTCATGTGGAAATCATATGGAAGTGGAAGTTTTGCATTCTGTGTGCATAAATTTGTAACTAACTTCATGATTTGCAATGAAACATATAGCCAGGAGAGTTTTGAAGAAGACATGGATAGGGTGGCCAAAACCTACAGATAATTTATTTTTTCTTCTCCCCAGCTGATCTCTCTTTGCCAAAATTCATCTGCTTTAGACTTTATAAACAACATTTAACTGCCAAAAGCAAACTGATTTGTTTAAAGGCAGATAGGAGAGTTCTGGCGAGTGCACGCTTCTGTCATATCTTTGGTTTTAAAAGAAAGACAGGCAACTTAATACTGGAAGTTATGCACAGAGATTAGAATTACAGTAGGGCAGGCTAGTATTTCATCACAGAGCAATGACATTAAGAACAAAGATAAATAGTGTTCACAAATGCTACTTAAAAATACATATTTCCCAATATTTGTGTAACCTACTGTTTCAGGTCTCCCAGAAATGAAATTCTGGAAAGTAATTTTTTTTTTTTTTACTAAATCAGATCATGTATGGAGACACTGCCATTTGCAAGAGTGAATGCTTTAAAACTTATTGTTGTATTATTTCTATTATGCCCACCACTGTATTTCTATTCACCTATCAAAGGCCTCACATAAGCCTTCTCCTAGTTTTGGGAAATGTAATGTATGGAGGGCACAGCCTTTTAGTAGTACAGTGACCAAGATTTTCTCTTAGCTGTCCAACTAGCCTCATTCAGGCAAATCTGGGCCATCATACAGAGCCCCAAACTGCCAGCCTTCTCTTTGCTTTTCACCTGTAGCCCACTTCTTTGAATGTGATTGAATACATGTGGAAACATTTAATGTCTTCTCTTTTTTATCTCCTAAGGGAAGTTAGGTTTGTCCATACACTCAGGTGAACTAGCTTTGCTAGCGCTCCAAAGTGGAAGTAAAAACCAGCTCCAGAAGCTTTCTCATCAGGATCAATTTTTCAAGCCTATCCCTGCAGTGACATATGTAATCTCCTCCTGGACTTTGAACTTGGATAGCTAAGGATGACTTGTTAACTTTCTTCACAGATGTGCTCTATAGGGTTTTAGATAAATAGATAAAATAACGTGTGATAAAATAAATAAAGTGTGACAGACAAATCTTGTACAAATGGGGAAACATTTTACAAGAACTAATTTGGCTGGTTTTTAAAAACTTTATTAAAGTTAGCAATGATGCTGAGACCTGGGCAAAAAAACCTCTGGACTAGGTTGGTAGGATTGTTGCTGCTTCTTTCCCATGAGCTGTACTTGTAGTCCCAGTTGAAAGCAAAGACTTGTACTGGTACGTACATCACTCAAAAGGAACTGGCATAGTTAAAGGGTTTTACTTGCTTTGCCACTCCATGTGGATGGGACAAAAATTCAGGCTTCCACTTGCAGTTTTTCAATTTTGCAGGAACTAGCCTTATTTTCCTGGGCTGCTGTTACAGTTGTTTTCTGACAACTGTCAGAGCACTGGATTCTTTCTTTATCCTTTTTTTTTTTTTTAATGGGAATGGAAAGCTTCTAAAACTCAACTGATGAGGAACGGACATCGAGAAGAGAGAAAATGACAAACTCCTTAAAATTAGGGAGGGTGTTCCGCAGACTAACATTTTTGAGGGAATTTGTGCCAATTAAAACAAGAAAATGAAACAAAATATCTTTAATAATAGGACCAGAAAAGAGAAGTTGCAGATCATAGAAGTTCCTTTCAGGTTTTGTAAGGAAACATGTCGTACAGTGTTAGGTTATGGCAGTTGCTGTGTATTAATGCAACAAATCAAAGGCACAAAATTGACAATAGTGGGTGTGTCAATTGCAGAAACCGAAGGGAGAGGATTTATTATCCAAACACTCCCTACTCCCTGCCTTGGGCTTTGGAAATCATGGCTTTCACACAGAAGATTTTTACTTGAAGGAAGAAGAAAAAAAGAAAAAACAAATACTTAACTTAGAAACATTCACATTTAGGTTTGCTGTGTAAATCCTTTGAGGGTAGTTAATCTGTAGTAAAATCTTGCAGCAGAGGGTGGGACTACCCTATGCCTTCCCATTTGGAATTTCCTTTGTTATTTGATATGTAAGCCTCGTTCATGCATAATCATTTAAAACATAAGACTGGAGATTTTCTGGATTAATTTATAGACTAAACTTGTTCTCAGCTCTGTTTGTTTGCAAAGCAGAAAAGCAAATTAGATTCTCAAATGAAAATTACTTAGAAATAAGAAAAGTATTTGCAGAGTATATGCATATTTCTCTATGCATAATGTAATTGAACTTCCCTGGGATAAAATATGAACAGACAGAAAACTTATTTTAGTACAGTGGGTTTGAAAGGCAGCCATTTATGGGGCTCAGTTAAACAGTTTACCTAGGAGTGGAACATTTTGAAATCGGTTTAGTTTAGTTTTAGTTTACATAAAAGGAAAATGTTCAGTACTTAGCACAATGTACATCATTTTGGTATTTCCAAGATGCTGTCAGTTTACTTTGAAAAGACCTCCTCAGATATCAAATGTGGTTTGCTGAGGATCTGAGTCTATTTCACACATTGATATGAAAGTGGAAAATTTTGTTGTGCACCACCAACAAAAAACATGCGGTTCATTGTGCTACTTACAAGAATCATTTAAGAGACGCTCAATTATTTGATCTTGTAGATGGAGGAAGTGCAGTTTTTTACTACTCCATTGGAGTACATAAGCAACTCTTTAAATTTTGAATTCCTAGTTATTTCCAGAATTGTATCTTGTTAAAAAATGTACAAGTTGTACAGGTAAAACATGTAAAAAGCTTAATCACCTTTTTGGCTTTCTAGGGATTCCATTTCAGCAAAGAATTTGTTCTTCTATTGAATATCTTGTGAAAGAAACTGACTTCGTGGAAGGAAAACTATTTTCCAATACTGTATCTGTGGAATAAATATGACATGACTACATATTTCACACAACCAGTATTCCTTGGTGTGTGATTAAAGACTGGTTTGCAGCCAATTGTACATCCAGTGCCTGGTGTCTCTGGGAGATGGTGAGCAACTGTAGTGGTTAGGCCTGTTATTGATAGTGGCATCTGCTGTTCTGTAGTTGAACTACTGGATGGGAAACCTTTATATTATAATTGCCAATGGAAGCCAGCTTAAGCTAGTGGGCAGTTCTGTGTCTCATTACCAGTTCTCTTCAAATTTTTCTTACTTTTATTTCAAATATAAAAATGTCCCAGATTCACATTGATTCCATTCACATTGATCCCATTGATTCACAAGGGATGTTCTGTTCATTATGGAAGTAATGCCTAACTTTTCCTAACTAATTACTTGGTATGTTAAAAATAAGATTGGAAACATCATTCAAATATATCTTTTCTCCCATATACTGCATATTTACTTGTGGTTTTCTTTACATGTGTAATATAATATAATTGCTTGTAATTGCTAAATTCAATTACATATACGTATCTTTCAGCAAGCTGCACATTTTTTCTTTATTTTCATGGTCTAGAGATGAAATGACAAATGTGTTTTCAAAGAAAAGAAAGCGAAGATTAAGAAAGAAAGCAACAACAACAACAACAAAAAACAGTCTAACACATGAATTGCTTATCTCCCAGGCACGTTTGCTTTTTAAATATCAACAGTTTGATGCTGCCCAGAACAGTGGAATGTGAGACTTTCCCACTGAAGTAGGTGAATGACCAAGCTATAAGGGCACAAAGAGTCATGATAAATGGAATTTATCCTGCATGATTTATGGGTCATATGCATACCATCTCCAAATATGTGACATACACTCTGCATATCACTATTTAATACAAGCTTTCATAATTTAGCAGTGAAAAGTTGAGAAAGATGAATATTAGTTACTGGCCACCTCTGCGGCTAAAACGATAGTAAAGAACTTAATATTGAAACAGGGAGAGCAATAATTAGTGGCCGTTAAAATTATTTGTAGAGGATTTACCCGAGTCTTTGGAAACTACCTGTTTTCTACTTTATTGTGCTCTCATACTCTGCCAGCAACCTATATGGAAAAGTTCCAGGATGCACTACGCAGTCATTTTGCTACCAATATCAGCAGCACTCAATGCCAGTAGCCCTCAGATCTTTCTCACCTCATCCTTTTAACCAGTGCAAGAATTCACCTGGCTAACAGCTTGAACAGTCAGAGGGGAAACTCACAGAACAATTCATAGGCCGAAACATAACTGCTCTCTGAAAAGCTTCTTGTTGAAATTATCACCTCTCAGATGCATTAACTGGTACGCCAAAAGATGAATAAAATTAAAATTGAAAGAATTAACAGATAGGGAGAAGGAAGGAAAACTAAACAAGCTATTAAAAACCTATAAGAAATTTCTTTCTTTCCTAATCATTCAGATTCTCTCATTTGTGATTATGAAGGACAGGTACTATTTGTACTGTATTTAGAGGTATGAAACCATAAGATTATTTGCTACAATTGAATTACAAGTGAAAATAATTGACGTTACATGCATTCATCTATTTTCCATGGTTGTTTCACTGCACATTTCATTGTGCAGTCTGGAGGATGGACTAGTGAACACCTGTTATGTCTTCTGCTCCCCAGTGTTCTGCAGAATGTGGTGATGGGGTCCGTACACGTTCAGTGGTTTGTATGACCAACCATGTCAGCAGTTTGCCTCTGGAAGGCTGTGGCAATAACAGACCCTCTGAAACAACTCCCTGTAACAATGGACCCTGCGCTGGTAAAGTGGAGTGGTTTGCTGGGAGCTGGACACAGGTAAGCTCTACATCTAACACGTGTTTGTTTTCTGTTGGCATTTTAATCCTTTCCACACAAGGAAGATCTGTGCCATAAGGTATTTCTGCATCTCTGTGGAATGTTTGGATAAGTGGTTTTTTTGTTTGTTTTTTTTCTTCTGTATTTTACTGAGATAATGTTCAATGTTTCAGGATGGTTCTTTTCCTCTATACCTTAATTTTTGTTTCTCATCTACTGACCCAGTATATTTATAAAATGAGAGACATCAGAAAGCTGCCTAGCATATTCAAAGGAATGCAAAAGTAAGAGATTTACACCTATTAAGTTAGATCGTTTGTGATGCATACCTGTGGGATGTGTATAGGCAATAGCCAAAGGATGCACAATAAGACAAAAGCAGTGGCTAAAACCAAAAGTTGGCTTCTGTTTTGCTGTGCTGAAGTTTGTGATGATAGGTGAAAAGAATTAGTGGCCAGTATCCTGGTGCTCTTTCTTTACGGTAAATTATTTCCTTCATCCACATCTCAGTGTTCTTTCTCATTCTTACTAAACATTTCTGCTGTCAGGAGCAAAGGAATTTCAGAAGCTGTCAGCTGGTGCCCAGTCATTTATGTCCCTCTAATTTAAGTAGGCTCTAACATAGCCCAAAGAGCCTTTTGGACTGCTGATACCAGCATTTCATCAGGTTGTTAGGGAAAAGTCTCTTGGCTGTGCTGTTAACTCACTGCATTTCAGATTCCAGCTGGTAAGGAGTTGGAAATTAAACTGGTACAGCTGAGATGGAGATTACATGCAAATGCTTCCAAGTGTAAGTGATAATTATTTGTATTGTATGAGAGTAATAATAAATTCAGATTTAAAACATACTTTGCTGCAGTTTTAATAACTGGTAAAGTCTGGGCCTTGTTAGTTACACTTATCCATGCAGGTGAATAGGAACTTTGTACACTATTACCATAGAGAGAGACGTACACTAAGGTTATCCTAACTCTCCCCATTCTGTACTGAATAAGAAAGTTTCTTTCCTTTATAATTTCCTGTTCTTTTAAGCCTAATTCACCTTCTTTCTTTGTATGAGATTGCATTCTGTTTGATGCATACCAGTTATACAAAGTGTTCACTGTATAGTATGTGAAAGAAGTGCATGACAACGTCTGTTCTACCAGCCAAATCCTGACTTTAAATACCATAATGAAAGCAGACAGTCAGTAGACCAAAGCAGGGAGCATTGGTGGATGACGTTTTGCATTGTGCTCCATTAGAGCTGAGGCTAAGTGTTAAGATAGTGTCTGTTGGGAGAAGTGCTAAAAGAGAGCAGTGACAGAGATGTTCAGTGTTAAAGAAAATGGAGTTACATTACTTACTGTAGAATTTATTTAGGTGCAGTCATCTTGAGGTTTTTCATTCGTCTCAAAAGTTTTTATGGGTATCTGGTAAAGGGATCGTAAATTCCACACAAAGTATTAAAAATAGTAATAATAACACTAGATTGTTTTAGGTTAGAATAAGCCTTGAAAATCATGGCCCTTTATGCAACATAGAAATCAATATATCACTGGAATAATCTTCTAAAAAAACATTTTAAAAGTGCCAGTAACAATGTTATGTGTGCATTTAACCTTTAAATGGGCAATAAGAGTCTGTGAGAGTAAAATTTGCTTTTTGGAATTGGAACCAACACTGCATCACATCAATATTTGCAAACACAAAAAGAACACCCTGGCAGATCAAGGCATTTTCTAAAAACCACACCATGTGGGGATTTGTAAAACTGCAGAACTGTGCTCTAACCTTATAACCTCAAAGGTTCAGTGCATGCAATCCTGCTTCGGTCAGAAGCAGTAACACTGTATATGGAGAAAGTAAGTTATGCTCCTCTTTTTATTAGAAAAATTAAAATCAATTTCCTTTTGTAGCTACAGGTAAATGAAAGTTCTAGATTTCTCTAAAAGCACAGTTGTAGTCATATCTCTTATTTTTAACAGTAATTAGAAAAGCATTTTCAGTCTTTTGTACCATTTGGAATAAAAATGAATAGAAGTACAGTTTTAACCACTGTAAGCATTTTTAAGATTTATAATTAAATGTATAATACCCAAAACATGTAGTCATTATTCACTTGATGAATTAAGTCATTACTATATCCTGTAGCATTTTCTTGTACTAGTTCCTAACTGGCACTTCTGGGTACTATGGTAGTACTACATAAATATAATAACAACCCAAACATTATCTAGGCTAATATTCTGGGTCTGAGGGATAAAAACCCTACGGCAGGTACCAAAGGAATGTTTTACCCTTTGCCCTTCTCCTTAAGTCACACATATGCCAGAGATGGAAGGAAAGATATAGTTAACTTTACTGAGGAAAGAGCCTATTAAAAGAAGGAAATAAATTTTGTTTGAAGGTGTCTTAATATGTATCCAAAAATAGCAAATAAACAATGCTTTATAAATTTAGGTGATGAGTATTATTTTAAAGGGCAAGTATATGTGTCTGTATGCGTGAACGTTCTTTTATTTCCAGAACAAATAACATGGACAAATAAGTTACTTCAGAACCAAGTTGAAGAACCTAAGTAGAATAACAAATTCCACCATTTTTTTGTTCTCCGATACAGTGCTCTATTGAATGTGGCAGTGGAACTCAACAAAGAGAAGTAATTTGTGTTAGGAAAACTGAAGGCCATTTTGATGTTTTGAACCCCTATGAATGTTCATATTTGGAAAGACCTCCCAGCCAGCAATCCTGCTACCTCAAACCGTGTGGATCTAAGTGGTTTCATACAGAATGGAGCACAGTAAGTCTACCATGCTCTTCTACATCTGGTTTTGTTTGATGCATCTTTTTCTATGTATATTGAAAGGGAACACCATTTGGATAAAACTGTTGATCATGAAATAGGGCTTAATCTTTCAGAGGAATGATATTGAAAATAAAGCATACTCTTCAGCAGCCAGTGGAGTTTATGCTTCATCTTGAGTTCCCTTAGTCAGGAACCTTTGGGAAATTCTTCATTCAAGTGACATAAAAGATAGAAATTTTATTGTTTTCCTTGCTCGGTTATTTGACTATCCCAATGGCAGCTCTAGAAAGTAGAAAAGAAGGTAGAATGTTTTTAACAAAAACAAATCAACTGAAGAAAAAACGGATTTTTCTTCCCTATTTTGCAGGTGTGTATAGATAGTTATGTGAAGAACAAAGATCCAAATTATGCTCATGGTAAAACCATGTAGATTGAAGTATCCTTTGATGTTGCTGGAAATTCTTTGAATTCTTTACTGTTAGTTTAGTTCAAATGACTTTCATTAGGAAACCCATTTTCAAATGTGAACCTGCTAGTGTGTAACCACAAAAGATCCAGATGTACATCCACAGGACACAGCGTATATATATATTTTCACTTTCAGAAAGAATCTGCTCTCTTTTTCAGGCATGGAAGAAAGAAACTGCTAAAAATCAGAATCTGATAGGTATTTAGAGATCACTGGCTACTGTTTAAGTGCCTACTTCCTAAGAATTGTCTTAAAGTCATTAAAGGTCTAAGCCTTTGTGACCATCTTCTTCATTGTGCAGATATGTATGGTAGCCAAGGGTTTCTGAGATCATACTCTAAGCATTTTTCAGTTGTCTTTCTGATACTGTTACTGTCATTAATGGAGTATGTAGTATTTCTTACCATTTGACATGAAAAGAAATGATTTGGAGACTAGTTGTGAGCAGAATAGCAGGTTCAGAGCCCTCTATACTAGGTTTCAAAACTCTCCAGTTCATATCTTCAACAGACTTCTTATATGATCCAGAATAAATGGCACAGTCCCTTCAGTCATGGAGATTTAATGGTTGGCTAATGCAAAATGCTGGGTTGTGTATATAGTATGTTGTATGTAACTTCTAAATTCTGTCTTGGCTCCCCTTAAAGTGCTTAAAATCTCTACAGATCTGAATGGAATGTTTTATTGTTAGATATGGGATAATTACAATATTCTATACAGGCATGTAATGAGTAATTATATTTTTTTAAAAAACTAAGTGTTTTATTACTGTTTCTGTAGGTCTGTGTCTTTTCTGAATTGCGGAAGCGTTGTACTCCAAAATCAAAGGATAATTCAAGACTATATTATAGGGAATATTTTAGTTTGCTACAATATCTGTTTTTATGTTAGTGATAAGTTGTTTTTATAATGTTAGGGAAAAAAATATGCCAAAAAAAAGTCTGAAAACATTCTGATTACTTTGGGGCTATTAAAGTTTCAATAATTATAAATGATCCAGGTTTAATGAAGCTTGTGAGCATTTAGGTCAAACTGGACACTGAGCCAAAACTGAAAGACCTCACTCAGGCAAAAATTTTTAAAGTCAACAGGGGATTTGCTTCAATGTTAATCTGTGTAATAATTGATTTTGAAAATGCCAGGACAAGCAAGTACAAAAGTCTTTGGCTTCAGAACAGATTTTGAAGGAACACAAATATTTTCTTCAGAAATTAAAGGAAACCTATAATGCTTATTAAAATCGATGTGCTGAAAGAATTGGAAAATAATTGAGCACTAGACAAAAGGCAATTAAAATGATTCCTGATTGTATATAAATGGAGGTAAAAATGGCAGTGGAGACCGGTGCTGTCAAGTAGTCAAGTCAAAGTTCAGTATAGGAAGTTCTTAAATAAGAAATGTGTGAACCTGTGGAAAGAGTAGATTTGGGAGATATATATAAATAAGCAGAGGAAAACAAGACTAATTAGACTAACAAGACTAACCAACAAGACAAATTAGAGAAGCAAGAAGCTAACAAGTTCAGAAAGGGAAAGATTCTTGCATGCTTTCAGTGGCAGTCCAGCATGTTTCCTTGTCCAGTTGCTCCCCCTATAGACAAGAACGTTTTTGAACCTTCAAAGGTAATTTTACCCGTACGTTAAGGACTAGTTAGAAAACAAAAAAACTACAGCAGTGGTGAAGTTGATAAAAGGCTGCAGTGATTATATCTGTATCTGGGTTTCAGGTCCCTGTTTTTATCTCTATATTTGCACATTGCATGCAGTCTTCATGAACTTCAGTTTTTGTGTTTCAGTGTTCCAAATCCTGTGAAGGAGGATTTAGAGTTCGAGAGGTACGATGTCTATCAGATGACATGACAACCAGTACTCAGTGTGATCCACAGCTTAAACCTGAAGAAAAAGAACCATGTAACACACAAGACTGTATCCCTGAAATAGGTACGGTAGAGAAACTTTGTGTTTTAACTATGGAACTCCATCTAGTGGATAAAATACCTAATAATCATGCACAGGTTTTAGAGTTTATTTTCTTTCTAAATTCCAGAGGTTTGTTTTAATACAAAGTATGGCTTTTTTCTGTGATGTGAAAGTAGGTTTCCACTTCTGATTTAAAATGTTTTCCTTGAAGCATTGAAGAAAGTGGCTTACTTTTGAAGTTGCTGAGAATGTGAGAAATCCGCTTCTGTGAAAACGACAAATAGAGGTGTTTTTAAGCAGCCTCCTTGCATTCTGAAATGTTTCTCTTGGCAGAGTCTTTGAAAAACAACAACAAAAAGATCATGCATCATATACTGTGTTTGGAAACAGCTTCTATAAGAAACAATAACATTATGGATATTTAATATAAGAACATAAATAGCAAAATACTGTTTTTCTTGATTATGAACTTCCAGTGTGGCTTAAACATTTTTCCTCAAGATTTTCAAGCCTTAAATTAAGACATTATGGACAATTTAGAAATAGTATTTTATATGTAGTATATATGCACATCAAATTTTATTATCAAGCGTTGAAATTAATCGTTCTTCTCCTCCAGATTTAATTTTAACAGTAATGAGAATGGTAGGGAAAGGAAGATGTGAGTATTTAGAAACAATTTGAACTCATATACTACAATAATTATTTTAATAATGAGAATAATTTTTAACATGATTTAAGATAATTATCTTAAAAGCTGGTATACCTGTAGCATTAAAAATACTTATATTGTGCTACTGTTGTTGTTTCTTCTCTATTTAAAACAGGCTTGTATAGAACTGCTCATTTTTACATCTGATCCTAGCACTTTGACATTTTGTCATTGTCTTAACACCTGTGTAGTGGACAGTGGTCACCTGATCATACGAAAATACTAGCTGTCACTTAAAAAGTGTTTCTAACCCTGTTGGTTGTAAAGGAAAACTTCAAAATGTGAGCAGACCACATTATAGCAGCTTAGAAAATAATGGGGAGTGTTAAGAACACCAACTGTTTTTTATTTTTTGGGGTTTTTTTGGTTGGTTTGGTTTTAATCTGGTTAATTTCAACCAATCACAACATTTGTAACGAAGGTGATATTTTACTCAGCAGTGGATTATTTTAATTTAGCAGTTGAAAATTAACATTTGCAGGTTCTGGTGCCATCTGTACACTGCTGTAATAGTTTAGTATCTGGGAATCTAAAAATGAAGTGGATAGAGGTACCTAAGTGGAAATACTAGAAATTTCCTGATCATCTTTATTTAAGCCAAATTTTTCAGAAGAAAAAAAAATTAATGAACAGTGTATATGGGGATAGGTACATTTAATCTGTGTTTTTGTGTATCTTGATTAAATGTGGAAAATCTTCAATCAATTTGCATAGGTAGCCTATTTTAACCTGACAATGAATGTTTGAATAGAGGTTAAAGGGATTTTACACGGTAAAGGAAAGGGGATTGGTTGCCTGTTATTCCACTGTTATTTTCTTCAGTTTCTTTTCTCTTCCTTTTTCTCCACAGATGAGAACTGCAAAGATAAATACTACAATTGCAATGTGGTGGTTCAGGCCCGGCTTTGTGTCTACACCTATTACAAAACAGCCTGTTGTGCATCCTGTACGCGTGTGGCAAATAGACAATCAGGGTTTCTAGGACGCAGATAACAAATACTCTTCTCAAAGCAGCAATGTCAGTCTTCAGATGGAGCTTGAACAGTGTTACTGTTTTGACTACAGCAGGTTTTAGCTTCTTAAAGAGATGGTTTTTGTATTGCTGTGTACATCAAGACACCACACCATTTCAGTTACACTTATTGTGCAGTTATGTCTTTTTTAAAAAGTTTGTTGTAAAACCATGATCTTTTTAAAGCATTAATTTTTAATGATAATATTCTTTGCACCTGCTCATCGGATAATTATTTAAAAAATATACCAGCCTTACTATTGTGAAATTATTGTTAAAAAAAAAAATCAGTCATACGCAATTACTGGAGATATTTTACCAATGTGGATGCAACTGCTGCGTTATTTTCTGAGTGCTTAACTCTTACTTGGTATTTTGGACTGCCTTAAAGTAATAGACCAAATCAACGAAACATGCACATGACAAGCACTATTTTACAGAGAAACCAGCCCCTTGAAGACTCATTCATGTTCAGTTTCTTAGCACACTAATGTATATTTTTAATTACTTCATTCATAATAAATTATAGTAATGGTTAAACTTTTTCACGTATACTTTTAGCTAACTTCCTGTCCTCAGGTGGCAAATATATGCACACTTGACTGCCAAAATGTGCCTTCATATTTAATTCATAAACTCTTGAAGTTATACTATTCTACTGTATGTTTTTTAAAATACATTACCTACCAGAGTGCCATTAGTGCCTAACCAATTAAGCCTTTAATAACTATAGCTGTCAGTGAGATTTACCAGGAAGGCGAGGAGACTTTGCTGATACTTAAAAAGAAATACACAGAGTGATTGTTTCCACTGGCAAGGTCTCTTTCCTGTAGGGCAGTTTTTCAGTGAATTGATATCTTGCCTGATGTCTTGTCTCTGCACTATTTTTTAACAACTACCATACAAAAGTATTGTGTCCAGACCTTGTCTAGATACATCACCAGTTTCTGAAGCAACCACCAACAGATGCAGACCTCTCTGCTTTATAGTAGTCTGTTATTCTTAGTGTCAGTAGTCTTTGTGAATGTAGTAGCCAAGTATTTATAAGGAGATCTTACCTGTTGATGTTCTTCAGGTTTTGATCACTTACTACCACGTATTTGTCATTTTTGCTTCATTCCATGTTTCACCCATCAGATCTTTTAATACCACTCCCTTTATACTACTCAAGAATAGCTTTTCTTAGACCTAAAGTTAGGTGGTGATTTTTCATTTCTGCAATTACTAGACTCAGCCTTAGGATGTGCTGAAGGTAAATAGATCACGTTGTGCAAGGCAGAAGAAAGCTTTTGCGTTATCTGCACATTCTCTAGGTTTTACCTGTGAGGTCTTTCAAATGTGTAAATAAGGCTGAGGGAAGAAAGAAACACTTCTGCTCATTCAACTGTTTATTACAGCATATTGCTTTTAAGTTCATGATATCCAACTGTGCATCTATTTCTAAGGTGCTTGCTGCCTGAATTTAAAAGCAGCTTTAATAATGTATGTTAAGCCACTCCCAGTGATGCGGTAGTAGAGTGATTAATGTGTCCTGCTAATGATTAGAGGCATGTTTGAACCTCATTCTGGATTTGTGCTAGAGCTCATCCCAGATGATCCATCTGTAAATGTTCATCTGTTTTTATTTTGTTCTTACTGCTTGGATGGAGACAATGTGGAAGAGAGAATGGGCCACAGGGAGGCAAAGGTTTCTGGGCATGCTACTTACTAGTCACACCAGTTCATGTACTGGAAGCTACAGGCACAGAAAGGTAGAACACCTCTAGTCTAAAAGCTGCCTTGGACTGAGACAAACCTTAGATTTTTTGATTCAGTCACTTACGAAGAATGTATTTCAGCCATGATGAACTGTAGTGTTTGGCTAAATGAAATTAAGAAGTGTTTCCCCTAAACTTTGAAGTATTTGTGATTATAAACCATTAATGTTATTGGCTGTTTCTGTATACTTTGGTTTGGGCTTTTTCACTGTAATTAATTGATGAAAGCCCTTTAGAAACAGACATGCTAATTAGAAAACCTTCGATTTTAGTTCACAAAGCTTTTGCAGTCCTATTTCCTTGGATTATGAAAATTTATTCATGAAGATAATTTAAAAATTTGTGGTCATATTTTATATTCATTAAGATTCTTGACCAAAGACTGATACAGGGAAAGTACAGCACAAACAACTCTGGAATCCAGTATTTGTAAATACAGATTTTCATCTCAAAATCTCATTGCAGCAAATCTTCACATAGAGTGCATAATTTTTGCTGTTATCTCTTTTGTGCCAAGGAAGTGTATCCTGCGAGCTAGAGTGAAATACTTGTACTGAAAACCACGAGGAGAATGAAATACAGAGAAGTAATCTGGTTTGCAAACAATTCGTAGACAATCTGCTTGCACACACTCTTGGCTGTGAGACAGCAAGTTAGCAAGTAGACAGGTGATCCTAGTCTTCCATAAAATCTGTTGTTATGCTCTGGAATATATGGCAATTGGGTTATTTTACAAGGATTATAATCACGTAGGCTCCATTAAGCTGCCACTAAAGTAAACAATTCATGGGAGCTAAATAAGAAAGAATTTATACATACATGTAGTGCTATAACCCTGTATTACTCCTAAGCTATACAGCCTTGTGAATTTCATGCAGTGAATTATGTTTATGGAAACTATATATTTCTTTTTAGTAAAAGGACAGGTTTCAGATGTATCAGTTAAAAAAAGATTGCATCGCCTAACTGAACATCTGGTGATATGGAAACTACTAAAGTCTTGCTGAACTTAATCATTTATCATCTCTTCTCATGTTTCAGCATAATCAAAATACTTGTTCCTGAAATATGAACTAATGAACCTTTCTTTCAGCACTTTGATGTAGAAGAACTAATATTACCTACACAAAGTAAATGCTATGCTAGTATTTCACTGTCACACAAAGTGCACTTTTGAAATTGTGACTATAGCATTTGTTTTAATAGAGCAGTATACCAATTTAGGATGATGCCTACAGAGGCCCTGATTTTAATTTCATGATTTTACTGTAAATCAGAGGTGGCATTTGCCTATGTCTCAGTCCTAGAACGTGCCAGTGGTCACCACTGAGGGAGGAAGGTGGAAGCAGCTAATGGCTAGTAGAACTTCCATATGTAAAGTGAGAGTAAAATATGCTCTCCATGGCTTTTCTTTCCAGTTCATCTCCATCCTGCAGTCCCTCTCTTACACTGACAAGTGTTCTTCTCTTCCTATCTCACCTCCATCCCTTTGTGCTTTGGATGCCAATTTTAAATTTTGCCTGCATTACTGAAAATCCTCAATGGTTTGGTTAAGAATCTGTTAGAAATAAGCCCAGCTATGAAGAGAGCTATATTCCTGCCAGTTCAGTGATTTTTGTGTGTTCTTGTTGGCTAATTTTAAATACATGATATTAAAATAACTACTGAAAGAGCTCCTGTTCAATGAACCTATGATTACACAACTATTGAAGTATGTATTGGCCCTTTATTCTCAAATCTAACATATATTTAAAAAAACAAACAAAGAAAAAAACTTTACACTCAAAAAGTAAAAATTTGTCTACCTGGTTTTCTTGAGATCTACACTTAGTGTCTGACTAATCTCTTTCTTAGAGCAATGTGGTGTATTAGGCAGATTATTTATGTGTGTGTCTGTATTTGGAACACAAAACATGACATTTTGAACACTGAAAGTAAACTTCTTTTGTTCTTAGCATCAGTTACAGAATATGTTTGTGGGAGCTATATTAGCTATTGCTTAGAAAATGTATTAAAATTGTACCTCCTAATATCTCAAATGATAAATCATCCAGTAATTGTTTTTAGTATAATTTAAAGGAAACTTCTCAGCATTATAATATCTTAATAGGGTGGGTAAAATTCAGGCCTGGTGGAAGGAAGAAAGTTTCATTTAAGAGAACTCACACCAGACCTGAACTTGGCTCTTTACTTATCAGCTTTTAGCAACAAAAAGTTACAAATGCAAGTTCCTAATCTTCTATAACGCCATTTACTTTACTGGATTACAAAACAAACTACCACTATATTTGGAGAGGAGGGGAGCTTAATTTTGAGAAATCAGTGACCTCACAGTGACAGTCCGTCATTGCTGCTTGCCCTGAACTATTTCGTCTATGTTGTATTTGGGTCTCGTGAGACCTAGTCTTGCAATGGCCTTGGCAGGGTGGGTGCATACAAGCTTGTGAACCCCACATTGAAGTCGCTTGGGCTCCACGTGGAGGATCAGGAGGGACTGGAGCCTTAACTCTAAGGATATTTAAACCTGACAAAAAGTGACAAAAAAAAGAAAAAAAAACTTTTATATATTAAAAAAAAATGTCTACTTGACCCTAATAATTGATTTTGGCAGAAGGATATACTTTATTATAACTTATTTTGTTGTTATTTGTAAATACAAGATGTTTATGGGAAATATGTATTCTGAGCTGTGTGTATGGAACAAGCCACTGCACCAAAATAATTCAAATATTTAGAATAGGCAGATTTTTATTAAAAGGGACCTAATATGTATTTATTTACATATATCATTCACATTTTGTCCAGCTCTTTCATTATACTAACCCAGCTTTTATGGAATGTTATAGCACAAGTATTACATATATATTTTTGTATATATGTCATACTGGAAATCCGTAATATAATTTTCTAAACTTTCTGATTAGCCAGTTCCTTGAGTGAATTAAAGGAGGAGTAGAAGCAAATTGCTTTCTGACTCGTTCAGGAATACGTATCCATAGCAATGCACCTGAACCAGAACTGTACAGCATCCTTTTCATATTGTATGCATTTTCTCTTTGATGAAAAAATGTTAACTATTTTTGTTTATGACTAATTTATTTTTTATTATTTGGAAAAATAAAGTAATTCAAGATGAATTTATGTGACATGATTTATTTATTATTTGGTTGATTTGTTTGATTTCTTCCACGGTCATTGTTTCTGGAGAATTAAGCACAAGTATCAACAAAGGTATAATGCACTAAAGTAATCCTTGCTCATGTATTGAGGGGACAAAATACAACCATGCTGCAAAAAGGTTCATAACCAGAACTTTGTTAGAGCTTTGCAAAAGGGATTGCAACATCCTGATAGACTGTCCCTAATGGTAATCACGTATATTAGAAATGGGAAAGAAGGCCATTTCCTGGTGTTTTGGGAGCTCCTGTGCAGTTTCTTGCAGGTTTCCTCCCAGTGTATTCTCAACCATATTGTGTGTTTGTAGCATAAGGCTCTGTCACTTCCATGTCTAGACTCATAGTGGTTTACCAGTAAAAAATTATCAGTGTAACTGCAAAATTATCCAAGCCTGGATGCAGCTGAGGTGCGGTCATACCATACATAAGACGATGTTATACATTGTAAAACTAGTATCCTGGGTGCTGAGGGAATGTGCGGGTGAATGCGTAGGTAGAATGTCTGTTGGTAGCTGCTCAAAGATCATAGTTTTTTCCTCCCGATTTGGCATAACCAGACTAGTAGTGTAGACACCTCATTACAAATTTTATTATAATTCCACTATAAATTAGTGAAATTCTAAGGGAGGAAAAACTATACCTAAACCTTTTTAGAGATCATCAGTTGTTTCATCTTTCTTCTTTGCTGTTGTGAGAAAATCTGTATAGTTGAAGAAAAGTGGAAATTATTTGTTGAGTTATTTGAGTTTGGATTTTGTTCCTGAATTCCAAATTACTAATGAATAGAAAAGGTCAAATTTGGTAGGCACAAAAGGGATGTACTCCTTAGTAATAAATTAAGAACTGTATGCTCTCAGCATGCCAGAGAAAGATGTAGTTTGTTTTAGAAAGTTCCATGTCCAAGCTCATTCATCAATAGATGTTATTAATGAGTTAGAATGTTAGGATATGTATATGCTACAGCAATACATGCAATGTCTTGGAACTGGATGCTTCTGGCTAAATAAAATAATTTTTAC
Source organism: Cygnus atratus (assembly GCF_013377495.2). Classification (NCBI taxonomy): domain Eukaryota; kingdom Metazoa; phylum Chordata; class Aves; order Anseriformes; family Anatidae; genus Cygnus; species Cygnus atratus. The sequence goes on along the minus strand of NC_066372.1, from coordinate 4,690,227 downwards.
CTTGTAATACGTCAGAGCATTTCATAGTTTTAAGTGCAGCAATCACACAATACCGGTCATCACAGACCAGTACAATCTGAGGGCACACCAGGTGTTTTCCCTCTGCTCAGCCTTCATTTAAACAATATAGTTTATCACTTAAACCATACAGTGAAGTTGGTAATGCAGTTTAGTCAGTAATGTTAGCATTTTTGCTGGAGGATTAAATTCTCTTTAATTGTGTTTGTAATTTACAGCTTAACAAGGTATTTCCAAAGTAGTGTCTGTAACTGTGGATACAGAAGAGTGCCATGCATGCTTCCTGAGGCACTGGACTTCTGGAGCACAGGGAGCTCTCCCGTGGCTTGCACAGGATTGACACAGCAAAGTCCAAAGCTAAAAGCAAAGTGGATTTATCTATTTTAATTTTTTTATTAAATGCAGAGGTAAGATGTTTTTGTTAGAAGGCAATAACTGCTGTTTCCTGTGTGGACCAAATGCAAGGAGTAAGCCTTGGGTTGTAACCCTGAAGTTCTGTCCTGGAGGCGTTAGGCAGCTGTTTCACCATCCCTACCCACCGGCTGAAATCACCCATGTCTCGTTGTGGTGCTTTTAATGCCTGCGGTACGAGCGCTGAAAAACTGCCACTCTTTGAGGAGGGAAGCGTAAACGTGTGGAGTATTACTGCAAGCTAAGTTTGTGTAGCCTACGGACAACACTTCTACACTACAAAACCTGAGTAATTTCGTACCCGTGAAAAAATCAATTGCAAATCAACAACTGTCCTTTCTATCACGGGGCAAAGCGCACGTTACCTTTGTTTGGCTTTAACGCTGCCCACCGAGGCAGCCCCGCGCCCCAGGAGCGGGTCGGGCAGCACCGGCGGGAAGCCGCGGCCCCCCGCAGCCGCCTCGTGCCCTTGGCGCCCAGCGGCCGGCTCCACCGCGCGAGTCCGCCACCTGAGGCGAGGCGCGGACACGCGCCGCCGCGACCGTTGCGCGACCGTTAGGCGGCCCCGCCCCGCGCTGTGGAGAGGCCGGCGGGAGCCCGCGCCCTGGGCGGGCGTACGGGGAGGCCGCCGATGTCGGCGGGGCGGAGCGGGACGGGACGGGACGGTGTTCCTCCTTCCCTCCCTTCCTCCCGCCCACCCTCCCGGCAGAGCGAGCCTGGTAGCGGCCGGAGTTCGGTCACGGCTGCTGGGAAACGCAGCGCTCCTCTCCCCCTCTGGGCGCCGCAGGGGCTGAGGCTCGTTTCTGTAAGTGCGTGATGGACACTTGTCTCGTTAAAAAAAAAACAGAACTTGGGTTATTGACCCACAAGCTTCCTTGATAATTAATTACTCAAGTTTCTACCACAAGTTCTTTACGTTTAAAGTAAAAAATAAAAATAAAAATAGTAAGAGGAGCAAATGCAGTACTTGTTTTCTCATCCGTGTTCAGAAGCGGTACATCAGCCTCCGTGAGGTGACCCTGAAGCGTGGTAAGGTTGTCAGGGCTTTCAGGTCTGGGTAGTGAGGAAGGTTTCATGTTTTCACGCGGTACCTGTTTCTGGCACTAGACAGACGGGGTTCTCCATGTCCCACGCCTTGTGTGAAGGGCAGACCTGTTGCATGGCTGCCTGTCCTGAGATTAATATTAAAAAAAAAGTTAGGTAAACTGTGGGATTAACCCCTCTAGTGATGAGTTGTCGAATGCCAAGTGCAGATCTTTAATGCCTGACTCCACACCCTGTCTCGTCTGTACTTGTAGCTAGCCACAAACTTGTACAAGGAAATGGGAACTGAGGGAAAACATCAAGGGATTATTCATAACATAAAATCAAATAATTGCTCTTAAAAGAAGCAGAAAAGAAGACTTAATTTTGGCTCTCTGCAGATGCAAGTTCCAATAAGGAACAAATACAGAAAGTCGGTGCTATTTCCTGACCTATTTCCTAATATAAATAGACTTATGTGAGCATTGATTGAGAATGTATTGTAACACCTATCCATAAAAAAAGTTTAAAGTTCTTCACTGAACAGCTGAGGTTGGAAGACAAATAATCTACTTCAGCCCCCTGCACCAAACAGGCTTAGCTACAGCAGGTTGCCCAGGGCTGTGTTCAATCAGGTTTTGAGTATCTCCAAGAATTGAAACTCTACAACAGGCATCCCTGGGCAACCTGTTCCAGTGTTCCACCACCGTCACAGGTTTTTTTTGTGTGTGGGTTGTTGTTTTTTTTTTTTAACGTTTTCTTATTTTCAAATGGGATTTCTTTTGTTTCAGTTTGTACCTACTGCCCCTTGACCTGTCATGGGGCACCCTTGAGAAGAGCCTGGCTCAGTTGTCTCCAGTCATTCACATCAGTAAGATCTCCCCTGAGCCTTCTCTTCTCCACATAGAGCAGTCCCAGGTGTCTTGGCCTCTCCTTATGTGTGAGCTGCTCCAGTCCTTTAATTATCTTTGTGACCCTTCATTGGACTCACTCCACTAAGTCTACATGTGTCCTGTGCTCAGATTGATCCTTGTACTTGATCCTGATGACATACACCTTAATATCCTAAGTGAGCCAGCTGGAACAGCACACACAAGATACCCTTCTCTGTAATGACATAATCAAATCCAGCTAGTGGGAAGCAGTACTTTTTAAAAAAAAAAAAAAAAAAAAAAAAAACCTGTTGTTGTGTACCTACCACACAACTAAGTGATGAAAAAGGATCCAAAATTAAGGCAGTAAATCTATAAAAGATGTTCTTAAAACATGTACTTAACAGCCTGGGAAAGAAGGTGCTGAAATCATTCAGCTTTTTTAGTATCTCTTTGTTTCTTTTTTAATTTATCCCACTGATTTAATATTTCTCATTATAATTGGCCATATGCTAGTAGTCAAGGCTTTGGTTACAGATAATTGGATATACAATAATAAAAAGAAGAATTGTGACCTCCCAGAGGCCTTGTTAAAAACACATGGATACCATGTTTATGCTGTCTAATCTTTTGTTTAAACATATTACTATTCACCATGCTGCTATATTAAAAACTACATTGTATTGCAACGGTAAGTGTAAAGAGATGGTTTCGAGCAGATCGGTGCAGCTCTTTGTTTTGATCTTGTTTCCTGGTTTCCAAGGTGTGTTCTCCTTCACTGTATCAGCAGTCCCTCTTTCCCTAGGCAGCAGGTTAGATGCAAATGAACAAGTCTAGTATGTTCCAAGAAGATGTCTGCTTTTGAATCCTGCTGCTAGATTTGTTGCTGCTAGAAAACAAAGGAAATTACATCCTTCTTGGGCTGCTGGTTTTGAAAATTCTTCTGTACTTACTAATTTTGCATTTGTGTGTAACACCATGAGAGGCTTGTATGAGGTGGCTGGTTGCTACTGACTTTTACAGGAGTTACTTTGCAAACCTAAGTGCTGAACTTTCTCTGATAGAGCTTTTATCTTGCACATGCTTCTCTGAATAAGGTTGAGAACGCTTTTATGTTTAACTAACTCAGATCATTTATACACTAGATGGCTGAGGAAAATAAGACTTAAGTAAAATTGTAATGGACCTTGATTTCAATTTCAACTGCCAGAAGAAAAACAGGCCCATTAAATCCAATGGTTCTAAAAAGCAAGGATTCTTGCCTGCACAGTGATATGCAGGCATGGCCAAATTAAGTTAAGTCTAAATGGTGTTAGTGGTTGTTAGTACGGACAAATTACTGTTCAGTAGAACTTTTAATGTTTTTTCCATGTGTAATTTGTAAAAGAAAGGAAAAAAAAAAAACCTGTAGCATAACCCCCTTCTTATTATTACTCTCCTATTACACTAGAAATCTATGGATTTCTAAAAGCTTAAATGATATGGAACAACTGTAAATGAAAAGAGAGATACAGTACGTATAGATCAACTGGAATTGTCATCAGTGCTTCCAGTCAGTGCTTCACTGCTGAACAGGTGCCAGAAGATGCATTTTGCTTTGGAGACTTTTTGATTGACATGGGACAAATGTTTGGCCCTTACTAAAGTCGTATGGATTTGAAGCTTGACAGGTGAGTCTGGATTGTTGGTTGCTGTTGAGGGTCTTGAGAAATATCACAGTGTGGTATGTTATGGTTTGGTGTGGTAGTTCATCACATAATCATTTAATTCATCACACATCTTAAGTGTCAGGCTGGAAGGTGTAACAGGTGGATGCATGCCATTTATTTCAAAGAATTCAAATGATTTCTTTCTGTAGGTTGTTCTGGACAATTCATAGTCCAAGCAGAGCTTTTTTGGAAGAAGATTTTTTTTAATGATGTTTGATTAAGTTTTAAGAAGCAGATGCAATTGGTGACAAGTATCTGAATGAGCTCACAAAAATATTCCTAAGGTACTGAGCTAATTATATATTCATTCCAACATGCTACCTGCAGGTGATGAGTTGCTACCAAATGTTAATGCCTGCATTTTCTTATTGGTATGAGTTGCAGCTGTGGTACTGTCTACAGAGCTAAAAAGTGCATTGTTAGGATTTTTCTTTGTAAATGGAGAGTAATAATAACAAGCGTTTTCATTTAGCAAAGAGGACAGCTGAAGTAACACCTCTAAGGTCTTAAACTCCTGAAATACACATTATCCATAGCATATCTTGTCCTTAAAGACTTGCAGGTTTTGTGTGCAAAGGGTTTAGCATCTTTAAGTCATTCATAACAATATACAACCTCATAAGTGCAATGGGAAGTAGAAAGCAATGATAGTTGCGATTAAGCAACTGAATGATTGATAGTTGTAATTAAGCTTGATTAATTAAGCATTTAATGCTCATTGCTGGATGGGATGAAGGATTTGCTTCCATTGCCGCCTAAACCAATTGAACACAGTTGAAATGAGTAGTCTTTATTATTTCTTGTGAAGAAAATTGCCAGTGCTTAAGTACCATTTAGGCATACACATTCCATTGGAGTTTAACTGCATAGAACTAGGATAGAAGGTTGCCAGCAAACAGATCATGTTCAAGTCCTTTGCTTCAAGAGAACAAAGTATACCTCAGCTTGGCTAAAAGCAAAAGAAAATCTACAGCAGTGAAAGGCATTTGACGAGGTCTTGCTTCAGTTTCTGAGTCTCACAGTAATGACTATGGGAGCGATATAGTAATGGGAGGAGAGAGCAAGGACAAAGAAAACTGTATTGTGGGAGGAGGACAAGAAATGTGCTGTCGTTTATCTGGGGGGGAGGAAGAATAAGCAGACTTAGCTTTCTTCTTTTGCTCTCCTTTAGCTTTTACACATATGTTAACCTTTCAGACTTTTCCTTCCTTCTTTAAAAAAGCATGAGTATGGTGTCAGAAATAGTACTGCTTTATAAGATATTGTAAAAAAAAAAAAAAAGAGAAATCCTTCAAATCAGCATTTTATCTCTAAAACCTTCTTTGGTCTAGATTCTGCTAAAGATTCTGTGAATACATCAGTTGGAGATTGAGGTGGTAAATGCTTTCCTAGTGTTCTGTATTCTTATAATGGGCTTGGCTCTGATCCTAGTGCGCTGTATGATACTAGAAGGTTATTAGTATATAGTGTGTTAAATGAACTAAAACGAACGCTTTGAAAATGTGTGCATTTCTCTGAGAGTTTCATCATGATATTTACCAAAGTGGTATAAAAGAGGACATGAAATATCACAGAGAACTGAAATGTAATTGCCTACTGTTCTATGCTCAGTGTTGTTTTCCTTGCCAAACTGTGCAGGATAATCTTCATCTAAATACACGGCTTTGTCAGATGGAGTAGAGCTCAGTGTTCCATACGGAAATCGCCTTAATAGAAACAGTAGGCAATAAAAATCAATTTATACAAGAATTGAGTGTTCAATTCTGTTTGTAAGAAATATTCTGAGGATTTTTCAAGGCTGAAAGAAAAGCCATGAAATTATTTGAGCAATGACTGCTTTAATTAGTTTCCAAAACAAAAACAAAAAAAAGAAGAGGTTACTATTTATACTTTCTTTCCTTTAAAATAAGGAAACCTAATAATCTAATTCTGTTTCATATGCTGAATAATATTTGTCAAATCCACTTAAGACATACTGTAGAAAGCGCTTTGTTTTTTCCCCCTATATGTGCCATTAACATAAGGTTTTGGTGGCTAGCAAAATAGAAATATTCACTTAGGGCTCAGCTGTTCAGGGGATTCAAATCCGGTAGCTGCTATAAGGGATAAATTCAGGCTGGTGTAACAATGGAGATTTACGCTTTCCTAGCACCTCTAGGCACAAATGTTATTTCCACTTGGATACACAATTCTCTAGATATTTGAGTGTTGCCTTTAGAGCCCTAGGCCCTCGAGGTTTGTCATGACTCCAGGATTTCAGCTTGCTTTTTAAAGTGCAAGTTCTTGACACTCCTGACTGAGAGCATTCTTTTCCATGTTAGCATTTGTGAGGTAGTGAAGAATAAGAAAGAATGAAATTGTGCACTCACAGTTTGTTTCCTTAAGGCACGTGCAGGTGGAAATAAGTATTTAATTTCAAATACTGCTAAAAGAGCAGTATGTTACAAGTCTAATCTGAGTCAACTGCACGAGGGGAAGACGACATACAGAGAAATGCAGTTAGTTCCATTGAGAGTTGGATAACAGCTCAACAAATCTGGCAGTTGGCATCTAAAAATGTCACTGCATGTAGTAGAGTATAAGGTGTTTGATGAATCATAAACTGTTGCTAAAATCATGTAACTAGTGTTTCTATTAAAATCAGATATATTTTTGTTGCATGTCTTGCTTATAATTGCTCCTATTTCCTACTTGAATGGAGCACTAATAATTTGTGGCATGAGCTAGTGACTTTAGGCTTGTTGCTTTTGTTCTTTATTTTTTCAGAGGTCTGCATTTTTTTCTTTTCCTTTTAGTCTTTGACATTCAAGCAAGTTCCTCCACAGCTTCTTGAACAACTCTAAACATCTGATGCTTGTATAGGTAGTGAGGAGGGGGTGAATGTGCTCAGGCAAGCTGCTTCATGTTTTGTTAAATGACGTGCTTCACTGCTGGAATGACGAGCTTAATTTTTTTAAACACATGGAAAAAAAAGTCATTTTAGAATTTTTAAGTCGCAATGGCAAGACGTGAAAGAATATTTACCTTAAGTTAAATCAAGTCCTTAGGTTCAGTAATGATCAGGTTCTTCCCATAGAAGCAATATTCTGTATGTTTCTGTCACTTAATTTGAGCGTGAAAGATAAACTAGAACTTGCTAGTTAATGTTGCCTTGTAAAAGGGAACGCATAAGGGCCCAGATGTTCAGAATTAAGTAAAAGCAAATATTTAGAAGCTTGTGGATTTTCATGAATATGAATTCTAAGGAAGACCTTAGCTACTAACAGAGCATCTCAATGTGTTTTTACCTTAAATTCTCCCCAAAGCATGCTGCAAATGCTAAAAAGCTACTTAAGATTAAGTAAATTCATGAAAAAGAATTTATTGAGGGAACCAGCGCAGCAACGGGTTCCTAAAGTCCCTGACTTGCAAATGGTTGGAGCTGGAGCCTGGCTCGGAGAGACTTAGTACCTGGGAGCACCCTTTGTCTTTTGATGCTGCTTTCGGTGGCTTCTCACCATGTTTTGCCTTCAGTTCGTCTCTGTTGAGGGGGCAGAAGGGGTTGGAATGGGCAGAGTTTGTAAATGTGATACTGGTCTGCCAGCCTTTTGGTGTGGTTTGCTATATTCCTGTTGCAAGAGTATGAGATGGAGCCTGAAAGGACCAGTATGTCCGTGTTTTACTTGCCAAGCAGGTCCAGAAAAGTATGTCTTGCTATTTTGCTTAATAAAAAAAAAGCTATATTAAAAAAAAAAAAAAATCTTAAATGCACATCTGCAACAAGTTTGTTTCCATAATTTTCTTTTCAACATTTTTTATAATTTTATATTAAGAGCAAAATTTAAAAAAAAAAAAAAAAAAAAAACCTTCAATAGCTGACTATTCTGTTTGAGAGGATATGAAATACAGTTGCTCATCCCCAACCAGATTCTGCTCAGCCTTGCCAGCAGCACAAGGGAATTGATGAGAGAAGTCAGGAAAAGGCATCAATTAACTTTGTAATGTGAGCACTAGGAAATCTAATTATCTGATTATTGCTGTAGCACTGCAAAAGCCGGGCAACAAGTCAACGAATGGCTATGCGATCAGTGAGGTCTGACTGTGTCAGTTTCTCTGGAAAGAAAAGGGGAAACATGCTATGTTCAAGCTGACTGCTGTCAGCATTTAACAGCTTTTTCTTCTGCTTTCTTTACTTACAGGGTGGAGTTGGGAATTAGTATAAAAATAAGTGACTTCATGTGTGCGTAAGATTACATACCGCAGCCAGTCACACAGGAGTACCATTGCAGTGAACCTATAACAAAATCCAAACTTCTGGATTATCTGTTTTTATCCTTTCTTAAATACATTTCCATTTTTCATATTCATAGGAAAATGATTAGGAATGGTATCACTTTCCTACTTACATGGTTGTGTGCAGGAAAAATGAATAGAAGGGCGTAGAAGGATGTGGTGGAAGCGAAGACGCACTTGGAGGGTGTGAGTGGGTTGTGCAATCAGCCTCACGTTGTGAGGGTTTGTAAGATGTTGCCTTGAGCATAGAGCCTGTCAGAAAACAGATGCTGGGGGCAAGAGCTGCTCTTCACAGTGTTCTCCTCTAGCACTCAGCAGCACTAACAGTCCCGAGAATCCTTTCTACCTTTATTGCACAGCTATTGAAAAGGCTTTGTTTACTTGCAGGCTGCTGGCAGTGTGGCCCAGAAAGTGCTGCAGAATGAGTCAGTGTGAAATGTGTGCTCTAACTGATCGGTAAATCGGGGAAGTTACCACAAAAGAGATTTTGTGGGTGTTTGTGGTACATGCCTTTGGCAGAAAGCTGGTAAATGGTTAAAAGCCAGTAAATGGTTAAAAGCTGACTGAGGTTAGGATGTGGAGCTGAGGGGCAGGGGGTCCTGCAGTGATGACGAGGGAGTGGAGACTGGGGTGTCAAGAAGAGGTGTGTCTGGAGCTTGGGAAAGGGTGAAAAAGTATTTTCCATATGTGTTTAACTATTTGTTGTCTTTGTTTTCTCAGTACCTGAATCAGTTATTAAATGATTATATTAATTGGAATTAAGTTAAATTCCCCAAGTTAGGTTTGTTTTATTTGCAACAGTAATTGGTGAATGATTTCCCAGTCTTTGTTTTGACTCACAAATTCTCTTGCTTTTGTTTTTCCTGTTTTCTCCCCTGTCCCAGTAGGGGAAGAGCAAACAAGTGGCTGTGTGGATGCTTGGCTGCTAGCTGGGGCCTAGCAACCATATTTTTGTGTATTCTCTTTAAAATGAATAAATTAATTGTGTATGCACATCTTAAAAAAAAAAAAAAAGGATGGTAATAGGAGCAATCAAACCCAGTCTGATGCATCTCTTCTTTTCTCATGACAGACTTAGTCATTTATGTTAATATGTTAATAGGCGTATTGCTTTGAAGTAGAAGTTCCAAATAGCTTTTTTAGGGCTCCTTGTTGCAAGCAGCAGTATCAATGATAGAATTTAGCCTTCTTAATCCTTGTTACCTTGCATTTCCTCAGGAATTTGGAGTGACTGATTGGTGGTAAAAGATGTACTGAGTAGCAGGCGTGGGTTGCAGCTGGCTAAACAGCCTTGTAAAATAAGTAAATCCCTCCTTTTTTCGGGGGTAACTTGTTAACAATTCAGGTTACTATGATATTTAATTATCTGTAGCTTGCTGAGCAGGTGCGTGCCCCTACTTTCTGAGAAGAAAATATGAAGTGGTCTTTAAAAGACAGAAGTCAGAATGCTCTTTTTAGAGGATTGGACTTGTGAGTAGATGTTGGAACTGCTCTCAAATGACTGTGCTGGAAATTAAAACTGAAGTAATAATGGAGCTATAGTAAAAAGCAGTTAGTGCAGATGAATGTTTGAGATGAAGATTGGCTCACATATTTGCCTCTGGCAAATTTGTGAGGAGAAGGAGTTCCATTATTTTAAGAGACATGGTGATGCCTACATAAATAATTCATGAACCTGAAAGGTGTACTGTCGCATGGGCAGTTTTTTTTTTTTTTCGTAGTGTTTTGTTATAAAAACACACACATGAAAAAAAGCTCGGTGGAAATCTTGTGTATTTTTTTTCAGATGAGTTCAAGTTACATGTAAGCTCCTCTCTAGAATTAACTGAAATTAACTGATTTTTTATTTAACCTTGTTAGCGACATTTTGGCTCATGTCTATACATCATTCACAGGAATGTAGGCAAGAATGTGCTCTTTATTTCTTGGTCTCTTATTTGGTTGATAGTCTAGAAAATAGGTCTTCTGTCAAAGACAAGTACCAGTATCTCTCCAAAAGCTGAATTTGTTTTGAATGAGCCTAAAATTTATCAACATCACTGATGGTTTCACTGTTACACTCCTATTTACTGTTAATATGAAGCAAACTTTTTAAAGAAATAATTGACATCCAAGTCCAGTTGTTATGAGGTGTAGTATTAAAGAGGGAAAAAGCCACCATCTTTTGCAGAATTAAGTGCTTAATTTTCTGCTCATGTATATCATTACAACTTTTGAAGGAAATTCTGCAGTGTTAACGTGTCAATATACTACAATTGAAGTATTTACAGAAGAGGAATTTCTGCTCTTCGTGGGATGATTATAAGCATTTGAATTACATATCAATTCCCTGAGGAAACTTGTTTTCAAACATTCGCTCTCTGCTTTTGGCTTAATCTTTTCATCTTTTATGGATCAGTAGATCAAGATGCAGCACTGGTTATAGCAGAAGGGCTTGCAAACATGTTGAAGGCAAGCGTTCATTGCTGATGTTGTTGTAGCATAAGTACGACAGCAAGCAGTCTTCACATAGCATGTTGGAAAGCATTGGAAAGGCTCTGCAGAGTAGGGAATCTGTAGAGAATCAGAGTAGGCAATCTTTTTTCAGATCTGGAATTGCTGTTAATAATGTGCTTTTGGGCCTAGTCTGTCATTTTTGCTTTTTTTTTTCTTTTTTGATGTAGAAGTTAAAATGCCCTGTTTAGAATGCATTGATGAGAATTGTTAAAAAAAAAAAAAAGTTCAAAACACTCTGAAACTTCCATTTGATAGTGATTTGGGAATTAGTTATATATACAAATATAGGCTAGATTTGCTTCCTCTTGTAATAGTATTGAAAGTGCTGACCAGTCGGGGTAGATCCCGTAGCCCAGAAGAATCAGCAATCTCTCTCAGTGGATTATGTTCCAGTGCTATTTAAACTCACCCATCTTTGGGGACTGAAGGATTTAATTCTTCTCCTTTTCTAGGAGACAGTAGCAGCTGTGGTTCCCATATTTCACTGAAAGAACTTGATTGTTTTTTAGGGGCAGCAATGCTGAATTGAATTGTTTGGTGCAGGATAGATACATGTCCCAGTCAAGTTCTTGATCTCTGCAAGTAGTCTGTGAGCGTGTCTCCTGTTAGTACCATCAGCACTAGATTGCTGCTGTGCTCTGTGGAAGTGATTTCCACTCTGTCTTAGTCCTGCTGCCGCTGAGATTAAGTACATGTGGAAGCTGTGGGCTTTTGTGTTTTACCCATGTGCTGTGCTTCTCCATGGCACCTGAGCCGAGGAAGCCTGGCGGTGTGATTAGGTGAGCAGCTGGCTCTGTCCCCAGGTCTGCACAGCAGGCTGGGCAGGTGGTGGCAGAACTTGTAAGGACAGAAACGTACCGTTACCTCCTGTGGCTAAAAAACATTCTGTTGTGAATAATACTGCTGTTATTTTGGTTTGGTTAGAAGACAGCTACATTAGAAATATGAAAAGAAATCTAAATTTGATACAGACCAGTATGGCAATGAGTTTCCAAAGTACATCAGCACTCCCAATTCAGAGCATCCTGGGGGAGGGTCCATGTGCTGTCTGGCCCAACCCAAGCAGGTCCCTCCTCATCTTCCATTAAATTGTGAACACTGCTAGGGAAATTCTACAAAGTGAAAACATGAGTGAAATTAAATATTAGATGCCATATAGATTTTAGGGGAAGTGTCAGCCCATATTTTCAGTACATAAAGAATCTGGGATTCTGTATGTTTTCACGGCTAATCTTTCCCCATTTTCTGTTCAGTCAAGATGTCTGTGATGTGCAAAGATTAAATTTATTTTTCTTGGTATGTAGTTGTATTTTTAATGTGTGCTGGATGACAAGAATTGTGTTTGTAGAGTTCTAGCTTATTTGCTATCCTTGATTTCCTTCTATTTTATCACCAAATCCTGTTTGAAGAAAATCAGTTATGACTTAAAATAAGTAAGAGCTTGAGAGGTTGAGAAATGCATTTATAGTGACAAGCTCGGTTACCTGAAAGTCCCTGTGACATACAAAACAATTTTTATCAAAATAAGTGCTCTTACAGTTTCTTTTTCAGAAATTATATGAAATGAGCAAATGTCCTATGTGAAAGTAAAATTTCCAAAAGCGGCTATCCTGAAGGGGAAAAAAGTAAACTAAATGCTAAAATCTTTATAAGCTGATCTGCTAAGGTTATTTAGTCTATATACAATTAGTCATTTAGGTTTAAATACTTTGAATTACTTATAATTCTCTGTTATGGAAAATCCAGGCCCAAGCCATCATAATATTTGTAACACACTGTAGGTGGGTATTTTGTGCAGGTTTTTGTGATAAAGCAGGCTATTGTGAGTTTTGGGAGGATGACACAGCAGCAAGGTGGGCTTCTCAGTTTTTGCTGTTTTCTTCTGTTTGTCTGTTTTTTAAATGGTATTTACAAGGGTTCTTTACCTTATTCCAGATGGCTATTGCAGCATTGGGCTTCATGCTAGTACTAAGTACATTTCTCTATCTTCAGTCTTGATAACAAGTAGTTTGGCGGAATTAGAGCATATTTTTTCATGTCCCTTTAAATGCTCTTTTTTCAGCAAATTTAGTGGCCTTTTTGTCTTTGCAGAGTGCAATAGCAAAAGTGGTGTTTATTTGTTTTTGTTTTTATTGCCTAGAAATGTTGCAGTAATCCTAGCAACTCAAGCCTGTTGGCTTAGATGAATGAACAATGAAACCTGAGTCTTAAGAATGAAGAGCTTGATTGTGAGGGGATGACCTGTTTTTCCCATCACATCGTTATCAGTAACCATTTAAAGAATGACAATAATGCATTCATCCACGTACTGCTGGGCTTAACCTATCTGAAAGGAATGGAACTGAGAACTGTGTAACACAAAGTGATTTCCTTTTAAATGACGGAGTGTAAGCAGGGCTCAGAATTTAAATAGTATCTCTGAAAGTATAGATGACGGCAGTGGCCAACTTTGCAAGCAAAATGAAGTCGGAATAAACTGGAAGTTATCTATGGAAGAAAATCTTTGATTTGGCAGTTGCAGAATCACTGGTGAAAACACTTTTTTGTGTTGTTGGGTGTGTAAACAGGAAACATAATTAACAAAAATGATGTGGCTAATGCAGATATTTTTTCCTCTTGACTCCTAACATTTGCATACTGAAGTAAGTAGCAATCCTGGATTTGGAAAGTATAAGACTAGAATACTAAGCACTGAATCTCAAGGGGTGGAAGAGTAAATTGGATGATTCTGCAGCATTTTCTGAAGTAGGTGGTGATTGGAAAATGTTACATTGAATATTCTATCCTAAACTAAACGAATATTTACATAAATCTTAGATCACAAGTTGTCTTTAAGCCATGTTTGCACAGATAGAGCACAAAGCTTCTCAAAGCTCCTGAGGAACTGAGCATTGTTTTGAGGTACTGTAGGTGGTTTCCTTTGGCAGAAGTCTACCCGAGTGGCTGAAGACAGATCCCGTCCTTTCATTTGGAGAGATCGGTGGCACAAATGATGTAGTAGTAGGTTTTAAAGCAGCCCGATATTAAATTAGTCTTCTGTGCCAAGATGCCTGCTTCTGAATTCTGGTAACATCCTCCTTATTAAATAAACCTTGGTATCATTCTGCAGATGTTCTTGCTATTATGTATTTACACTATTTAGCTTCTCTGGGATCTTACATCCATGTTACCAGATTGTACTTACAGAACTTTGCCAAGACAGTTCGTTCTGTACATGTGGAGTCTGTAAGTGTTGAACAATAACATCTGACTTTAGGTGAAGGGGCTGAAGAAGGCTTTGGGCCATGGAGTTTTTCAAATAGCTTATGAATTGACAATTATCGTGGCATGCTTTAACAGTTGGCTGAATGTGCATATAGGTTCCACAGTTACGCTGCAATCACCTGCCATAGTACTTATTTTCATTTATAACTAGTTATTTGAATTATCTTGTATCAGTTCAGCTTTGTTACTGGTTCTAGAACGTAATCCAGTTGAGAGATCTAACTTCATTAACTGCTTGCCTGAGCAGTGCTTCTCAGAAGCTGCGAGGCAGCCCTTTCTGTTGTCAGACACAAGAAGCAACTTCTGTAGGAGTTCGCATCTCTATTTTATCATGCTGCAAACTTGAGTTGCTTTGCAACCTGAGGTTTTAGGTCAGAGGGCACATCCAAATCCAACCTAATAGAAGGTACTTGGAATAGCTTTTTTTTTTTTTTTAATTTGGAAGTTCGATTTAATACATAATTTTTGTTTTTTCTCACAAGATTTACTGTGAAATTCCGTTAAGAAGGACAGATTGTAAGCCAAGTGTTAGCTGTATGGACATCTATCAATATGAATCTTTTAACTCTACTGAGTAGTTACGTGTGCTTAAAATTGTATACAACAGTAAAATCTACCTGAGTTCAGGATAAATTTGCATTCTGTAAAGAATATTCTCTATATAGAGATGATACGAGTAAAATTTATTAACAATAAATATGTACTCTAGGAGTTGATTGCCATGATAAATCTCTTTCAGTCTTCAATATCTTACTTTTTGCAGTTAGTGTGATGTGATAAGAATACTAGGCTGAGGCTTAACAGACTTTATTTCCTTTTTTTTTTTCTCTGTGATTTCAAGTTTCTCGTTCACCTTTTCCTCAGTTTCTCTATATGTAGACTGGGGCATTTTCTATTGATGTGTTACATGGAGCTTTGAAATCAGTGGCTAATTATTGTGATCTGGGATTGCCATGAATGGTTTATTCTCATTGCATTTTTGACACACAGTAGTGCAAAAGCCAACATCATGAAAAGGTACAACTCTTACAAAAATGGAGGCATCTGCTCAGACTGAATTCCGTAGGCAGGTTAAGGCATCCATTCACTCTGTTCACGTGGATGAAAAGCTTTCATTGTGTTTGGAGCTGCCTAAAACATCTCAAGGATATTGAGGCCTATTTTGTTATATTTCCATCTCCTGTAGGAATTGCCAATTCTCAATATTGCAGTCTCCAAGCATTGAAAAACCCTTGTTGCTTTCTCTCCAACTAGCCTGTCTTCAGAATTAATGGCAGCAGCTGTTTCTTTCTAAATGATGCGGGTGGAGGTGGGGGGCAAATGATCTAATTCTTTTTTTTTTTTTTCCCCTCACAGGCTACATTAATTCAGAGTTTACTGCACATGCTAGGGGGAAAAAAAGAAAAGAAAAAAAGGACTTACCTATACACTATTTTCTGTCTCTTAAAATAAGAGCAAAATATTAAAATGCCATTGTGTGGACTCTCAGCTGGTAGAAATGTTCATGGCTCTGTTGGTTCCAGTGAGTTTTATTGATTTCAGTCATATAGCTAGGAGTTGTCATTTTTCCACAGAAATGACTTTTATACTACAATGCTCAGGGTGCATGGTTCATGGCTGTGGTGGGATATTTTTGGCTGCTTGTTTGTTTTAACCAAAGCATAATCTCAACAGGAAGATTTAGGGTGCAGCCTGATGAACATAGCTGCCACAGTATCAAATTAAACTCAGCGCAGGTGTTGAGCAGTAGGTAGAACATTGGTCAAGTTGGGGTTTACTTTTTTTTTTTTTTGAGAAAAAAGTACCTCTATACTGATCAAAACCTTAACCAGTACAACAAGCCTTAATTAGTCATTGAGACAAAGGAGGAGAATAAAGAGTCATGAAATAATATATACTGAGAAGTGTAGACGTTTTTATGGGTCGGAGAAAGTTTTAAACAGTTGCAGTAGTTGTTTCAAAATTTCCAGTGTTTTGTATCTTTAAAGTTCTGTTCATGGAAAAACTTGAGATATAGTTATGTTGAAAGACACATTTAACTTCTCAAAACTTACTAGCAAAGATGAAACCAGCTCTGTTCACCATAACTTCCTCCATCTGTGCCTTTGCATTTCCATGTAGTTACTTCTGCAGGGTGGTAACACCTGAGAATTATTTGAAAGTTATTTTCCTTATTGCTTTTTGTGCAGTTCCAGCTGTGATCTGTGAAAGGCCAAATAGAAGTCTCAGCATATCAAATGCTAGACCTGCAGTAAGAGCTCAGATTATGAAGATTTCACTAGCATTGTACTGCTGGATGCTGTGTTGTACGTTTCTGGTGCTGGGGATGTAATCCAGCTGCTTTTTTCCGTGCTCGTGAAACCTTCTTGTACAGCTGGGGACTAAAACAACTTCCATATTTACTGTTGGTGGTGCATGGAAGTCATCCTGCAGTAAAAGACTATGTAATAAGGAAACAGAAGTGCAAATTTACCATCAAGAAGTTTATAAAGATTAAGTACAGGAAGTTCTACTCTATATTGTCAGAGGTCACCAAGAAAGACGTCAGCTCAGTGCAGCACCATGAGCTTTTTTTCCTACAAAAGCAGTTTTTGGCACACCTGACTGTATCCTTAGGTATTTATAATATGACAAGACACTGTTGCTGTCCTGGTTTCAGTTAGGACAGAGTTAATTTTCCTCCTAGTAGCTGGTAGGGTGCTATGTTTTGGATTAGGATGACAAGAGCGCTGATAACATGCTGATGTTTTAATTGTTGTAGAGCAGTGCTTACACCAAGCCAAGGAGTTTTCAGCTTCTCGCTCTGTCCTGCTAGCGAGCAGGCTAGGGATGCAGCAGGAGCTGGGAGGGGACAGACCCGGGACAGCTGACCCAAACTGGCCAAAGGGGTATTCCATACCATCTGACGTCATGCTGAACAATGTATAGGGGTGGCTAGCCAGGGTGGGGGGCCGGCTGCTCGGGGATAGGCTGGGCATCGGTCAACGGGTGGTGAGCAATTGCATTGTGCATCACTTATTTCGTACACATTATTAAATACTATTATCATTATTATTATTATTGTTATTATTATTTTCCTGTCTTAATAAACTGTCTTTATCTCAACTCACAGGCTTCACTTTCTTGTTTCTCTCCCCCATCCCAGAGAGGGAGGGGGGAGGGCGAGCGAACAGCTGTGTGGTGTTTAGCTGCCAGCCGGGCTAAACCACAACAGTTGCCTAGATGGAGATTGACATTGATGATCAGATTTGGTTGGATCTGTACTGATTTTTTTTTTTTGCAGAAACTAAGGGTTTATCTTTTAAGGCATGTTTCTTAAACTGACTATTTGTGTAAGATTTCAGATCCCTGGGTCCTGCTATTTAAACCTGTTGTTGGTCACGTTGCTTAGCAAAACCAAACAAAACAGTTAAAAGTGATTCTAGGGGTTAGAGAGATGAGATTGGCAATCAGTGTTACATTGTTTTTTCTGGTTTGCCCTCAGCCTGTGTTTTGCCACATATTTTTCTTACACTGTGTAGAATTGGTTGTAGAGCAGATATTCTCTGTTCTATTTTCTTTCTTATGCCTTGCACATCAGGTTCCTTATTTATGGCTGAAGTTCATCCCAAGGCACACAGAATGCTAATAGTAAATGTAAAACCAAATAATCTATCAAGTCTCAAAGCATTTTAAAAACGCTTCACAAATTTTTGATATCTTCATCTTGTCATCTTAATGATTATTCATAGGTGTATATTGACATGAAAACTGTGCATAAGGTGATGTACTGCACATCTTTGTTTCTCAGGACAAAAAACGTACTTGAATTTTGAAAAACTTTTCTGTTCACGTGTATGGTAATAGTCAGGTCAGCGCCAAAGATTTCTTTAGGTTTAGTGAAGGTTCTGCAGGGTAAAGATGAATGTCTGCTAATGTAACAAGCTTAACAGGTGTTAAAATTTCTTTTATAATTAGGACTTGAGTTGGAATTGTTCTCAAACAGCAAGATATAGAATGGTACCGTTACAATGAAGATGTGTGCAGAGGCTAAGGGGGATTTTTTCCTTAGTTTAGTTTAGCTTTCTGCAGTGACTTAAAAATTGCCATCTTGAAGACAGTTGTCTAAATCAGTGATGTGCAAGATAACTTAGCCAGGGTGGCTTCCCTTATTTATTTTTTTACAGGGAGAAGCCTGCTGTAAGGTAAAGACTCAAAAGCCATCAAGGGTTTTTTCTATGTTTGGTTTAAATCATTTCAAATGTTCTTCTCTCCTCTGTACAATGCCTCAGTGAACAAGCAAAGATGTATGCCACTTAATGGCTCTGCAGAATGTGACTAAAATAGAAAGATCTCTCACACTCAAAGTAGAAATGATACAAGATTGATATTTTATGTGTTTCAGAAATTCAGAAATAATGGATGCCCTTCTTGCTAGTGAGTATAAATTGCACTGGAAATGTGTATGTCTTGTTTACAGTGTGAGCTTCCTTCAGTGAACGTTATTCTTCTGTCTCTGATGCATCTTTTCAGGCTGTTTTGTACCTTATTCAGTATCATCAGTGCCACATAGGAGAGAAGTCTTTTTTATTCTCAAGGCAGATCTGTATATATCTGTGTGTATCAACTCAGCGTCGGGGAATCATCAACTATCCCTTGACAGTGTTTGCAATTTGACTATATATATTTGAGTATGTGTGTGTATATATATGTATTTTGCAAACACTGTCATTCATATATATATAAAACTTATAAAAATTAATTTAAAAAATCTTAAAAAAAAAAAAAGGCTTAAATCTTTTGCACATGCTAAACGAACTATGAACATAGAAAGGAATATCAGAACGTAAAAAATTCATATCAGCTACAATGTAGAATTATTCTCTTATTAAGAACCTGAATAGCAGTGGTATGACTTGAAATTGATTAGTTTCTGTTGAAGGCACTTATTAATTTTGACTGTTATTATAAATACATGGGGAGGAACATGATCCAATGAAACTGAAAACCAGATGATCACTGAAATTACACAATAATGAATTCATGTTACTTTTATGAAGTCAAGTCGTGCACTTCACAGTTCTTTAGAACAGTGATTAATTAGATCATTTTGACTTCCATCAAAGCATTTAAAAATATCTGCGAGTCTGTGGTTCTCATTTTTCATATCTAGACCTCAGCAGTATTTTATCTCTGACTTTCCTAATCTTACATAGTGCTGGAGGGTTTGAGGGTTGGCTGTTTTTTTGTTTATTTTTTGTTTGTTTAGCTACTACCAAAGCCTGTGGTTTTGTTTAAGTTGCTTCTTGGACTCGCTTGTGATAACCCTGCAATTTGGTGGGAATTCAACACTGCAAGTCAGCTTCAGTGGTGGCTGAGAGTAAACAACCTCAGAGAAACCTCTTAACCTGGCTACATTTGATTTCCTTTATAACATAAACCAGAGGTAAGGTCCTGTGGAAGAAACTTAGTAGCACTTGTGGTCATCTTCACTTTTCACTTACATTTTTGCCTTCATGGAGTTGTCACTGTCAGGTTGCAGCAAGTGCCGGCTGTGCCCCGAGGGAGGGGGAGCTGAGTGCAAGCAGCTGGCTGGCAGCAAGGGGGCTCTGCCAAGCAGGGCCCCATCCTGCAGGACCCAAGCAAGGCAGGTGGCGCAGGCCTGGGGAGGGGGCTAGGTTCAGCCAAGAGTCAGATCACCAGGGAAGTTGGTGATGGGGCAGGTCTCCAAGGTTAAGCCAGTTGTCGCATCAGGGTCAGGCCCAGCGATGGTGAACAGAGCCAGAGACGGCCCAGTCATCACCAGTCAGATCCATGTGGTGACATAGTCAGGTCTGTCCAGGAAATCAGCCCACGGGTCTGGATCCAGCTCGGTGGGGTCCGTGGCCAGGCACAGACAAGACAGTGGCTGCGCTATGACAGGCTCAGGGCTGAGCTGCAGTTTAAGCCTCTGGGCCCCTCTGCGGAGGGTATGGAGGGAGGCCCGAGGTGAGGCTGGCCAGGGCTGTTAAGGTGTGTTTGTACATTCAGAGCCATATTCATCGCTCCTCGTAACCATGCCTAGCTTTGGAATAAGATGCTTGTCCAAAAATAAAATGGGAAATATACTGAGGAACAGAGAACTACTGACAATATTCTATTAAAGAATTGTATAACTGTAATCCATGCAAGGTAATAAATAACGCTGGACTAGGAAAAGAGTTGTCGTAGATAAGAAGCAGCCACCAGAGGTGGAATGTGCTAGATGGCAGCAGTCAGTAACTGTGGCAGGAGTGGCCACAATTAACGGGTTTCCCAAAACAAAACTGGGGAGCTCAGTGAATAACAGACACTGTTGGAGGAGATTCTTGCTGTTCCAGAGATAAATATGATCGGTGTAGTATGTAAGTTTCTCTTTCACCATGACGTGATAAAAGAATTGTGGCTGCAGGGCCTGCATGCTTTTTTTTTTTTTTTTTTTAAATGGATTTTCTCTACCTGACAGTAAAGGAACACTTTCACAAACATGCACGGTAAGTATGTTTGATACTAATGAGAACAGGATTTTGTGCAGCAGGTATCCGTTGAGGCCTTGTGACAATTCACAAATGAAGAGGACAACTGCTACCATGTGCAATGGGCAAAATGTTTGATACAGTGATTACAGTGCAAAGCTATTTTCAAAGGTACATGGTATTTTCCACATGAAGTAGAAGAGAACAGGAACACTTATTGTAGACTGCTGAAGAAAAAGAGTTGCATTCAGACCTGACTTTGCTGTTCTCATGTCAGTTGTCTTGGGCTTCACGTTGGGAAGAGTCTTGTAGAAGGGATTGTAAAGAGGTGCTACAGAACTGTGACCTTACTGTAGTAGTTGAAAGGGCATCAGAGAAACTGTCCTTCAGAGGAAAGGAATGAGTAATTAGCTCCCAAGCAGCTGACTTCTTAAGCACTACAGAATGTCAGAAAATTGGAAGTTGTTATTCACATTAACACAAGCAATCATAGGGCTGCAGGCTTTCCAGGACTGAGGAAGCAGGCTGATAGCCAAGTTTCTGAAGTATCTGAGAACTCCAGGGGAGGATTGTTCAGCTGTCTCCTGTTCCCTTGCCGTTGCAAGGATAATTCTGCAGTTAACCATTCGTGCCCAATTTACTTCTATGTTTTTGATTTAGACAGAATGGAGAAAATGTAACGTAAAAAATAAAAAAACTTGAATACTATGTCTCTTTTAGAGGTGGAATTATTGCTATTATTTGATAGCTTTTTTTCTTTTCATGTATTTGCTACAGATTGTCTTTACACAAATCACAGTGAAAACCTTTTTTTTTTTTTTTTTGCACGGTGTAGAGAGGTGTCTGATCTTTCAGCGTGGAGGTAATCAGGTAGGGAAAAGGATACTAGGCACTCTTTTAGTGATTGAACACTGCCCAGACAGAGCTTTTGTCAGCATGAGGTCCAGGTCATTTACAGAAATGAGGTAAGCTCATTTTCATGTGAAATTTTAGAATTGCTTCCATTTTAGGATAAATTATTAATATTTTAAGACTCATTTGCTGGACCAAGGCGATTAAAATACACAAGACAGCAGTGTTAGCAAACAGTGTGAATTTGTGGTGCAAACAGCATCTTCGCCAACTGCAGCTCCTGCCCTATTGGGTACCTTTTTTCAGTGATAAAACCTCTGTAAATAGAGGGGCAGAATGTGCTTTTCTTTCGCAGGGAAGAATGACTGTAACATTAATTTGCATATGCTGCTCCCTATCCCAATTAAAGGTATTTTGTAATTAATTCATTCCACAGACTGATTTAACACAGTAATATAGGATTACTCTATTACTAAAGGATGTGAGGGCAGAATTTTACGGTTGTTCGATAAATTCCACTGATCCATGTGATACTTCATAATGTGCTAGGTTTTTAAAGGTTTCTGTCTTTCATAGGGCATTTGTGGCAAGGCCAAGGGTGTTCTGGGTGACCTGAGAGTTGGGGGGAAGAGGCTGGAGTGATTTACAGTACGGTTATGTTCAAGAAATGCTGATCAGACTGTCTTTATATACTCACAGCTAAAACACGTGGGTTTGGTATGCAAATCTGAGTTACAATGATCTTACTGGCTTTCCTCTGTAAGGGTGACAACTAAACTCTTATATTCAAAGAATTTCCTTCTTGCAGTCTTCTTGGTTTAAAACAATGAAGTGGCATAGTTATCTTGTAGATGCTGATGTATCAGGTGGATGCTACATGAGTTGGAATAATTAACTGCTTAGTTAACAAGTTACTTAACTGAGCTCATTGCCTTGCAGGTTTTCCCATTGATTTTCCTGCATGAGCTCTTTCTACAGTTAGCTCAGGTTACTTAAGTTAACTCATTTGCTATGTTGGTTTTTCTTCAATAAACGCATGTTGATTTTTCCTTTAGCAAGGTGAAATTAAGTTGCATCAAAAGAGAACAGGCCATTATTTTGCTTACCTACCCTAATGCATTTGAATGTCTACTCCCATGTAGCTTGCAGTTGTATGCTTCAACCAATAAGTTCCTGTTTATTTAATAAGAAACATGGTGTGTAAGCAATATTGAACTTACCAAAAGAGTACAAGACTTCAGTAAATGAGTACTAGAATTTATAATGCTTTTACCATTTTGAGGAAGTATAGTGGTATGAGCGTGGCTGTATGTTTTCAATCCACCATTTGCTGTTATTTGTCTGTGCTAATAGTCACCAATAGCAGATTCTACTCTTTCAGGAAAAAATCTGTTTTGTGTTTATTATACAGCAATACTAGAGAAAAAAGTTCTTCTCTCATTTAAATACGTATGTTATTGTATGGGGTTTGAGTTCTCATTTACTTTTTGGAAGTAAAGTTCATTTTAGTGCTTTTTCAAGTACAATAAAGGAGTATAAATGCCCTGTAAGTTTATGATATGGCAGAGGTGCTTTCATTATTGCAGATAGATTTATTATAGAATTTCTCAGTGGGTGCATTATTACATATGAATTTATGTTTTTTAATAAAAGAAATTAGCTCCACTGCATTTATATGCGAAGATGATGGTTATCGTGTAATTGTGTGCAGAAAATGGGTGTTAGAAGCACTTCTAAGAGAATTCCAACAGAGTTTTGAATCTAAAGGCGAAATATTGGACTTAAACTAGTATTACTTTTACATATGTGGTAGGATATACATGTGCAGAGTAGTTCTACATACAATGCATATATTCAACTGTCTATCTAATGTAACTCTGAATTTAAAAAAAAAAAGTCATTGCAGTCATCAGTAAACATTTAGTAAATGTGAATTCTATACAGGAAGCTAGCTTACAGTATCCCTGTATTTTATTTTAGATTTCATAAGAGTCTTGTAGTGCTGAGAAGTTTAGAGTACTTCTAAGGGCTGATATGATCCCCATATCTCTTGGCTCACTGTTCAAGCTTATATAAAATAATACAGTACAGAGAGGGGCTTTGCAATAGCCTGCCTGTGGCAGTCAATTGAGATACTGGATCCAAGCTTTAACGTGGCAAGTTGCAAGTTTGGCCTGTAATCTGCCAAACATGGGGTGAATCCACTCATTACCAAATTGCTGTCTTCTGGGAAGTAGTTTCATTGGAATGTAAACCTGTTTGTTTATTTTTAATGGGTTTTGTTAATTATGAAATTGCAGATTGAGAAAGCAATTGCTATTGTGTCTAACCATGGCTGTGTCTTTTTCTCCCTCTCTGTTTTTATTATTTTAACCTGTCCCTTTCTATTTCTTTCCAGTGCTACAAGGAACTTAATAGAGATATTAGTTGAGTTTAGTAATACAAAATAACTTGGATTGCATAATTAAGAGATCATTTAATTTTGCTTTTTCTTTTGGTGGCTTAATGCCTCCATTTTTTTGTTTTGTTTTTTGTTTTTTAAAAAGCCTTTAGATAATGTTCTTAGGCATGTTTAACACTTAGTTCCTAACCATAATAATTTCTTTAGACCAGCATGACTTGTCACCATTAGTATGGATATTCGTGATTGAACTGCTCTTAGAGAATACTGCAAAAGAACATAAATGCAGTGTTTTGAACATTTCATTAGCTATTCTTGCCCCATTTCTAGACTTTATCCACAAAAGATGTTTTGATGTCTTGCTTTATAAAATACCTGCTCTGATGGTAAGTGTATCAATAAATGGAGCAATAGTTAGAGAAGCTAAAGGATTTGCTGCTAGTCTAATACAATAGGGTATCAATTCATATGCTTTATAAGTGAATACACTACTTCTTGTAAAACTTCTCAATATTTCTCCTTGAATTGCAGTAGAATAAATAAATGGGATCTGTTTCTCTGTCCTTTCAGCCCATCAAGAGACAACACTGTTTCCTGTGCCTTAATTCTTCCTTGCCAGAGAGTCAGTGGCATTTGAGTATAAGCATGTGCAGAAGTACTACCAAGAGAAAGTTTTATGAAATGAATATTCTAGGAGTTGTTTTGAAAGTTACAGCTCTTAAAATTGTCTGTTTTGACCATGTGCCAGATATATAAGATAGGATTTGCTGAGGCATCAGTTACTGTGATCCTGGTTGGATTTGTGAGAGCTGAGCAACTGGGTAATTGCATTCAGACAAAAGGAGTTGTTTACCATCTATGTCTGTGAGATCAATGAGCAAGTGGAAGTAGGAGGGAAGAAAATGAAAGCTCCAACTATCTGGAACATTTTAAAGATGCAGACAAATGTCTCAACCCATATCCGCTTCGCTTCCTATTCTTCCTAGGTTGAAAGATGGTATTCCTGTATCATCTTCAGTATTGCAGAGCAAAAACAACCTTTCACGTGAGAAAAGCTCTGATTATTTTTAATGGAGCAAGTATTTACCAAATCTGTTTCCAAACTAATAGGCGCCTTGTGTAATGAATGGCTTTGGCAATGTACTATCTTAGTACCTGCACAGGTAGGGGAGGCTATTTTTTCTTTTATTTTTATTTGATTTTTTTTCAGTCTACAACATCATCAGTACAGTTTGCAACTTTTTTCAAAAGAAATATCACTTGTGTGCTATTTGAGAAATTTGCCTTTGGAGGAGGACTAGTGAAATTGGAAATTCTGACAAGCAGAATAGTAGTGGTAGTTTAAGTTAATTTCCTGTGTTGAAACAGTGCCTTTGGTATGGAATATGGTACTGCCATAACTAAAGGAAGAGGTACAGTAATTTCCCTAAAATCCTCTCAAATGCAATCTTTCTCTTTATTACAGCATTTAGATTTCAGAAATACCAAATTTTAAAACTATTAGCGTGATTACATAACAGGGCAATCACAAGTGTCAACTATAGTAATGTTTGTTTACTTGTGGGCTTAATATTCCTTCTGTCAGTTTGATTTGTTGGTTGATTGTCTTGTAGGATTTGTTTTACAGCAGAAAAAGGAAAACTTTAAAAAACAAAAATAACAAAAAACAGATGATTCAACAAACGTTCAATGCTCTGAAAAGGATGGCAGGACGAGTTTTAAGGAAGAAAGAGAAGTTCTTCAGACTTCTTCGTGATAATGTAATTACTATAAAGCTTAAAAAAGTAGCTCTATACAAATAACTTACCGTTAAATGTCACTTGAGAAACTGTTGCCTCTAGGTGGTGCTATTACGCAGATCCTGGTATCCTAGGAAAGCATTTTCCTGAGCACCGTAGCTCAGATGGTGCATGAGACACACAACGAAGTCAGTGTAAGCAGTGTGTATTCAAATAAGGACAACTAAACGAAGAAAGCTTTCTTTAACTTTATTAACCATTAGAGATGTCTCTTTAACACTCTGAAAGGAGTGAACCCTGCATTTCTGAGTTTTTTTTTATTGTAAATGTGCAAGCAGTGCCTTGCCAGGAAAGAGAGGGCCATATTGATGTTAGCCCCATCTGTATGTATACAGCATGATGACTTCTAACTTTTATTATACGCTGAGTGAGTAGCTAAAGGTTGTTGACATTTATTTAGAGCACAGATGAAATAGATAATTTTTTTGGCTAACGAACTGAGTTTTGCAAAAGTAATGTGTAATATTTTTACAATGCTATCACTTTCTTCTTGGGAATGTATGAACATAACAACGTTAGTTGGAAAGCAGTGGAACCAAGCCATAAGCCTTATGCTCTCATTGAAGTCTGAAATTTGATGAGGAATGGTCCTTGTACATTGACATCTTCAAGGGAATTGATATTTTCCTAGGTAATACACTTTTTGCTTATTTTGCATCAGTAATGTAGGAATAATTATGATCAAATCTTTTTCTCAAGCATTTTGCCAAACACACTTTCTGTAATAGTACATTTCTGAGGCAACAAATCTGCTTTTCATTTTTGATTGCTCGAGAAAACCAAAAGCAAAACAGCTGATACCAATACAAGTACAGTGATAAAAATAGAGAGACATTCTGACTAAATATCCCTAAAATAATGATACCTTTGAAGTCTTTTCATCCATTTTTAAAAATATGAGTTTTTCTTCATGTAGAAACGCATGATGTCTCTCCTGGAACCTTTGTAAATGATCTTTTCCAAGTAAGCCAACAGTTACCATTTAACATTGCTAAGTACTTGAACAACTTGAGCTGCTTCTGCAGAGAAGAAAACCAATTAAATACCTCTATATGTAATGCTGGGTTCTGTGGCCAGTTCTGTGTAATCCCTCTGTGACCTTTTTTTTGACTTGCTGATAGTGCAAGGACTATTCCTTGGGCACTTTAAAG
Organism: Cygnus atratus; assembly: GCF_013377495.2. Classification (NCBI taxonomy): domain Eukaryota; kingdom Metazoa; phylum Chordata; class Aves; order Anseriformes; family Anatidae; genus Cygnus; species Cygnus atratus. The sequence continues at coordinate 4,663,486 of NC_066372.1, read as the reverse complement.
ATTTTTATATTTTTTGACCTCTTCATATTCATTTTGATCGAACACTGGGGGACCAATACAGCTAAGTGTGAGTGAAATGCAAGTCTTTTCCTGTTACATTATCACTGAGATAGTTCTTATGTTCCTGCTCTGTTATAGCTGCATAAGCATTGCAGACTGAGTGTGTGAGGCACACTGCACTAAGCTGTAGGCAAGTTTATGTAGCACAGCGCTGTGCCTGTGGAGAATACTTCTGTGAATGTCTTCTCTTCCCTTAACGACACAGCATGTGACTTTACCGCTGATTAGTCCTGTTTGGCCAAGCACAGTCAAGGGAATTGTTGCTGAAAAAGTGATTTTTCTCTTTATTTGTGAATGAAGTTCTGAGGGCAATTACGTTTTACTACTTATTATGATATTGGGAGTAGGGAGAGAGAGAATGAAAAATGTGCTGTGCCGAGGAAGATGATAATGATTGGCTGTGTTGAATGGCAGGGGGCTCAGAATTTGGCAAACTGTAGGAAACCTGCAACAAGAGTGAGTTTACTGCTGTCATTAGTTTCATTAATAGAATTAAACTGAAAACAGAATTGCATTTGTGTGCCTGACTGCTTACAACCAGTCATTATCATTTGGTATACTGACACAAGTGGGATGGGGTAAACTCGTATTAGTTGATGTAAATCCAAATTAATGTAATAACCTTCCCATTCTGGATGAGTCAACAGAGTTAACAAATGGTGTAATCTCATTTATTCCTCCGTGGTTCATGGAAGTAGTTCATAAATAGCAAAAGCAAATGGCCTGTCAGGGCCGCCTCTGATGTGAGGAGGAAGGGATGAATATGTTTTACTCTCATCTACAAATCTTTCTCTTTCAAGTGTGTATTACAAGGTTATTTGAGAAAAGTGTAGCCGTTATGGGTCACTTACCTTTTGAAGAGAAGGACTTGAGAGAGAGTTGACCTTGCTTTAACCCACAAATAGCAGAATAAATATAAGGGAGAGACGTTTGAAAGCCATGGAGCTTCTTGGCTCTTAGTTTCTATCAGGAATAAGTAAGAAGCTGGAACTTGGTTCAGCTACATGGGCAGCTACTACTCAGCCACCACACTCTCCATGATTGCATCTCTGCTTTAAGATCTAGGCTTTATTAGAGTGAATTACATTTTGAGATGACCTTTCTGTCTTAAAATTCACTTCCCGGAAGCTATCTGCAAGTATTGACGTAAGAAACCAGGTGTTTTGTAATGTTTTTGGTAAAGAACTATGTCCGTGTTTCACATGAATGCATTTTATTTCAAGGAAGAGCTGGTAGGCGATTTGGGTATTGAATGTGAGCTGTTCTGTACTTTTTAGTTGCCCAAAACATGCAGTTTTTATGGCATCTAGTGTTGTATAGCATTTTTTAAAAAGTATGACATCTTAGGAGACAAGACAGATTTATATATTTTAAAAGCATATATGTATGCTGTACGGTTGTCCATAAATAAAATGAGAGACCTGTCTGTTTAAACTGCTGTTTCTGTACAATCAGAGTATAAAAAATGAAAGAAAACTTAATAAGTTGCTGAGATGTTTTCATAGAATTTTTGATTAAAAAGCAATTTTCTCTGAAGGAGACTCAAGTTTTATAGAAAAGTACTGACGTTGTATTTGTAAAAATTGAAATTTCACAATGGGAGAAGATAATTTTGATGCAATACCGTATGATTTAAACACTTCACACAACTTCTAAAATAACTGGTGAAAATGGCAATGAGGTAAACCATTTGGGGTGCCAATACTCAAATCTAAATCTAAATAAAATGCAATTTATATGTAACAACTAAAGGATATTTCTTAACAGCTGCTTTTAAAGTTCTAAATATGTGAAGTATTTTAATATAACTTAAAGAAGTTTAAACAAGCTCCTAAGGCTTATATATGATCAATATTTTGTGAAGGTAATTGCATACATTTCAGCAGTCTTTAGTTACTAAACAGAAAAACAATATGGATGATGACCCCTTTCTTCTATGTTGTTTTTTGTCTTTTTTTGAAATGTAATCACCTTCTTGATATCAAGTGTTGATAGGGAATATTATTTATGTTAGAAAGTCCAAATTAAGTCCAATTATACAAGATATACAAGATAGCAAAATTTGGAATCAGCATTGTAAAATTCCCAGGTCAGAACCCAGCACAGGTGAAATTAGATAATGGAATTCATCTATATAGAGAAAATAGATATTTCATAATATTCCTGTGAGTTGGTCTAGAAAGTCTGGATGGAAACGCAAGTGGAAATGACTGCAGTTACATCTTAGGAAAAAAACTAATTGTGCTGTCATTTTTTTTAAACTCTTCCACTGTAAGTGCAAGAAGAAGGTGGTTCAAACAAAGGGGTACAGTTATAAATGAAGATGCTTTTGGAAGGACAAAAGGAGTTTTTTTCTGTTTGAGATTAGATTGTATTTAAAAAACTATTGTTTTGCTTGTCCTTTGAATAGTCTGATCAGCAGAGTTAATCTGATTGATGTCAAGAATTGGGAAAGGTGGCAAATGAAAAATATTTGTATGTCTGCTTCCCATGTCAGTAAGTGAAATACAAACATGTGGCATTAGTTGCTACAGAATAAGTTAAAAAAAAAAAAAAAAATCTTGGTTTTGACCAAGATTTTTTTCTGTAAAAAAAACTTATGAATAAATGATACTCCGAAACAATTAGAAGAGGTAGTATCAAATTGATATACAATCATCTTTAATGTTCTTAAATTGTTTTTAGAAATTGTATCAGCCATCCAAATCCCATCTTATTAGCAGTGGATTTATGGGTAATTGTTGCAGCTTGCTCAGGATTCAAAGATTTAGAAGAATGTCCTCCAAAGTTAGCTCCTCAGAAGCTGTTTCCTACTTGTGAATTTGGGAGCACAAATGTGGTTAGTTTGCGTTAGCCATGTCTTAATATCATGGGAGGATGTGAGCAGCAGTTAGGCTTAAGTAACTGCTTTTTGCACTGATTTAACATAAAATGGTTGTCTCAAGTTAGTACCTGCCTTCTTTTGTTAGCAGAGGTATGATATAATGTTGCTTTTTTTTCTTCTTTTGAGATCTATGTAGTTAGAGACAGAGGTCTGTAATTAATCTTAGCATCTGCTGGAATTGACATTTTTGGTGGAAATAATTTAGTAAGGAATTTGCTTTCCCTGTCTTGATGGTGGCTGTTGATGGAAATGGCAATTAACAGTTTGATGGGGATCATCAAACTTCCTTTTGTCTTTATGTCCTATGTGTTATTCGGAAAGGCCTAGAGGCATCATTTAGTAAATACATGCATAAATCAATAAAAATAATGGAGATCTCTAGCCTTCTAGTCAAATACTGCAAGTACAAGGGTGGGGGGAGAGAAGGAAGGAATCCCATAAAAAAACCTTTTAAATGTCAAGTTTAAAGGATACCAACAGGTCTTTAGTCAGCTGAGGATCTGATTTTTCCTAGAGTGCAGTCAAGGAAAATAATCTTGTTTTAGAGATTTGCTGAAAGAAGGAATGTTTCTTGCCTTTTGAAATGCTGTATTTTGCTTTTTCTCTAAGGACTCAACAAATCTGTTCATCAAAGGCTTTGCTGATCATGTTTCTGTTACTGATGCTGTGCTGGAATAAAAAAGAATCTAAGTATCAAAAATGTGTTGTACAGCAAGTAATAATATTTGCACTGTGCATTTACAATGGTATTAGTGTTGTGGTCACAGTGATGTTCCCTTTTCCTGTTCAAGAATTCTATGGCTATTTTTATTTAATTGAAGAATTATGGGGAAAGAAGGCTATTAGCTTGTCTTCCTGTTAACAGCCAAACATCCCCAATGCCAAGTAAATATTTATAGGTTGATGTTCTTGGTCAGTAATCACATCGGTATCTTAATTCTCTTGAGCTTTCATACATCAGTGTCTCTAGCTGCCAATCACTTTGTTACTGCACCTCCTCTGATTCTTTCTGATGTGAATGCAGTATCTCAGGGGCAGTCACGTATGTCCTGTGTGCAGGAGAACGTTAATGTGTGCAAGATTCATCATTCTTTCCTCTATGGAGGTAGCCAGAAGTCACACTGTTTATTTTGGATGTCATGCTACATTGTCAATTGCCCCGATACCTCAGCTTTTCTCAGCTTTACCTTTTTCTAAGTTTTTCTTGGCGTGAGAATAATTGAACTGTGAATTACTTCCTGCCGTGGGACTCACTTCTGTTAGTTCACAACTATTTTTTAGGCCCATGGTTCCAATATACATTATTTCCTTTACTTTTTTTTTTTTCCAGTTATACTTGCAGCATTTCTAAGTTCTGGTGCACACTGAAAATGGAATAAGCAATATTATGAAGTTATTTTTAGTATCTTTAGAATAATTTCAATTTGCAGAGACCCTTGGAGGTTGTCTATCCCAGCCTCATGTTCCAGGCAGAATCAACTTCAAAGTTAAATCAGGTTGCTCAGAGCCTGGTCCAGTTGTCTCTGAATATTGCCAAGGACTGACACTCTAAATTCTCTGTGGGCAACCTTGTCCCAGTGATTAACCATTCTATTTGTAACTTTTTAAAAAAATGTCCTGCTGGCATTTCCCTTGCTGCAGCTTAAGTCCATTGCCTTTCAAAGACCAAAGTCTTTGCTGGAACCTCTGTTGCGTAGGTGAAGACAGCCAGCAGCCTATGTGGTGTTCCCTGCCAGTGTCATCCAACCCAGCCCTGCTCCCTCATCCTCCCCTTCCCTGTGATGTATTCCAGTGCTCTCTGTCATAGCAGGCCCCTGCTGCAGTCTCTCCTCTCTGTCAGTATTTTTCTTTACTGAGCAGCCCAAACCTGAGCAGTTTATTTTGTGCAATTTTCTAGTGAACTTCAGAGCGGCAGTTTTCTAGGAGGGCTTGGAATTTAGTGATTGATATGGCAATTTAAGTAGGATTTTCAGCAGACACCTGTTGCTTCTTCTTTTGATTAAGTATTAAAAATACATGATTCTGGGTTCTTCAAAGACTTGTGTGTTGAGAGGGAATGGATGTTAAAAACCAGTAGCTCAAAACACAGGCTATTTGAAAGGTAGCAAGTATGTGTATATTTGTGTACTGTTTTGATAACCAGATTCAACCTTTACATTTGGCATAGCTTCTGACTTCTCTCCACTGGCAGGCAGGGCTCTGCTATAGCTTATAGGTAAAGCTGTGCTTTTGCCTTTGAGAGTTAAGGGCAGTTATTGCCTCTAACACCTTGCTTTGTGCTAGAGCCCAGCTTCCTGCCAGTCGTGCTTGTAGAGTCCCTTACACCTGGGTTCCTCTTTGTGAGCGTGCTAAGAGGTAGTAGCTGTATCCATGTTAAGCAGTTCTCATTTTCTCCCTTGGCCAGTATGACTGCTTCAACTGACACGGCGTTGCAAAGACCATATCTCTGGGTGGTTGGAGTTTTCATCCAAACTTCAGCATATGTGCTGTGTTTTCTTGGTATTGCTGTTCTTTGTAGCTTTGCTGGGCTGCAGTAATGTTTCTGCTGTGGGTGGGAAGATGCAGCAACCTAGGATCTTGTTAAATTACAATGAAATTGTTCTCTCTGAAGATGGTGTGAGAGACGCTCATGTCCGTCATGTCCTTCGCTTAAGAGTATGGAAAGTAATTTGCTTATGTGGAAGTTCTTAAACTGACAGTCCTTTATCCCACTGTATTTGAAAAGTTTTGGAGGTCTTATAGTCTCTGACCTTGTTTGACAGTATTTCTCACAGTTACCACTGTTTTCACCATGCTCTTATTTGGCTATATATATATTTTGCATCAAAGAGGGGTATGCTAATAGCTTGCCATGGAGGAATTTTGCTCAATTACATATTTCTGTATAAAGTTTTTTCAACATAAATCTTGTCTCATCATCAAGAAAAGATGTATTTGCCATCTTTTCTTTTTCCTGAAGAACCCATGCTGGATTTGTTTCTTGCATTAGGAAGCATCCGTGCCTGTTGCCGACTAATGGTTCTGAGCTTTTGCAGTAGGAGCCCATCTAATACTATCTCAGAAAGGCAATTTCCAATGAACCTCTGTTTCTTTTTGAGATATTTTTTTATTTTCATATTCAACTGTTGATTTTAAAAAATCTTTTTTTCTATCAGTTGACAGCTTTAGCTTATAGATTTCTGTGCAGTCTGACATTTGCCAAAGCCTTTCGTGCTATTTCTCTGCATTTCTACCAAATACAGTGAAGTCATTGAAAAAAGCTTTTGTAGCAATTGAACATGCGCTGTAAGCTTCCATGTGAGAGGAGAGATTGGTTTGACCTTCTTCCTCCATTAATGTCTTACATGGCTGCAATTGCAAGTCATTTGTTCACTACCAAGCAAACAAAAGATAACTCATGCAGGCGCCAATACTGGGCAGCCACAGCATGTCTAAATAAATGTTGGTACTGTACATTCTTACATTCCCATTTTCTTCTCTGCTGGTGCTATGATAGACTCTGTAATGCAGTAAGAACCTCACTGTTTTCACACATTCTGGAAATGACTGTCTAGTTGTTCCAGACTACCTTACCAGTCATAGTTCCTCAATCTTGGCTTACAGTATGGTTAGAAGATTTCTTTCCTTGTGATGTTGTTTGAAAGCTTGATTTATTTTGTCTGTAATGCTCTGTGTGGTCTTGCGATCAGAAGAGGGGGATATTGCTGACTTCTTTATCTCATTCCTCAGAGACTCATTGTGGGAGTTAACTGCACTTGTGTCATTCTCTTGTAGCAGGAGTCTGCAGACAACTGGTATTATTTACCAATTGAGTCTAGAATGTTCCTGTTTTTATTCCCCATTTAATTGAAATTATAATATCAAAGGGAATTGTCACAGAAGGGAACCGTCTGAATTCTAATCATGGTCAAATCATTGAATACAGCTGTGACAGATGAATGCAAAATTTAGTGAAGTACCTATTGTAAGACTGTAAATTAGATGTCTCATGTAATTGACATATTACTTGGCAATGTGGGTCAAACATTTGCCCATAAATTATTTTTAAGAACTGTTCCCTGAGATACACCTGACAAATCCAAAACATAAATTCTCTCTTCTTGCTGTCCATAAAATGTTTGGGGCAAGATAAAAACATTTGTTCATGGCATTAATTACCCTTAGGAGAATAGCCAGAATATCCACATCTAATGCTTTACTAATACGTATGCTCAAATATGACATGCAAACTAAATTTGAGTTGCTTTCATGTAAAGAAGAATTACTTCAATGTAGCAAGGTCATTTCCTTTTTAAATAGAACTGCAGAAACATCAAAGACTTAATTTTTCTCCTAAAATCCATGTACTTTCTTAAACTATTAAATGCCAAATAATCTTGTTCCTTAAAATTAGACTTTGTTTCCTCTGCAAACAAGGCGATGGCAGACATAATGTTCTTTTTAAAAATGGGAGTTGTCCATAGCTTAACTAATTTTATGTTAGTGGAGGTATGAAATGTATTGCTAAATTAAACATATATATATCCTGGAATTGATTTTCAGGCTCTGACTTTGTATCCAATAATACTTAGACATATATAGGAACTGTGTTGTGTATCAAAATATTAAAAAATTAAATGTTTGGAGATAACTTCCTGTTCTCTCAGGTTTATTTTGTCAGATGATGTTGACAAATTTTTTTGTGGTCTCTCTGTGTAAAATGGGGATAATGCTTACCTATCTTTCCTTTTGTTCTAAACAACTGGAAAGCATCATACAAAAAGGGATATGTTCTGGTAATGCTAATATAATTTTGCAAGCACAGAGGACTTTCAAAAGTTGAAGATCTGTATCATTGCAGCTTCACAATTGTTACAGAAAAATTGTTTGTATGTTAATATTTCCCAAGACAGTAACCATACTGAAATTGGAGACAAATGTTAGGAGCTAACAGCATATAGTTATGAAAATGTGAGGATGTATTCCTTTATCTGCACTTTCATATTTTCTCAAATTACAGAACATTGAAAAGGCCTTGTGGGAGTTTAACTCCAAAAATAAGTTAAACAGAATTATTTCTAATTTCATTGAAAAGATAAAATGAAAGTGGTGGTATATGAAAAATGCTTTCTCATTTTTGATAGCTTTTGAGGTTTGTGGGTTTTTTTTAAACCACATTTCTAGCTAAAGGACGACAAGAATAGATCAGAAAGATAATTAGAAAGTTAAGTAAGATAAGCACTGGGAAATCCTTTGGATTAATAAACCCTTTAAAATACAATTGTTTTCTTCTTTCCTGTCTGAGTTAGTCCCAAAAGCGATTATTCTAAAACTTTGGAATGTATGTCAGCAATTGACACCAGTCCTGAATGGAATAGAAACTATGAAGATGGGTAAATGCATGAGATTTCATACAATAACACAGTGTGAGTATAGGTTTGACCAGAGATTTCACGGTGCCTGATATAATTTGACTTTTTCACTGTTTGCTTATGCAGTGACTTTGTCCCTGAAAGTTTTGTCGTGATCATAATACAAGCCAATAGTCTGAACACATTACTGTGTAATTTTCTCTGAACCATTTCCTTTCCCCAAATGGGGTGCGTTTTCCAAGTATCATAAGTCTGCTCTGGCTGTTTTGCCAAATAGCTTTATCTTATCTGTGACATATGGATTTACTGAATTTAGAGAATTTTGTTTTGCCTTGAAGAAGATGAATTATTAGATTAGAAGATGCACATTTTGAAGCAACTCTCCTACTTTTGTTTCTGTACAAATTGGATAGTTCTTGGTAGCAATTTCAAAAGAAATCGTGTTCTGTGACCTGGGAGGACAGTTTAAAAAAAGAGAGAAGAAAAAGATTCAAAGATGCTTTTTTCAGAAGCTTAAGGGCAGTATCTACTCAAACCTCGTGACACAGGGAGATGTGCCATACTCCTGTAACTTGGGCACCTTGTGTGCCAGTAGCAGTTTTCTAGAAATGTGTTTATAATTAAAATATATATTGCTCAGAACATGCAAAAAACAGCATGATGCAGTGCTGGCCACAAGAGTAACTCATATTGGAGAAATGTCTAAAAAACTCAAATGCTAGGGAACATCCACCACAGCATATGAAACACCAGAATGTAAAAGCTATAGCTATAGGATTTGCATGGAGTGTCACTGTGTGGTTGTGAGCTGGTGTGGTTAATTTGCTCTGTCCAACCCCCAGCGCTAAGTGACTTGACGAAGGGTGGGACTCATTCTCACAACATCTGTAGCAAGCTACATGACTCATGGAAGCATTTGCAATTAGATGAGAATATTTGATAAAAGCTGGTTATAAAACCCGCTACAGAAGCACCATAAAGCTGCCAAGCTGAATATAAGGCATATGTTAAATATGAATGATAAGGAAGCATGAAATTATCCTCTGTTTCATACTGTTATATGCAGAGAAAAATATGGGTGGCTGCTTCTGTTGTTTAATGTAAGCATGGCAGCAAATCTTGTGTAATTTGAAAGTGTATAATAGAACTTGGGGGCCTGTGCAGATGAGCAGAGAATAGGGTACTATGTATGCTTCTAAACACAGTAGCAAGATTAGAATACTTCAGGAGAACAAGGTTGTTAGATATAGGAAATGTACACTAGAATAATCAATCCTAATATCATAAATCTTAATATTCTGAAAGTGTAGTATATGTCCTCATTTCCACCAAGGGAGAAAAAAACTGATGGGAGTGATTTAAATTGGCATTGTATGATAGGTCATACGATGTCTCATCTGGAGTACTGCCTGGTTTGTTTGTATTTTTTGTTTTTGGTGTTTTTTTTCCATTGTCAAAGTCCCAGTTGTTTTTTGCTAAGATAACTGTGTTTCAGTGGTTACTGCTAAGGAAATAAAAAGAAACAGCAAAACAAAAAAAGTGATGTACACAGAAGATTTGTCATAGCGAATGCATCAAAAATGTTAGAAACAACTTCAATGGGCTTTTTTTTGTTGGGCTGTTAAGTTACTGAAGATTGCAGACAGGTCAGGAACTTAGGCTGACAAAAGCATACATTTTTTGGAGCACAAAGCACACATGGGAATTAGGGCTGAAGATGTACCTTGCTTCTGTTCTTTTCTATAAAGAGTAGAATGAAATTACCTAAAAACCAGTGTTAAAAATAAACCCAGGGCACAGGAAGGGGGGTGTGGTGCAGTCCCTGTGGCCGAGGGGCAGCCTTTCTCTCTGGAAAACCAAATGGCCCAGGGGAGCTAGCCCCAGAAAAGGGGCCCTCAGCCCCCCCCAACCCTCCTCCTTGTCCACGTGAGGGCATCTTCCAGGCCGCTCCCAACACAGCCACCTTTGGCCACATGTGGGCCACTCCATCACAGAGGCTTGCTGAGGTCACAGTGGCCACCACTGCCCCGCCTTTGCTGCGGGCCCTATAAAACAGGCCCCCTGCAGCTGGCCCAGCATTCGCTGGGCATCTAGGCCCTCTGACTGCCAGCTTCTGCGGCACGAAGAAGACTAGAAGAGCAAGGCGAGCAGCAGGCCTCCTTGGTGTGCAAGGACAGCGATGCAGTCCAGTGAGGCACCAAGAAGGAATGCACCTGACCAGAAGGGGATGTGTCGTGGGCGGAGGGATAGCGCTGGTGGCACAAGAGATACCAGTGCCCAAGGGACCTCTGGCGCCCAGCCCACAGACAGATACAGGCGGTATCATTGGCACCACAGTGATGCGGGGAACAGGCTGGTCCCTCAAACACCCAGCGACAGGGGGCCTGGGCCTTACCATAGGAGCAACAGTGACGTGGGGCGAAGGCGGGAGCATCAGACAGACAGCTGCAGGGAGCAGAGATGTGCCCATAGTCCAGAGCACAGTGCGGGACCCAGTAATGGCCGTAAACCAGACAGCAGCGTCGGACCCATGCATGAAAATCAACCCAACAGTGGCATGGGACTGAGGCATGGAACTGGACGACCCCCTGGTTCAGCACCCTGGCCTAAGAACATTCTGGACGGAAGGCATCCCTTTTGGGCAATCCCAGGCAAGGACTGGCTTAGCCTTCTGCCCAACAGCGTGGAGCCTATGGAGCTGGATCCACCAGATGTGGAGGAACGGATGGAAGTGAATCCACCTCTGCCAGAACAGACCTGGGACTACTGCGGCATGTCTTTGTGCTCTGCCATCCAAGAGCACCAACAGCATCGCAGGAGTGCCTGGTGAGCCCCTTAGTTGTTGCTCAGGCTCCATCGCAAGCATTAGCTTGGAGCCACCAAACACCACGGACATCCCACAGGCTTGCTTGCAAGATGTCCCGGCAATAAACAGCTCTTGCCAATTCTCAGGGGTTGTGTGAATGCTTCTTTTTTTTTTTTTTTTTTTCTTTTTTGGGGTGGGGAGGGGAATGGGCTCAAGTTGCGCCAGGGGAGGTTTAGTTTGGATATCAGGAAGAACTGCTTTACCGAAAGGGTTGTTAGGTATTGGAATGAGCTGCCCAGGGAAGTGGTTGAGTCACCATCCCTGGAGGTCTTCAAAAGACATTTAGGTGTTGAGCTTAGTGATATAGTTTAGCGGAGGACTTGTTAGTGTTAGGTCAGAAGTTGGACTAGGTGATTTTGGAGGTCTCTTCCAACCTAGATGATTCTGTGATTCTGAACAATTTTGTTTCTTAGGTATATCCAATAGTTACTAAATACAATAAACAGGCTGTTTTCCTTCTTAAGCACAGGTTTTAAAAAAAAAAAAAAGCAGTTAAGAGAAAACTGTTGAGAACCAGTTCATCATGCTGCTTTGTGTGTAAGATAGCACCAGATGTGTAGCTGGCTAGGCGAGGCAGAAGAACATGGTTCCTACTGTCTTTACCTGTTTTTTCTTCCTGGGTAGTCGTTTGGGTTTGCAGCTAAAGTAGTTCTGGAAACGTCTTCTTCCTGTCATTGTACATAAAAGATTGTTTTCTTGTCATTTTTAGACAGGCCCAGCTCCCTCAGCCTTTCTTCATATGAGAGATGCTCCAGTCATTTCATCATTTTAGTAATCCTTTGCTGGACTTGCTCTGGGAGCTCCATGTCTCTCTTGTACCAGGGAGCCCAGATCTGGGCACAGCATTCCAGGTGAGGCCTCACCTGGGCTGAGGAGAGGGTAAGGATAAAGACAATCCCATCGTAGAAGACAATCAGGTTGATTAAGGCTGATTTCCCTTTCACAGATCCATGCTGACTACTCCTGATCACCTTCTTGTCTTCCACAAGCTTAGAAATGGCCTCCAGGATGAGCTGTTCCATCACCTTTCCAGGGACTGAGGTGAGGCTGACTGGCCTGTAGTTTCCTGGATTCTCTTTCATGCCCTTTTTGAAGACTGGGGTGACATTGGCTTAAGCTCCTCTCCTGATTGCCATAACCTTTCAAAGATGATCAAGGGTGGCCTAGCAGCGATGTGTGCCATCTCCCTCACTGCTCATGGGTACCTCCCATCAGGGCCTATGCACTTGTGAATGTCAGGTTTGCCTAAATGATCTCTGAACTGATCCTCGGCAACCAAGGGAAGGTCTTTCTTTCTCCAGACTTTCTTCCTGCTTTCCTGGGTCAGGAATTCTTGAGGGCTGGCCTTGACAGTACAGAGTGAAGCAAGGAAGGCATTCAGCATCTCTGCCTTCTCTGTCCACCGTTTCCAGGGTCTTCTCCACATTCAGTAGTGGGCCCACATTTTCCATCGTTTGCCTTCTGTTATTGATGTGTACAGTAATGCGTAACCTAAGTGTACCTGTCACAAGAGGACCAACGCTATCTGATGGCCCATCTTGGGGCTGCTTGGAGAGAGCAGCCTAATCATAATGCCTATGTGCAGAACTACACGGGTGGGGCAGAAGGGAGTTAGGTGGGAGCAAATATGCTGAATCCCAGTTAAATAGGGCCGCTTCTGCCTCTGAAGATTGGGAGTTAGTGGCAGAATAAATTCCCTTTTACATGGAGGAGACATGGCAGTGATTAAGAAGTGCCTGAACAAGAAAGGTGCATGTGGCTAGGCTCTTGCAGTGCGGCATTACCTCTGCAATTTGTGCTTCTCCGTGGGCATCTGTGGTAGCTCATAGTCCAGATGGAAGGTCTCTAGGTAAGTCTAGGGGACCACAGTAGGAGTGGTTCTACTTTTGCTTGTTGCTACTAAATCACCTAGTCAGTGTTACATATGAACTTAAACTGTGATTCTCTTGCTTCAGTATTGTATTGTGCAGTGAAAACATAGCTGGGAATCCGTTCTCATCTTGTACCTTCACATTCATAGTCCTGATCTGCAGTGCTGCCCAACACTTGCTGAATGTGCTGTAGCTTATACAAACGGGCCATCAGTGGCATTTGCATTTTCTGAAATTAAGGCCTCATGTTCCTGTAGTAGCAAGAGAAACTATCGTGTTTGGTTTTGGGGAAGGCATTCCTCATAAAATTAAAATGCAAATGAGCAATAATAACAGATGGGGTCCTACACTATCATGAAAGGAAGGCAATTTTCCCAGAGAATGAAAACTGCCAAAGGGCTATAACAGTACAATTATCTTGCATTAGGTATCCTTCTTCCATAAGATAATGGCATTCTGTCTTTTGATGTCTTCTGGTAAGATCAATCAGTCTTTTAATTTAACACTGAAGTTGCAAGCAAACTAAAATTTAATCACATCAGTTATTAGTGATATAACTTGCTATGTGTGTTGCAACCTGGGCCCATTGTCTGTTAGCTTCAATGAGAAACAACCGGTTGTGAGTGGTTAGCCTAGCTGTTAGTGAGTCTTCCTTTTGGAATACAAGTAGTTAAGCTGGTGTTGTATTTTGGAAACCATCTGCCAAAAACACATAGTAGGACTTCTAAGGAAAAAAAAAAATATATATATATATATATATATTCAAACCTGGGTTGTTAGCCTTCAGCAGCCACAAAGTCTTGCAGATTTTAATAAGGTTGAATTTTCTTTATTTTTGTAATTCCTTGAGCCTTTTTGCTAACTGGGGGGGGGAGGGGCATAGGTAGGAAGATGCTTAAGATGTTAGAAATAAAAGATCGGGATTCAGCAAATCATTCAGAAATGTTACTGCTCACAGAATAGAGTTGACTTACAGTTCTCAAGGAGGAAAATGTGTATGGCAAGTTAACGATGAAGTATTTTGATATCTGAGAATGCACATGTGAGTAGCTCTTAAGCTAGCAAGCATGACTTGTCATCCATCCTTCCTTGCTTACTATTCTGAAGTCAAGTTAACCCTACAGCAAGACTCACAACTCACTTTTGATGTCTATGTATGTTAAACCTGTGTATGTTTGACCTTTTGACTATGCTGTTCATGCTATTCATCAGTTATGTCTTTCTGTCATTTCTTTGTCTTTTAAATTATATCTTCTACTTCCCAGCTGACAGCATTGAGAAAATTGAAGCTTTTATATACTATTATATGGGGATTTCCTTTACATCGGAAGAGTTGACTGTATTGGCAGCTGACATTTTTACTGCTGCTAATTTGCTAAAGCTCATGACAATAGGAATTCTTTTAAAACTTTTATGGACTGGAAGTTGGAAGATGGAAAAATTTACGAAGTGTTTTTTTGTTTGTTTTACATGGGAGGGTAACATAAAAATAAAATTAGACCTTGAGTATTTTCATAGTTATGGCTTAAAACTCTGAGGCTTTTATATAGGAAAATATAATAAAACTTACCAAAAAAATCATCAGTTAGTTTCCACTCAGATTATATTAAAGGCAAATGTTTATTCCGTAGTGTTCTTTAATCCCTCATTTTAATTCATGAGTCAAATTTAACTGGAAATTTTAGAATTAAATGAGAGGTCTACGGATAGTTATTGGCAGATGGCATGTGTAGAAGTTATGTAAAGATATTACTGGCAGTCTGCAGAAAAGACAGGTTGCAGTGTGGCTGTGGCAAGAATAAATTACTTTTTTTTTTTTAATTTTAGCTCATTGCATTTCGGAGTGAGAGCTGATATAAGGCTTTTCTATAAACATTTTCTATAGTTCTGTAAAACGTGCCTTAAGAAGCAGAGGTACAATCTGATTAAACAGTCATTCCCAATTTAGCAGTGCAGTTTTGCTAAAACAGTATGTTCTGGTGTTACTGATTTTGTTTGCCATTTTCACAGTTGAAGTAGAGCTGAGCATCTGATGAGTTACATTACAAGCTCCTGCAGCAGGTAATGACAAACCTCATAGCCTGAGGCAGATTTTCATAACCATCCCCCTCATAGTTCTGTAACCTCGCAGTATTGATGTAGTGCTCCAGAAGACTGTTTGTCCTTATTAGAGATATCTCCTGCAGAAAGCCTCACAAAGAGAAATTTAGTCAGCCCTTTCTTAGGGCTTAACTTGTTTATCAACCAAAATCTGAAGTGTCTGTGACCTGATGAACACAGTGAGCACTGTGCTGCATGATAGTTCAGAGAAGGATGGACAAAAACTTCACTGAGCATTTACATGGCTACCTTAGCTACATTTCTGAGGCTTTCCTCTTTTAGTGTATTTACATCTGCCTCTTTCAAGTGTATATGTATACAAAGATAGGTGAAGAGAAGTAAGTGAAAGAATTCTTCAGACAATTAAGACTTTACTAGGATATTACTTAGACCCTACTTTTGGATTCAGTGCTTCATCACTGTTAAGTCTGTAATACTCAGATGCAATCTAAAATGTACTTTAAGACATCTGGAATTCAAATGTCCAAAAAATGGATGTTTCAGGTATCCTATGTTAAAACGGGTTCATGTTTTCTGCTTATACTAGATACCCTAATGAAGAAAATATATAGTAAGGCTTACTTTAAACTTCTCTAGACTGAGAACCAAGTCTCCACTGCAGCCATATTGCATGCCCTGGCTTTCCATTTATAAAAGTAGACGAACAGAATACAGTGTGAGAGTAAGTATGTTGAAGTCACGTTTAGTGACTTCTTAATAGGTGCAGACATCTCAGTTTAGGATCTGCTGAGCAGCATCTACTCACTTCTTCTTTTTGACATTATTTATTTTTAGGCTCTTTTTATTATTTAATTCTAATACTGCTTGATATGTTATCTTTCATATTTGTCAGCTTGAGAAACTTCAAATGATAGATGAAGAGTTACGTGAACTGTGTGTATATTTCACAGATAATCTCACTGAACAGAATTTCTGCTGGTTGAGTTAATCTCAGCCTGAGTAGCTGGTAGAACAAAATAGTAAGAGTGATGCCCCTAAACAGACACTCCTGAGGATTTAAGACAGGTCATTTTTCATTATGTAGAAGAAATTCATGTCACAGAGTACCATCTCCCAACGTGTTTGTTTTTCTGATATGCAATGGACAACAGTTCTGTTACACAGTGACGTCTGTTTTGCTATTACTTTCTTTTTGGTGCTGACATATCTAATATCTGGTTATATAACATAATCAGCCTGATAAAACAGAAGTAGAAAGATAGTGTATTCTGCCTTGATATGCTTTCCTGTTTGGCAGCTGCTACGTGCATTCCTGCGACTGGGAATAATCGAACTTTGATAGGATGGTGTGTGATCTTGCATGGCACTGTACATCCACTGTGGTAAAAATGGCACAGTTACTATGGTGGTGAGACTGGTGTTCAGCTGAAGGCCTTACAAGGGTTCCAACACTGTGTCTTGTCATAGAGATCAGTTTTATTTTTCATGTGAATACAAATTCCATGTAGTGTTGAATAATTACTATCCTTATATTGTTTAAATTCATCATTCAAAAAGTAATTTTTAACTTTCACACTTTAAAGCAAAAATTTAGCTGAATAAATGGGAACAGCTCTTTTTAATGAATTTTCCTGCCTCACTGAAGACAGGGTATAGAAGATGGAATAAATGTTGCCTGTCTTCCTCTATCATTACAACAGGTATTTGTACCAGTGTTTGTCAAGCCAGTGCTCATGCATAAGTGAGAAATGAATGCAGTCTCTGTACTTCATCCTGATCTGCAGACTTGCCAACGGGAAATAAGAGATGTGAAGCTACCAATTTTCCAGTGTACTGGATTGTGGAGCTGTGCTAAGGAGTCAGTTCCAGGTGCTCACAGATAGAGGGTGGGAGGGAATCGAAAGACTGCGGCAATACAAGCACACAGTGCTCATTAAAAAGAGCAGATGTCTACAGAGTCTGGAAGGTGTGAACAGGCTTCAGGGAACTGCTGTGTAACATAATGAGTAGTGAATTAAGGATAAACTTTGGAGGGTCTGGTGGAGTTAAGAATGAGGAAGAAATTCCTGTGAAGTTGGTGCATGTGTTTTGATTTGAAGAGTGAGCAATTATTCATATGTCAAATATGTTTCCTCAGTTTTCCACAAGGAGAATTCAGGTTCTTCAGGAAATATTAGGAACGACTCATTAGGAACAGTGGAAGAGTGTTGGAAATACTGCATCCATTGTAATGTCATGTCATATGAAAAGTTCTTGAAAAGAATAACTGATGGAGATGGACTAAATAAAATTTAAAAATTTTCCAAAAGCATAATGTAGAAAAATGTTTTCACTAAACGAAGAAATTGCTATCTCAAAACAGCTTAAAAAACAGTCCCATCTTACAGGAGCATATAAATTAATTTACATCAAATTTAACACTTGTATATTCATAAAGGACAATCTTCAAAAAGCTTAGCACAATTTTATGCATCCTTGAGCTGTTGTTTAGATGTTAGGTTATTTGGAATATATAGATCATATCAGTAATAAATTCACCAATCTCAGCCTCATCTTAACAATTGAGAGGTGAAGTAGCACCAGGAGACTGAGAAGAGGTAACTAAGGTGCTAATTCAGTAACCCAAATATGCACTGATTACCACATTTCTGTTCAACTACGTGCATTTGCTGCTGTTCTTATGTCTAGCAAAATAATGAGGTAAATACTAAAAATAGAAGGTTAAGAAGTGAGGTTTGATACAGAGATAGCAGTAGTTATTTAACAAATGCAGGAAATCCTTTACTTTCAATTTTTTAAAAAGTTA
Source organism: Cygnus atratus (assembly GCF_013377495.2). Taxonomy (NCBI): domain Eukaryota; kingdom Metazoa; phylum Chordata; class Aves; order Anseriformes; family Anatidae; genus Cygnus; species Cygnus atratus. Next base: position 4,645,587 of record NC_066372.1, on the reverse strand, counting down.
AATATATATCACTACTTCTGCTTAAATTTGTATAAGCACAAAGGCACTTCTATTCAGCTGTGATAAGGCATTGTGCCATGTCCAGATTTTGAAGATTTGAGCTAAGTTTAGGGTGGTTATTAAGCAGCATGAGATGTTGCCTTCTGATGCATTCCAGTATGAAAGGATTGAGTTCCACTCAGAACTGCATTTACAGTGTTGTATCACAGTACATACACAGTTCCTTGTAATTTCTTTCCTAATGTCTTTGACTCAACTAGACGTTTCCTTTTAGCTTTAATCTTAATTGTCCAAAAGCTTTTTATTGAACCAGAGGATTTTTTTTCCAACAGATGGTAATGAATGTAATGCAAGCAAATATAACTGAGTGGGTTGAGAGAGAGATGCTTTATATTAAGAAAGTCAAAGGATACTCAAAGGATAATAATGTTAAATAGCAAATACTCGTATTTTATCTGTTGGTGAAATACAGTCAGGATTAAAGCAGAATGAACAAAAACTGAGATTACCAACGGCATGTAGTAGTTATTGAAATGGAACCATAAGATAGTAAAGTATTTCATGTGTATCAGTTCAGTATAAAGCACAGATCAGATGGATTCACTGAGGAAATGAAATGAGTCTGCACAATGAGAAAAGCTACGAGAAGGGGAAGAAAGTGCAAAATATGAGCTCATTCATGTATCCTTTCTAAACTCTCAGAACTCTCTTAATAAATCTCCCCAACTTCCAAGCACATCAATTGGCGTGCTGTGCACCTAATAAATGCGGTGATTTGTCATAATATACTTGCACGGTTAGTGCGAAAAAAGAGTTATATTTTCTATTAGCATTTTATTCTTGTAAGTCTTGTAATCCACTTACACTTTATGTACAATTTATATTGCAGTTCATTTGCTCCAGAAAGTGATACATCTGTATTTGAAAATGACAGTTTTGCATTTTTCAGAGAACTGCTCTGGATGACAAGTTGTCTTTTCATCTCTGTGTCACATTAAGTCACTGCTTCACCAAAAATATTTTATTGCTGTACAAACTTATGTTGGCTTTCCTATTCGGATCCTTTCATCTTCTCTTTCTTCTCCTTTCTGTCAGTGACAAAAGCTTAACCTCAAAATACTCATATGAATATACTTTGCACTTAAAATGTTTAAAAAATAAGTATTATAAAAATGCTTTTCTGCTTTAATTTTTCCATGTTTAATGTGGAAATAATAACTTTGTGTGTTAAAAATGGTTTGGATATCTTCTGTAAAAAATGTATAAAGCTTCAAATTAAGAAGCTTTCAGTTTAACTTCCTTGATTATTTACCAGTGTTTTATGGATGTATATAGGAATATTTTAACGGTAATGTTATGAGAACAAAATGTTTTCATATTAAGCTATCTGAAAGAGTTCTCAGTGGCTTTGATTTTTAATGAAAACGTCTGTGCCTTCTTGTCAGGCTGGAAAGAGTCATTGAATTTGTTGAATTTTTACAAGTAAAAACAGTGTTTGCTTCATGATATTTTATATCCTAAAATTACACTGTGCTGTTTGTTCCTTAGCCATTGTCTCTTAATTGTTCTGTTAGAGAGGCATGTATCTCTCGTTTCTACTCATGTTCACACCAATAACATATAGCACCTCCAAGCAAGGCCAGCTTTTTCAGAAACAGAGGGACAGACTAGTGTGTAAGCCATAATTTGCTGTTTGGGGCAAACAGTATCCTGAAATAACAGCTATAAAGATTTCATGCAACAAATGGGGAAAGACTTTTAAGATATATTTACTTATTTTTTAATATTTACTGCAGCAGCAGATGAAGAAATCTGGACATTTTTATCTTGAAATATGTTTGGCATGCATTTTACCTAGTTAGTGGTATGTGTCCTTCGTTACATGATTTCAAGTGCAGTCCAATGGAAGCTTGCCCTTCAGCCATTACAGACTAGAGGAGTCTTTTGCAAATGGACATCAACTAATTGACTAATCCATGCTCTTGTCTTGCTAGGACAAAGGTTATTTTTGTTTGTTGAGGTTTATTTTTTTTGGCTGCTGTATTCACTTGGTGAGAAGCTTTTCACAAATCCAGGCCTAATTCACTGACTAGCTTCAAGTTTTCTCATTGGGCGCAAAACTGGTGTGAATGTAAAAGCTGAAGACGAACTGTTCTCCGCTTCTGATTTATGTCTTAATGGCCAAAGCAGAAAGCAAAGGACATAGCGCCTTAGGTTCAGGATCACCTGATCCATAGAAAGAATGTCAACTGGGATCTTCTGTCTCTTTGAAGAGTAGCTTGGCAAACAGATTCCACTGCAGGTTGGTTATGATCTCACATGTTGCAGCAGTTTCACATGGTATATTTAAGTGTTCACTGAAGCAGTGATAGGAACCCCAGAGGTATCCCAGGAACTCATATCATTAAACATCTCCAGTGAGCTGGACAATGATGCAGGATATAATTTCAGCAAATGTGCGACTGATCCTAATCTGGGTAGGAAGCAGCTCACATGGTGAATGGCACTCCCCCATCCACAGGGACCTGGTGACTTGGACAACTAGACCAAGAATAGATCCATAGATTTACTTGCTGCTCTCTGCTCTTCTCTTAGGCTTGTAGTTTGAATTTCCTTAGGCTCATGAAGTTGCATTCTGAAGTGAAGCTTGGTATTTGTGTTAGTCTCATAACCATAATACTTATTTTCAGTACCTTGTGTTTATCAGTTTGATTTCTTGGGGCAGAAGGTAGCTTTACCTCAAAAAGGGCTCTTGTGTGCTCTTGTGTGTCACAGCATACATGGTAAGCAGTGAAAGAAGGCAGCCTAAGCTGCACCAGCACATGAAGGCCTGGACAGCAGCTGTATCTTGTGTTGGTGCTGGCAGATAAAAATGTGTGTGGGAGGGGGAATTACTTCTGGTAACTATTTGTCTTTTCTGTTCCCTTTTCTCCCTTATGCATGTCTTTTTGCCTGATTCAGTTTGTTTGAGAGGACTACAGTTAAGTAAACAAATGAAAACTATTGTGAAGGGTCTTACGAGGAATATTGATTTTTTTTTCCCATCAAATACATAACTTTCTGTATAAAAACACTTTTTAGAAGTTTTGCTCAGATGGTTCACTCTTACAATCGTGAAAGAACTACTGTTGTTACATTGAGTGGCCCATAACTTTCATAGGGTCTTAAGGACAGAAAGGCAATGTGGTTTTTATTCCAAAACTCCTGGAGTATTATTGTCAGCTTCTTCATGAAAAAGCAGCATAAAGTAAGAAGTGCTGCTCTGAATCAAGGTAATTTCCTAATATGAGCTCTCTAGAACAGAATTGGTTATGTTTGGAATAATAATTCATGCATTAGAAGTAGCAAATTAATTATGATGTACTTGTGTGGTACGAACTCTTGTGTTTGTCGCCTTAATTGCTAAATAGTTAAATTTGTAGAGGGAGGAAAAGAAACAGGGAAATGGCCTTACAGAGATAATTGAACAAAAAAAACAAAGCCTGTAGCAGTGTTCTGTAGAAATTCATTTAAAAAACAGTCATTTTATGTTTAGTGGAGGGCAATACTACTTTCACTTTTCTCTGAATACAATTAATTTATGGCCAGCACTTCCTGCTCTAGATAAACTGTCTCTGTTTCAGCTACATGTGACTTCAAACAGGTGGCACATGAGCCCTGACTGTGGGATAGACCCGTGCTTTCAGATCAGCTGCTGGATTGCATGCAGGTGTGCGTGGGGTCTGATAGCTGAGGAGGGTGATGAGAAGAGCTTTGCTAAGATACCTCAGGAAGTTTTCCATAAAACATTCTGGGCTTAATGTGAGATAAGACAGTGTTAGTGATACTTACACTTATTAATTAGGGGAGTAAATGTGTTGTGCTATTAAGAGCTATTTTTATCTCAATAAGGAGTATTACTGCTTTAGGACCTGATGATAACTGTTCTGAATACCAGCAGGGAAGGATATTCAGCAAAGACAAAATATTTGTATCAACAGAAACTGGCTAAGTGCTGTTCTGGTGAGTGTTAATGTGCTTCAAGGTCACTCACACTGTTAGCATCCTGATGCACTAGCAATAAACTGCGTGGGTACAGTACTTAACGGTACAGTTTCCTTTGTGGTCTCATTAACATAGATATGGGGCTTACTTAAAACTATGTGATGCTTGTATGTAGTCTGCAAGTGCTATTCGCCTTGATTACAGGTATAAACCCATGACATTGCTAATGTTGCTGAGAGGGTGAGATAAGGCATTAACATATTACAATATATATGTGGTAAAATGGATTGGAATCTTGTCTTTGCCTTTCCTTTACGTAGGTTTCCTCTCAAAAAAATGTGATCTATCTATTGTTGAAATCAATAGATCTCCCTTCGACAGGAATTATGTCAATTATGCTGATGCTTTCATAAGTGTTTCACTTTTATTCAACTTCTTTGTGTCTTGGCTGCAGTGGAAGAAATTGACTTGGATTTCAATAGCAGTGGTTTTCTACTTCATTCAAGTTGGACAGTCTTGCCAAGCTGTGCAAGGAGCTTCTGCTTGCTTGTTTGCCCATCTAGTTTGTTGTGAATGTTTAGTGGTTTGCACTCAAACCATGTCTATGGCCTCGGCACTATACTATTACATTTATTCATTTAAAATAGAACACAGAGTTCTGAGAATTTGGGATATCTTTTCTGTGATGAAATTTACTAATCTATGTCCCTAGAATAAGTGATTGTAGTTTTCATTGGGTTCAGGGGGAGCTGAACCTACAAACCTTTTGCTTCTCACGTGTTAGTGAAATTAGTTATATTTGCATTTAAAAATTTGCTTCAACGCTTACTAAAAATAAATAAAACCAAAAGAAAATGAAATTTTCTGAATTATTACTGTATACTAAACGATGCAGCAAGTGGTTAAATATCTTTAAAACTACAGTCAGCACAGTGAATATTATTTGTAGAGAGAACCCACTGTATTTCCAGTGTTGTAAGTTTCCATGTTGATGTAGTAATACTTGCAGAGGAACATTCCCTTTCTAATTTCAGTTCTGTGATTTAAAACCCATCTGCTCAGTTGTGTGCTGTTGTCCAACTGAATGCTGTGTAATGTGCTATAAAAATCTGAAATAAAATTTTGAGTGAAAAATAAAAAGTGCTATAACATTAGTCATCAGCCTTGAGCATGTAATTCAAATAAACGTGAATCGCTGGCGTAAAGTAACATCATTGTTCATAGGGATTATTTCATTAAGTCTAACTCACAAGGAGAAACCTTGAGATGCTTTCCTGAGTCATCTTTTGTCATTTTCTTGACCTAGATGGAGCCTTATAAGCACCATAGGCTGTGATCTTTGTATTGTATTTATGCTCTCGATACTACATTCTTTCAGAAATTATATTTGAGAAACTATATTCTACACATATATTTTGATAGTCAGCTATTGTTAACTTATTTTAAAGTTTGTGATGTCAACGTTCAAAGTGTATTTCAAGAGTATAAATTCCATATTCCTCGTAGCCGTGACAGCTAAGAACCAGCTCATTCCATTGTGTCAGATACTTGTATTTGAAATGAGTCACTCAGTCTGGTGGTATTTAAATGGATCTTGAAATACTGCTTCTGGGAACACTTCCTGTCCATAAATAACCACAGTCACGTGGTAACTATAGTCTTTATTATCTTATAGGTCTGTAAACTATATGCCAATATACTACTCATTTCTACTCAAGTAGAGAATTTTGTAATTGTGAAAATACATCCAGCTTATACTAGTAAGTTTTTCTTTGGAAATGTTAATGTAACTAACTGTAGAAAGGATCTCTAGAAACTGAATACTCCAGAAGCCACCAGTTAATTCAGAAGAAAATAATTATTCTGACACTATGCAGATCAAAAATAAATGTAGCTTTTGTATGGGATTATTAACAACAAAATGGTTGATTTTTAAAATATGCAAATTTAAAAGATTTTTTAACTGAAATATGTTTAACTCCAAATCTCTATGCTAAATGCAGAGAATACTTCAGTAGTTAAAATTTGGCAAATACAAATCTAACCTTGAACTGTTTTTTTTTAATCTTCTTTCAGGTCACTTAGCTCATTAGAACACAGCCTCTTCTCAGGACGTATCATGACATGGTGACAAAGGTCAGTTCTTAGGGAACACAAGGATCTACGTTCCAGCCAAGACAGAGGTAGATGTAAGGCTTGTCTTTTGTTTTGAGTAATTTATGAAGGTATATCTAATATCCTGTACTGACAGATGCATGGTCGCGCTTATTCATGACCTCATTTGCTCTCTCAAATTCAGTGTAATTCTAGGTGTTATGACATAACTTTCTAAAAATCTCTTAATCAGGCTTTATTTTAAAATAACTTGAATTTATATTTTTTGGCAGCTTGCAATGCTTTACAATTTTAGTAAAAACAGCAGCACCAAGAACAAACAGAACTGACTACAGATGCACCAATGAATTACATCCATTGAACTTGAGTTTCATTTCCCACCATTTCATATACTAGTATCCAGAGAGCCTTTAAATTAAATAGCAGGTGGCAGCTACAGGCCCTGGGAGAATCACTTCAATTTTGCATAAATACAATCCTAAAGCACCTGGGAAGTTTTCAGACTGTATGAGACTTAGTTCTAAAAGAAAATCTGATTATTTATATTTCACTCTTTAATGATGACAAGTTGGTATAAATTGTAAAAGGAGCATAAAGTTTTTCCTTGACAAGACATACTGTAGTTATACTATGGAGGGTAATACTTTGTTGTGTCATGTCTGTTCTCACACCATAGAGTTACACTTTTTCAGTGGAATTTTCCACATATCCACAGTACTGATGAACAATTATACATTTCTTGTGTAAACTATGGCCATAATATTTAATGGATTATTAGAAAAGAAGTGATTTTTTTTAAATACCAGCTTTCTCTTTTGAATTGGCTATTCATTGGGGATTGCAGTTGGGGACTAAGCAATCTTGATAGTAAACCCTCCTCCTGAGATGGGAAAGGATCCACAATGTCTGGGAGTCTGTCCTACTGAAGTGACACTGAGTCCTAGTGAATATGGCTGATTTGATTGTGGGTTGCTGGAAGCAGGTTTTCTGTAGGGCAAATCACCAATGTTGATCTGCCAGCCATTCTCTTCTGTGCAGGAAACTGTGCAGCTGGAGAGCCTTTATGTTCCTGTTCTTCCTGCTGCTGTGGTTGGGAAGGAAGACAGCTTTGGACAGTCCTGTGCTAAATCTGCTTGTCATGGCTTTGTATCAGATAAAGCGTTTTTGTATTTTAAAACAGTGTACCCATCAAACAAAAAAACTTAGAAAGTGTTTAGTTTTCCCAGTGCAAAAGAACCCTATTTATAGCAACAGTTCAAAACATTTAATATACTTTCCAATTACTTATCATCTCTCAGTTATCTGAGGTAATAGAGGTTGAGAATGGGAGAGAAATTCAGTGTAGTACAAATTATATATAAATTAGGGTTATAAGAATATATTCAGTAAGGTCATTTTTGAAATGCTTGTAAGGAGTTTTCTGTGGAGAGTACGTGTGGGCAGCTCAAACAGGAGAAAGCAGAACAGAGCCTGATGCAAATGGTTTCCCTAGTGTGCTGAGGAGCAGAGAGAGGCAGTGCAAAGGAAAGGCCAGCTTCATCCACTGTGCTAATAATCATCCGTGTACACATGAGAATGGGCTGTAGTTCCAACTATAGCATCAGGCGGGCAGAGGTAGTCACAAGTTGTAAGTACTGCTGAAACACTAAACCTAGCATAGAAGAGGATTAACGCAAACTAAAAAGTGAATAGATCTTCCTAATCATAAAGCTATTGCTGCGGCTGCCACAGAAGCAAAATCTCTATTTCAGTTGTGTGTCATTATGTCTGCTCCACTGCAGTTCTGACTATAACGTGTGCCAAAGGCATGCTTCTGTCTTTTAAGTAGATTATAGGAAAGGTTAGAGAGCTCAGAACTGCACGCAGTTGGTTTTTTTTTCTGTCGCTTAGGAACAAACACTACATATTCCCCATGTCAGTCTCTTATACGTAGTTTCTTCTTCAAGTAATCAAAAAAGTACATTTAAAGCTCACTGAAATATATTGAAGAAGTCCAGAGATGCAAGAAAGAGCCGTCTGTTTTCATCATCAGGGGATTTTGTTGCTGTCAGGAAGGCTAAATGTGCTAAAGGCCACATATTGTCTTCATACACAATGTCTCCACACTGGAATCCAGGGATAATGTAAATGAGATGAGACAGTGGTTTCACTTAAGAAAGGAAAAAAAAAAAAAAAAGTCCAGTACTGAATGTGCAATTAAAAAAAAATGTTTAAATGAACAAGTGACTTAACTGTGCTGGGAATCACTGACATATATTGATGATTATCCCCTTCAGGTATATACCCTTTGTAATAACTAGTCTTATGTGTTTGCTGACAGATTTCATTGTCTCTTCCTATTCAGTTTAATGCACTACATCATCTTGAAAACACTCAAATGTAAACATCTGTGCTTTCTCACTTGGAAAGGTATCTGGTCTAATTACAGCCTATATGCTACTTCCTTGCACTACGTTTTTCTGAAGAGTCATTTTCTGAAGAGTTGTATATGCACGGGTATATACCATTTTCTGAATAATAAATAAGAAAGGGAAATAACTGTTCCCAGTAAGTCAAAGTGTATTTTTAATGTACTTATTTGCTCTAAGGATAATACTCCTCACAGCTAGGTCTTACCAATGGTGCATTTTGTATCACTGTGTTGGTGATTTACAGAACATGACAGTGATCTCTCAGTATGTATCAAATCATTACCACTTACTGATGAACCTTTGTTAGATATCTGTGCATCATGTCTACCTACCAGAAATGTTATTTGTGATTAAGGTCCGGTATTAAAATTTGTATGGTGCATATCTGTCTGTGACTGGGAGAGCAATGTGTACGACTGCAGGCAACAAGCAGGTTTTGGCATGCTCATCTGTAAGTAATTGGGTAGCCTGGCTGCCCTGCGTATCCAAGCAGAGTACAACTCTGCTCTTACTGAGATCAAGGAGCAAGAAATAATAAGCTGAATGGCTTACATTTTAAGTCTCTGCAGTAAAAACAAATGGCAGCCATTCTGAGCAGAGGTAACTCTGTAACAATTCTTTCTTTCTCTGTAACAATTCTTTCTTTCAATTCTTTCTTTCTTTCTTTCAATTCTTTTATGTTAAATGGTAAGCTAAATACTGACTTCATTGCCACTGGTGCAGGTCTAGGTTAATGCAGTCTAGGTGTCTTCAGGTTTTCTTTAGTTTTACTAATGTGAATCTGGCTGAAAGGAAGTTAGTTAGAAATGCAATTGTGATACTTCTACCCTGCAACGCTGCATAGCTATTCATTTTTAATACTTCTCAGATGACAAGTGAATTAGAATAGTAAATGTTCCTGATGAATAGTAATTATTCCTTAATTATTCATTTAATTTATAATTTACATTTGTATATTGTTAATTAAAATGCAGTATGCTACAATTAGGTTATATTCAGCTGGTAATGGCAGCTAATGCACACAAGAAATGCAAATTTAAGGCTTAGTCTGTGTCTAAACGTTATCAGGAATCTTTGAGGGTATCCTTTCCATCCAGCTACCCTGGATGTACTTTGCACCCTGTATGCACTCAGTAACTTGTTAGGAGTTGACTTTTTCTTCTATATATTAAAATAATCATATTATTTCTTTACATGTCAAGGGATTTATAGTTGTGATACATGAAGGAGATTGATATCAGGCCCTTCATTTGCAGTCAGCAGCGTTTTGCTTTCTAACAATGCCTGAGAGCCTGAAGAAAGGGTATTTTTGTTTATTTATTCAGTTTTTTGAAGCAATCTATTTTTGTACAGTTCAAGCATTCCTATTAAATCTTGTGTGTGTTAGTCTGCAAGCCTGGAGAAAAAGCCAGGTGGGTAGGCAAACAGTTTAGAAGCTTTCCTGGTCAGGAATTCAAATACATCCAGACTGTGTGTCAGCTTTATTAGAAAGCAAGAAAACTGTTTTGTGACGTGAGTTTATTGCCATTCATCCAATGAATTTGAGTGTCTTCTTGAAGAGCATAACTATGTCATTAAACTCAAAGAAGCAGCCATTTATTTTATTTTTCACAGAAGAAAGAAAGAGAGGAAAAGACAAAGAAAGAAGCTGGTGGAAAGAACAAGATTGTGTTTCCTGTATATAATGTGTGGACTTTTCGTCATCTCAGAATCTATAACTCTTATTCTTGAGAGCATTGTTTTTTTCTTTATTATTCTATTTGGGAGAGAGATTTTATTTTGTGGAAGATAACCCTCATCCAATACCACTGAGGTCTATCTCTCTCTGATAAGCATTAGGATTAATATGAAGACTTAATCTGAGCACAAGCAAAAGAATCTCCTTTGCGTTACAGTTACTTGCATTTATTCTGTGGCTGATGGAACACTGATTATTTCTGTGAAGGATGTATTTCGGTATCTAGCAGAAAATCAAGGTCATTTGCAATACAGCAAGCCTTAGAGTTAGTAAGTGTATTTTATCAAGTTATCAAGTATCTTAAAAGGTTATTTACTTCTCACAGTAGGTTGATTTTAGAAGGAGTGTGCCGAATCACCTCTCTATGGGGCTTTCAGACAATTAGAGATCAGCTCAGCTCTGACTGAAATTGATAGGAACTGCAGATTGTAGGCATGGCGAGAGCTGGGGGATTTGTGTTGTAAATATGAAAATTGTTTGTTCTATAGTTATAATAGTGGTGTAACTGGATATCAGGACTGTGCTTGTATGCATACTCAGTACATGTAAGTCATTAATTCATAATCTAGGGGATGAAGGATCTCCTTGGCTCAGCTTCTGCATAGAGTAGATAATGGAGTGGTTTGCATCTGGGTGATTGACTGAACTCCCAGGCACCTTCAGGGTGAAGTATTTGGTAGCTTCAGGACCTTTCCAAGAGGAAATTTTGGACAGTTCTTAAGATTTTTCCAGGCAGCTTCTGCTGCATCTAGTCCAATTTGTATGCTTAAACTACCGCCCGCAATGGCATGTCCCAGGGATTCCCAGAAAGTACCTGCTGCAGGACTGGTCAAACTGAATATAAGCAAGACATTTGTAAGTGATCTGTAGAAACGGTTTCTGCAGATGCAGAAATGTCAGTTAGGACAGGCTTTTCAGGACAATGAACATATTTAAGAATAAGGTATAGCAATGTTAATGTTTTGTATATAGTTAGGGTAATAGCAATGTATTGTGTGTGTGTGCTGGAGTGATCATGCAAGATGCTGGGCAAGCTGGATTGTAACATTTGAGCAGAACAGCGGTTTCAGTAGTCTTTTACAATCCAGGGGAAGGTGCCACTGCAAGGACCCTGACAACAAAGACTCCCATTGCCTTCCAGACAGAAGTTGGCCCATCCTGGTGCAGAGGTTTGATATCCTATATGAGCGTTAACCAGTACCTAGATCCCAATGAATTACGTTTTTGTTCATAATGAACACTGTTCATGGGTGTCTGCGGAGCAATAAGCACCACTGAAAACTAGTGTCTATGGTTAAATAAAATGGTAAGAATGTTCTCTTTTCTTTCCTTCACTTTATTCACAACTTGTTCCTAAAGCCTCTTCTGCAGTGCTTGTCACCACTTTTGTCTCTCCCAGATACTTGCCACCCATCAGATCTGTCAACTCAGCTGCTTAAATGTCTGACCTGCTTCAGTTAAAACAAGTGGCTGAAAAAGACCAGAGAGAGCTTTAGCAATGCATCAGCTTTTTCATGGTAGTGATAAAATACTGTTTGCTGGATTAATAATTATTGTGAGTATACTCTTACTCATACGCATTTTTATTGCCTATCCCTTTTTGGTAGTAATTGAAGGAAATTTATATTTTGTCTCAGTAAACAAGCAAGTCTCTTCATTTGCCAGTCTGACTTTGCTAGTCAGTTTCCTTTGTGACTGTTCATTCCAAAAAAGATTTAGCTTGAAGTAGTTACTGAAATAGCTTGAAAAAAAATAAACGAAAGCTTGCTTTCATTTATAGCTTCTGTCATTTTTATGATGCAATCTTAATAAATATCTCATTGCTCATTGCTTTCTTGGACAATAAATAAGGCTGTGAGAGACAGTGATGGTAATGATGATGGAATCATGGCTGTTTCTGCAGTGAGAGACTTCTGCTTCTAGTTTTTTTTTTTCATTGGCTTGGGCATGGCAGCACTTAATGCATCATAATGTGGCAGTTTCTTTTAAAATGTTATCACCAGTGTAATATTTTCTTAAAGTGTATTTTTTAGCACTACGAGATCTTATACAAGACACAGTGACCCTCATTTTTTTCTTTTCTTTTTTTTTTTTTTTTTACTAAAATGATATTTCACACTGAGCTGTAAAACCTGCTTCCAGCTTTCACCTAAGAACTCTTGCTTATATTATTCATGGCTTGAATAGTAGTAATTATTCAAGCGTAAAACAAGTATACATCCTCTGTGATAGTGTAATACGTTTTTCTGTTGTGCAGTATTGCCTGTTGATTTATAATGGATAATTATAACCTATTTATATAACCACACTTAACTACACATATCCATGTTTATATATCCCTTACAACCCTGTTCTGCATTGATTGAAATGGAACATATGTTGCAGGTATGTACTTTATGATTATGCATCGAGATTAATAACAGAGAATACAAATACATTTTGGTGACTGGGAGCCTTTTACAGCAAATACCTATAGAGTGTTTGGAAGCTTATTTCACTCAGTAGAACTCCCTAGAAAGGGTAAATGATACCAGCTTTTGATTTAGAAGGAGTATAGGATCTCAGGAACTACGTATGTGAATATACTTCTGGAACCTCCGACCAGGAGATGGGAAAGCTTCACCTTTATTTTCCATAGTTTCTTTTCAACTAGGGCTAAAAAAGTTAGTTTTGAAAATCTGTAGTAGTGGTGAGTGAGGACAGTCTTCAGTCTCTGTGCATAACTTCTGCCAAGTAAACTAGTGCTTTGGCCATCCACTTCAATGTGGGGGAGAGCACTGGGGTGAGGTACAGAAGGACAACTTCTAGCTAATTCAAATTGGTGGCTGTAGCTAGTTTGGGGAACTCCAGTTTGTTGGGTCTCTGTTGGATCTTGTTATCCTCCGTCTAAAATAAAATGCTGTTTATTAGATGCCAGGATTGTTTGAATGCTAATTTGTGTTCTTTAAGTTCTGAATATTTATTATTTTGTGTATATAAAAGGTCATTGCTATTTTCAGTGGAAGTATAGGAGCTGTGTATCTCTATATACATATGTGAGTTGGCATATACACTGTAGCTTGCTTAGTTATGGTCAATATATTCAGTTGATTGTGGAAGTATTCATATGTATTTTCAAGGAGTATCTCATTACCAAAATTGTGAGTTAAAGATTTCATCCTCTTTGCTCCCCTGCTGTCTGTCCCCTCTGCCCCTCTTCTGGAAAAAAATCAATATCTGCATTTGTGGCCAGAAAGCTGAATAGAGAAATACATGCTTCTATGTGCTTCTCCAAAGAAAAAGGCATCTGCTTTTTACTGATTTATAGGAGATAGAGTGTACAGCTTTTCCATCACATATTATGAGAACTTTTTCTAAAGAGAATCATTTTCTTCAACTCAAACCTGATTTGAAAATCTGAGTATGAATTTACGTGTGTTACACAGATTAACAGTATTTGCGCACTTACTAGAGCAAGACCTTTACGGAGGAGGTGCGGGCAGAGACTAAACTTGTTATTTCAAGTAACTGTATCTTAATCCTTCCCCCTGTCCTGCACTTCCATACCCAAGAGGCCTGGTTCATTCACAGGGAAAGGTGCTGTGGAGGATGGCTTGACTACTCCAGCTCTTCTTTCCACAGTCGCTAACAGGTGACAGATGTGAGTGAAATCCCCATTTTCCAGGCCTCAGGCCGGACCTGTGTAGCTGCACTGCGTGTACAGGGTTTGCTTGCAATGCATGAGTGACTTTCACAGTAGAGAAGCATTGTGGAAATGCTTCTTCAATTTTTTATACTACACTGAATGATATGCAAGGCACAACATGGCTACAGGAAGGACACATTCAAAGTCCTTATTAGGGACTTTTCAATGAAGAAAATATTTTCCTGCTTGGGAACAATCATGGGAGCGGGTTGCCCAGAGAGGTTGCACAGTCTGCATCCTTAGAAGTTTCCAACAGCAGGCTGGGTAGGGCCCTGGGCAACCTGGTCTGACTTTATATTTGACCCTGCTTTAAGCAGGAGATGGAGCGACGCTCCTCCAGAAATCCATTCCCGCCTGAATTACCCTATGATCCTGCAAAGAAACCTTAGCTGGCTCCAGTCATACCAATAGAAGCCTACTTTTTTCCTGTTTTTTTTTGTTTTTGTTTTTCTTTCTCCCACCAAAGAGAAGAGTCTGAAAGTTCCTTACCATAACCATTTTCAAAGTTTTATGTCGCTTTTACAAATGTAACAACTCCGTTGCATCCCACATTGTGATTTGTGCTGGCTATGAGAGGTCATTTCATTCAAGTGGAGGCACTTCTGTGATGGAACCATAATGTAAGATAGGAAATGAAGAAAAACATCATTTCTGATTAAGGCTACAGAGAGAATTTAGGTAGACAGAATGTAATTACACAGATTGGAATTTGTCCAGTGCTCCGGGTCTAACAGCTTTATAATGAAATAAAAATCTTTTGTTTACAAATATTTTATTATTGTGAGAGCATCCTGCACTCAGTTCCAATCAATTTCAGTATTACCCAAAAGAAACAAATGGCAGCTTGGTGCTGTGAGTAGGAATTACATTGTAGGGTACATTCTTATATTGATTTGTTCTGGAATTTTTAGCTTCTGAACCATGAGATCTAATTTGTCGAGTTTCTTTTTTTTTATTTATTTATTTTGGGGTGTTGTTGTTTTTTCTATATTCATCCCTATGGTAGATGAAGTCTTACTCTGCTGATTGAAAACAGTTGGTTCATTGCAAGGCAGACAGGTCTGATTTACTGTTAGTTTTTTCTCATAAGGCTTTATATTGTTTGAGTGCTGTTTGTTGTCTGGCCTCATCTACAGTCTATCTACATGAACAGGGTAAGAGGGGTGCAGAGAGAGACTATCTGTAAAAGAATTACCCTCAGTGACTACACTATTAAATACAGCCTTCTGTTCTTATTTACACTGCACTGACATAAAGCAAAATAATTTGATTGAAATGGGAAGCTAAGCAGACACTATGTTTCGAAGCCATGCTGAAGTTGACAGCCTGTGTGCGATGCCAGCGGTGGGCAGCATGTGTTTGGTTCCGGTCACTGGTACTTAAATACCTTGCAGGTACAGCTTTCTTAGATTTCTTTTTCTTATCACATGAAGATTTGAATTTAAATACACATTACATTTGGTAGTCTGTCCAGTGATTTGCTACAGCTGCAAGGCTTGTTTGGTGGAAGAACTTTATTTGGAGCTATCCAATTTGTCAAAGCATCTCACTTTCAAATGCTTGTGTTTTAATATTTTCTGGTCCACTTTCTACAACACCCGTTGCCTATATAATGTGCATTCCTTAGCAAATATGTGGTGAATTTAAAGACAGAGCATAATTTATTTCAACTTACAAGTGCAATTTTAACCAGTTACAGGGAGTTCCTCTATGAGCTGGTCATCATGAATAAGGCTTGAATGTAGCTGCAGAGCCATTCCTTTTAAATAACTTGTGTTTTTCAAACCCTGCACTGGTCTCTGAATTGTTGTCTGCTCCCATATTGAATAAAAAACAATAAAAGAAGGATAGAGAAAATGTGATTTATGCAGTAATATGTTTTGTAATTATAAAATACTGACTTCTAGAGTGACACCTAGCAACTGTATGGGAGCGTGGTCTAGGAGCCCCTGGGTGCTCTCTGCCTGCCGAGAATCTCCTTGAACTTTTTAGGCCATCAAATCTTCCATGCACATGAGCTGGCTCTGCTGGGTGGAGGGTTGAATCAGGTCTCTTCAGATGTCCCTTCCAACCTAATTTTTTTCCTAGCTTACGTGAAAACAACCATGACAAAGAGCAACTGTGTGAATTTAAAGATCTCTGGCATCACTCGCTTTTGACTTTACATTCTTAAGTAAGTAGACCTGGGGGTATATCTTCAGCAAGTACCATGGGAGATATAGACAGGGGTGGTCTCCATGGTCCCATGGAACTTTCTTTGTAATTCTCTGCAGGGTTGGCAAGAGTATTAGAAATCTTTACATTAGTCCAAAAAATTTGTTAAAGTTTGATTATTTCTGATTTTTTTTACATATGAAGACCATTTTCATGAAAATGTTGTTGGCACTAAGTTAGCAACAGTGTGTCTGCTTTACAGCTGTTGTTTGTAATGGGTGTTGTCAGGGTGTAAATATTCTGCTGTGAAATATTTCTTAACAGGCTAGTTTTGTGTCCTGGTTTAAAACCGAGCTGACCTTTCCACATGGCAGCACTGTAGTGGTGCTCTCTAGAAATAAATCTGTAATGAAATCTGTTCTGTGATAAGCAGAAAAACAAAGTTTGAGGAGTAAAACCCAATGGTAAATTTTTCACTTTCATTTTTTAACAATTCCCAGGCAAAGAGAGCACACACAGCTTTCTTTTTATTCATATAGCTTGCCAGTATATTATGTAAACAAATTCCCAAGTAGTTCTGTCTCCCCCATTTCTTGGTATTCTTTTCAGAGTATTTTAATGTTATCAGAGAGGCTGGTAGTTAGCTAACTAAGATTTCCATCTGTTTCTTAGAGGGAAATTTTCCCTCTGTTTCTTCCACATGCTCAAGCTATGTGGACAGAAATGCTGCATTTCTCTAGTTATGATATATTTGACTATGCAAGAGTTAGGTAAGCAAGCCTCGTGCAGCCGTTGTGTGAGCAAGAATTAACCTCAGGCAAGTTGGTCATCATTTCTTGGCTCAAGCAGAAATCATGTATTGTGTGTCACATTTAGTCTTGAAAGCGTTCTTGAAAACTTTGGTCTTGATAGAAAACTTGAAACCCCCCAGCTTGAGGTTAATAATACTAATGAATATTTTATTATGTCTTTTAATAGTACCAAGTATTGTTTTAATGCACAGTAATAACAACAAGGAAGCTTTGTCAGTAAAACATGTAAGGGATCTAGCTAATGTGAGGGAATATTTTCCACCGAAGTTTGTAAGTTTACTACATGAACAATGACCCCCCCCTTTCTTCTTAGTGTGATGGCTTTTTTATTATCCCTGCTTTTGCTTGATTGTTTCAGACAGAAGGATTTTGTAATTTAAAACATACCATTATTTTTAGTATTTTTCTCAGTCTTTTGACTGTATTTAGTAAATATACTTAATCATGATTCTCCGTATAATATTCTTTCATGTGTAGTATCCAAAAAAGTAAGTTCATTTATGTGCAGCTAGGGTCTTCATAAACTGTTATAGGCAAGAGAAAACAAAGGTGACCCAGTAGCGCACACAGTGATGCCAGCTCTCCAGTGGCAGCTGTTGGCTCCTTTCCCGTGCTCCATTTCTGTGTTTTGATTAGTGAGCCAGTAAATACAGCAACAGGAAAGCAGTAGGCAAAAAGATAGGCTTCTTATCCATTTCTGCCTGAGGACATACCTTCATGTGATGCCATCTGGCAATAAAAGAAAAAGTCCCATAGATGTGTATAAACCTTCTTGTGGTTCTTCTGTAAATAATTAATCTCCATGAGCTTCCAACAGTCATGGGATAACTTTCAAATGAAGGCAGCATTACATTATAGTTAATTAATATCCCTCATGAAAATCTCTATCTGTAGATGGTGATTTAGTTGATTATATCTGCTTATTATTGTATGATTTTTATATTAGTTGAGAAAAGTGTGTAACCGTATTATTTAGTACTATACATTAATGTGTGTGAAGAGAGGCAGAGCTAGCTAATATGGACAGACCTGTCTTAAAATAAAATGTAAGTTTTTATGGGCACACAACTGTAATTCTGCTTCAGTGTCTGTTCATGGGACCTCTTAATGTTGTATTTATTACAGTAATTCTGTCAAACACATTGCTGTTTTCATACTTCTTGTTTTTCAAACATCTAAAGGCTTTCTATCCAAGCAAATTTGAATTTCTTTTTTGTGGGAGACATTTTGCCATCATTGTAATGTTGGGCATGTTTCATTCTTGAGATCTAATGTAGGAGGGAATCAATTGCTTATGTAGCTGCTACCGAATTGTCACAAAATTATATCTGGGAATATTAACCAGAATGAAAGGTGGCACTATTTAGGCTGTAGCATGGTTGCAAACCCTGCAGATGAATTGAGGGAAAACTTATTAAACAAATCACTTCTGGATGCCTCAAGTCAGAGAAGCTGAATACTATTATACAGGAGAAAGCAACATATTTTATCACATAGCCAGACTTAAAATGAGATATAAGAGTAATTACATATCAATTTTGTAGACAGCTTAAATGTAAATTTGATTTCACATTTTAAATAGAAAAATAAGGTAACATAGCTGCACGTTGTCTTGCTTTTTTTTTTTCCTCATTTTCCTTGTCAGGGATGCTTTTGCGCTAACATCCTGTTTTCTCTTAGTCTAGAGAATACAGAGATTCTCTTCAGCCCAGAGAAAAGCCTATTGCAAATTACCGATTACTTGCTAAGGGTGAAAGTAAGTATTCAGCATTTGCAAAGCTTGACGCTGAACAAAAATGTAGTTTCATGTAGTTTTAGTTTTATAGGGAAAGCACTCGTTTCATTCAGTAGTATATATGAAGCCTGATCTAGATTTCTGTAGATCCACAGAATTCAGACCCTGGCGTTACAATAGGGTGCCCCTCCCTTGCATGTTTTTTCCTATTCTATCTTTTGCTCATGTTTCCTTCTTCCAGCCCCTTAATGAATGTAGAAATCAAGTCTCAATGCGGTACTCCTTCATAAGACTTCTTCTAAGGAATGTTACCAGGATCAGCAGCCCTGCTTGGAAGACTGATAAAAAGAGAGGTAACGACGAAAGGGAAAACAGCACCAAAGCCCTGACACGTGTATAATAGGAAGATGGAGATGGAAGCATATAGCCAGTAAGACTATGCTTAGTCATTTCTAGGATCTTGACAGTAAATGTGGAATTGTTACATTTTTTTTCTGCCTACCAAACAAAAATCTGGTCAAATTGTATGCTCTCTTGTTTAAGTTCACCACTGCAACTGCTGCATGAGCAGACGTGTTAAGAGCCAACTACTGCCTTCTTGCAAATGGCTCCCAATGGTTTGAACCTCTACACAGGGTAAATTGCATGTCCTCAGAATGAAATTGTTGAGTAAGAAGTTGCCCTTTCTTATATAGAGAAGGATCCAAACTCCATTACGCTCAGTGGGAGTCTTCACCATTAACGGTTTTAAGCAAATTTAATCTTAACCCCATAGTGAATTTTATAACCCTACTGAAGTTTAAGTTCTGCCTCATGCCCTCTAATCCTTTTACCCGTCTTATTTCCAATCTTTGAAAAATCTTGCATCTTCAAAGTGAGTCTGTCAGTTGAGAGTCACTATACATTTTGCTTAAACTGCTTGAAAAAAAATTCATTAGAATAATATAAGAACTGAATCCCTCCAAAGATTTTTACATGGCTTGCTTTTTTCATCTGTTATTAAAGATCATACAATTTTCCAGGGAAATACCATTTTGGAAGACAGAATGAGGCTAGCAGTAAAAGCTTCAGAAGTACAGTGATTTTTACCACTTGCTAGAAAATAAATTTCCAAGGTGTGTGGGGAGGGAGATCTCGAGATACTATTTGTTATAATCCTTGCAGTATCCACCATGAGTTTGAAAGAAGGCAACTATTTTGTCTAGAAAGTTGCTGTGATACTGAGAATTTGATAAAATGTTGCCTTTTATGTAAAAATGCACATGCATATAGCTATAGTCAATATAAAAGCTATCAAGCGAATTAAATGCATTCTCAGAACTTGTATTTACAGGGCTCTGTGTAGTATTGAATCTTCAGAGAAGTGATCTCTTTACTGCATGGCCTATTTCTGATTTACTTCCTAGGAATATGGAGAATTTTTAACAGAGTAGTAAAATAGCAATTAGTGCCCAAATAGAATTCACATGTGCATACCAAAATTTTTTCTAAGCTATAGGTAATGCTGTATGTTTTAAATATCTTTGTGATACTAATATTTCACATATGTATTCACAGACATTTACGGGTTAATAACACTGTACTTGCTTGTGCCACAGTGTTCCACCCTTGTGATTTTTCCTTTGTATGCAGTGTGTGGTATTCCACACAGAAATGGCATGATTGCACCAGGATTTAGTGCCCAGTCGGTATTTTTACCTTGAGGTGTTTCACAGTACCCCCAACCTCATAGCCTTTCCTGCTGAAATCAGCTGGTTTCTCCAACTTTAACTGAGTAAATTTCTGTTTAGGCATATGTCACTTTAGCTTACAATAGTAAATTATAATTTTTATCATAAATTATTATCATAAAGATATAGCTATTTATAATGCAGTAGCATTTGGAAGCCAGGCATTAATCCGTCTCTGCCAACTACATCGTCCCTTATATCTTCTGTGGAAGTAGGGTTCCTCCTGTAAACAGTGTGCCAGGAGTCACAAGAGCATTACGTGAAGTCAGACTCAATTCCTTTCTTTTGTGTAATGGTAGACACACTCTGTTTTTATAAGTACACATAGTATATTTCAGTAGGATATTCTCATTGGTGCTTCAAAGTGTTTTTGCAGATAGAAAGTAGGAGGTTTGATAGCCCAGCAGCTGCCCTTTTAAATATAGATGCCAGTAACTCGCACAGGAAATATGAGGAGCTAATAAATACTGCCAGGAACAATTTGTGGGTTTCTTACCAGTCTGTGTTTAACTGCCAGTCATGTTAGGCCATATAATCCTATCAATCACTGTGAAGCTGCAGGAGGAGGAGGAAGAGATACTCCAGGTCAGAGGATGAATCACTCATTTATGAAGAGCTCGTCTGTGCTCACTGCAGGAGGACTGTAAGGCAGACAGAACATATTCCTTACCCCAAACCCACCAACACAGGTATAACAATAATTCTTTACAAACTGATTAGCATGTGTTCCTTTTGCTGCCCAGGTGTATCCTCAAGGGGGGACATCTCTTGATACTGACTTGTTGCCTCTGTGCAGTCAGAGGTGTGTCAGCTTGCCTTTTACATTAGGCAAGCTTTTCAGTAAAACACAAAAATGAATGAGTTCTAGGTACAGTCATACAAGCAATAATTGAAAGAAGTGTTGCCAAAAAAAAAAAGTCTTCCAATAGTTTCAGAGTTTTTTTCCCAACAATGTTGTGCTTTTTGTCATGGGGCAATGCTGTTGTCCTTATCATCAGCCCAATTCTAACTCTTCAGCAGCTTGTGCTCATTTGGGTGGTTTGCTGAACATTTGTACAGATACCATTTTTCAGAAGGTTGTATATCTGTTTCCAAGAACCCTTCCTAATTTCCAGATATCTACTGTACTCCTTCATTACCTTTGTCTCCCTCTCCCTCCTACTAACATGAACTCTTGGAAACCTATTGAGATCTAGAAGTTCCATCATGTGTTTGACCCATAGTTGGACATCAGTTTTGTAAGGCTTGTGGTCTTCACAATATTCTGAACTTGTAATAGAAACCATGTATAACTCACATGGATATAGTACTTAAAAGATTCCAGACATCATATAGGGCAGTGGCTCTGCTGTCTCTCTAACATCAGGTGATCCTCACCATAGTCAGTTCTTGTCATGCTTTTCATTTCTGAAGATTTCTAAGTTGCTTTTCATGTCCCCTGAGAAGCCATTTGTCTTTTCCATAGAGCACCCCTTCATTTACTTCTTACCCCATTCTTCAGAGCAAAGTACACCCATTCTCATCTGACCATTGTTTGAAAATCTTAAAACTTTCACGCTTTAAAAAATAACAACAAAATGAACAACAAAAATGAGAAAGATTTGATTCAGTTAGCAGATAGTAACATATGTTAAATGGCTAAATTTGCCTCAGCTCTGGCTCTTGCCTTAATCTCTGCAGCCAGTGGGCCGGTGAATTACAGGTAAACAAAATCTGCTCACATCTTATCTAGAAAAAAACAAACGTTTTTTTCTGGCATGGTTGTATGTGCATATTTCTATTTATTTGAAAAGGGAGTAAAAAGAAAGATTCTGTCTGTACACAAAGCTTTCCAATACACTTTATAATAATAGAGTATCCTTCATTTGTGTTTCCATTCTTGTTAGCTAGACAGGCAAAGAGGATCAAGTCTTGGAGGAAAGGTTGAACTTCTTTCCTGTAGAGGTTTGCCCTCACTGAAGTTCTGCCTGCAAAGAGTTGTTGTACTCCCTCTTCCTTGCAGATACTTGCCTGGTATCAAATGGCGATATGACTCAATGTGCCTGCCTGCAACCGAGCATTTCCATGCTCACACATCTTCAGCAGCTTTCTGACTCAGCAAGAGTTCATGCTCTGCTCAGTCACAAAATAGCAGACTGAGTTTTCTGCAGTGCAGGCACTGAAAATTGACTGCCTTACACTTTCCTTTGAACTACTCATGATGAAAGCTACATCTTCCATTACAAGCTTCTTTAAGTATGTCTGCCTTTCTAGCGGTGGTCTGCTACCACGTATACTGGGTTCTATGGAATGCCAAATGCCTATTTTATCGACTGGGAAAATCAGCGCTGCTGCTGTCTGAAGAAACGTATTATGGACTACCTGTAACCTCATGATGCTCCCTAACACAGATAATTTTTCCAAAACAATTATCTAGTTTTTGGCTTTATAGAAAGACTACTGTAGTTTTACACTCTAACTCTGTTCAAGAGAAGACGTTCTCCACCCTCACTGGACATGAGATCCCTTTGTGAAAATTGTCGGTAATGGAAGCTCTTTGACCAAACACTCTGCATACAAATGAGAAAACGGACATTAAAAATGCCATCTCTGATATCTCAAAGAACTGGATAATAAGTTAATATTGAGCCCCAGTGGTCTAAACTAGGTTTCTGTATCAAAGGCAACAAATACGGCAATTCATAAAGTCTCTGTTGTTATGCAAAAAGTTCTGGCATGGTTTAGCTCTGATAAAACATCTTTCTGTTGTTATTACTCTGTCTTCTCTGCAAAGACATGATACCACTATTCTTGGGGTCTTTGTAGGATGGAGCAGAAGAGCTTGAACTGGCAGAAGCTGTGGAGCAGGGACGTTTTGTATATAATATTGCTCTCTAAGTCTTCTGTCAATTACACAGATGTAGGGTTACTGTTAAAATATGGTAAAGTCAATGCCTGGAGATGTGAGTCTCAGAATTTGCTCTGTGCGGGTTTTATATTGCTGCAAGTAGATAGGACATTTTCCAGTGCATTAGGGAAAGTGCATGAGAAAATGAATGGGCTTTTATTACTGTATTTAGTGGGCATGAATCCCGTCTTTCAGAACCGAGGTTGGATGCTTTAGATCTCTGCAGTGCAATTCATTATGGGCTGGCTTCCACTGGGTGCATGGAACAATCCATTAAATGATTGAAAACGAACAGTGAGCTTTTTTAAAAGACAGGCTATAGCGCGCTAGGGCTAAAAGCTGTGCTGGCCTTCGGAGTTTTCACTTATACACCATTCAATCCACACAGATTGCTAGAAAATTTCAGCAAGAAGGTCATTTCCCTGTCCCATTTATCAGCTGGCATACACAAAGCCCTGGCGCATTACTGCAACTGAAAAACTACTGGAAAGCTATGAATTCTAGTATATTTTTAGCAATATCAGCTGTACTGGTTTTGAGCTAATATACAGCATATTTTAGACAGTTTCTCTGTATACAGTTTTCAGAACATTATATAAACATTTATTTACATCTTTCAGTATCTTTTGTTTAACTTGGTCTTCCTCAGGAGGCAGATTTTATATAAACACAGAAATGGGGAGAGTAGTGGAGATATTCTCAGAGTTAGATAAAAGGGACAACGTTTGAAGCTATAACAAGATCGATGCGTACGTACATTAGATGAAGTGCAGCTCAGATGAGTTGTCGCAAAGGAGGCTCTACACGTGTATGTTAAGGACCCAAATTGAAGTGTGGCTGGTCTGTCCCCTAGTCCGTGTGGCCCTGCCCTCTCTCAGCTCCATCAGGCCCAAACAGCAAGTGCTGTTCAAAGAACCTGCCTGCGGGCTGTGTGGCCTCTGTTGCACAGGTCTGGTACTGGTGCTGTATGCTGCACCTCACTGTTGGTATGTAATGTGCCTCCCCCCATTCTCTGTCAGTCCTTCATATCCCACTTTTACCTTTAATAGCTTGTTTTAAAAGGTGACATTTTGGCAGCTTGTCCTATAGGAGTTTCTAGTCTCTTCACTGGAAGTTACTTTCTATTATAGACAACATGGACAGTGTGTAAAGTGTCCATTAATCAATGTTACAGCAGGTCTTTGCTAATTCCAGATAGGGTAAAGAGTATTAACCTTGACTGCAAAAAAAAAAGATGCAGCAGTTCACCTTCAATAGATTTTAAAATTGATTTAAGGAAGAAAGAACTACAAACACTGTGCATATTGTTAGCCTGGTTTCAGTTTAGTACAGTTTAAGCCCATTTCTGATAGTCAAGAAAAAAACAAGACAAGGATGTTCATACTGTCCTCTGCAGTAGCCGATTAAACCCTAATCCAATCTACAACTTTTCTGCAGCCAGTTCAACTTCTTCATGCTGCCATGTCTACCTAACTTTCTGTGAGCTGGCAGCATTATCTTTAAAAGTTGTTATGAAGGATTCCTGGATCTATGTCAAAGGCTTGCTTAAGGGAAGAAAAATAAAAATACAAAAAAGGGAATTAGTTTCTAAAAGTCAAACTGTAAGTAACAGCTAGATGGGTAAAAAAGAAAAAAAAAAACTCATTTGGTGATTGCGCTCAGGTGGTCCTGGTTAATGGGTCATACTTATGGTTTGGAAACAAATGGATTACTGCAGGGGGTCTATCCTGAACTTGTTTAGTGTCTTTATCAGTGGTCTAGAGGAAGTGATTGAGGGCTCTTCCATCAAGTTTTCAGTGACACCAAAGTGAGGACATCACCAATGGCAGGGCTGCCACAGCAAGAGCCTGGAGGAAGGGGCCGACAAGGACTTGCTGCAATTCAGTAAGGAAAAATGGGAAGTCCTACACCTGGGAAGAAAGAGCTCCCCTGTGATGATATGGGCCTGGGGCTGCGGGCGGCTCTGTGAAAAAGGCCACAGGGCTTTCAGTAGCTGCAGGCTGCACATGAGCAAGCCCAGTGCTCTGGCAGCAGAGGAATTTGGTGGTATGCTCAGTTGTATCAAAGGGAGCATAGCCTCGAGCTGGAGGGACGTGCTCTCAACTTAGCACTCATTAGACAGCATCTGGAACGTTGTGTCTAGTTTGAGGCCCCTCCAGCACAAGAGAGATCTCGATAAACTGGAGCAAATTCAGCAGAGGGTCACAGAGGTGGTCCAGGGCTGGAGGCCAGACCCTGTGAAGAGAGGCTGGGGGAGCAGGGGCATCCTGTTAGGTCCCTTCAAAGCCTCCTCATCCCCATGTTGAACAAACACTGCTCCCCCAGCCTCTTCTCACAGAGCCTGGCCTCCAGCCCTGGACCATCTGTGAGGAAGTCAGCAGAAGACAGAGCCAGGCTCTTCACAGTGGTGTGTGACAGGAGAATGAGATAATGGCTGTTTGTTGAGATGAAAGATGCAGGCTAGATAGGAGAAACTGTTTCTCCATAAGGGCAAGCAAATGTGGGAGCAGATTGCCAGAGGCTGTGCAGTCTCCATCCGTGGAAGTTTTCAAGACAAACATACGACATCATTTGAGCTCAGCACTGCTTGGCTGGATCACATTGGAGCTCTCCAGGTTTCACGTGGAGTTTACTAGCAGCAGTGCAGTGGGGGAGCATGGTCCCTACAGCAAAGGTGCTGATGTGCATCTCTCAGCAGCAAAGCCTTCCCCATCCTTTCGGAAAACATTTGGTGTGGACAACATATGGGACCTGTGGGAGTAGTAGGACAGTCTACAACAGCAGTTCCCAGAGAACTAGGCAGAGGGAGTGCAGAAAAACACAGGAACTCCTAAAGTCTCCTGCGCTGTAGTCTCCCTTATCTCTTTAATTGCTGAGAGAATGTACTCGCTCCCAGAATAGAAGGCAGCAAGATGGAAAAACAAATCCTGAGTGGTCTTAGTCAAATTATGATTGTGTTGGGCTACATACTGCAGCCCATCACTTTTAAGTCTGTCATTACGTAGCCACAACCAAGAAATATCTTGCAAGCTGAGCTAAGTGCTAGCCAGTAAAGACAGTATATTCTTATGATACCCAGACATGGAACATAGCTGGGAGAACCAGAAAAACGCTTATTCACCTTAAATGCCCCACAGAGGGCCTGGCTCGCCTGCTTCATGCTGCAGCTGTGCCACTGCCATCTACGAAGGCTTCCTCCACTCCAACAGGCATATGCGCACTGCAGTGTTGGCATGAATACTCGATTGCAGCGTATTCCTTCTAGTGCACAGGTTGGCATGATAATGTCAAATTTTGTAACTAGTCTCTCTTGAGTCAAGGGTTAAACTTGCATACTCTCTCTGAACATTGGTCCTGTAACATTTTTTTCTGATCAAAGTAGTCTGATAATTAGATTTCTTTTGGCCAGAAATTGGAGATAAGAAAGACAGGGAGCATCACATGTGTTGTGTCAGCAAAAGCAACCTCAAACAGGAATGCCTGTATGGTAACAAAGCTGTTATGGAAGTGATTCGCAGCTGTACGTAATCCACGTATGCAGTGAAATAAGATAATATTGTTTGAAGGATGTTGCGGATATACCTTGCTTTGGGAGCAGATCCCAGATTTTAGGTTTCTAAGCCTAAAGCCCATTTAATATAAATATTTATTAGTTAGCTCATTCTTAAGACATTTGCATGCCTACCATGAACCAGAGTAATACATAAATGATAACTGTGAGATTTGTTGGACTGAATATAGTCCCAATCCAAGACTTGTGGACTTGGTAGAAAGATTTTTCAGTCTTTTACTGGCACTGGATTATATCCTGAATTGGTTAGGTAAGATGAAAATCTCTGTGGATGTTATTCTGATACACGCATATCCCGAAGTAGTATTATATCATGTCATGACTGTTAATTATTATTTTAAGGTAAAAATATGCAGATCAAATTACTTTGGATTTTAAACTGCTGTTGCAGTATAGCTCACTTACAGGGACAAGTCACTGCAGCTCTGAATACTTAGTGATTTTCTATCTTCACAGCAAGGATACAGCTAAGACACTGATATTAAATTTTGGCCTTGAACACTCTCACTTGTACTCTGTTAATAAATTGCAATTCTGAATGTTGTCATGGGAGTGAACAGGGAGGAAGAAGAATGGAAGGACTTTTCTGAGTCAGGAAGAGAGAGCTTATGTGAGAGATTGTTGCATATTCTCTCTCCATGTCATTATCTGAAAATTGCTTAATAGCAGAAATACATGTTACACAAACATTAAGCTTTCCCCCTAAGCAGCAGAAGCCTTTCTAAAAAAGGTGGCAGCAAAAGGCTTTTATTTGTGCTTGTAGTCCTGGTAAGATCACGTTTGATTCCCAGGTTAGATTTGCTGTAACTGCGGGTGCAGATTCTGTTCGCAGCCTTTTGAGATATATTGACATTAAAATATCATGAGGTTAGGCTAAGAAATCACTTTTTGCTGAAGTGAAAAAGTATTTTGATCGTTGTTACAGGATTAAAACAGGATGGCTGGCACTTACTCTCTTCAGCCACAAGACCCAGTGCTCTGACGGCCATCACCACCCACAGAGCAATGAAGTGGAGCTGCTGGTGTATCAGCTCCTAAGCCATAGCACCTTGCAGTCTGTATGTTGACCAGATGCCTGAGAGCGGTAGCAGTTAGCAGTCTGAAGTCAATCCCCATTCCCAAGTGCTTCAGAGATGGAGTGTGTGTGATGATAGGTGTATACAGAGGGCCAGGAAGCTGCCTACGGCATGTGCGGAGCTAAACTTGTGTGACCAAGCTCAAGTATAGGGTTAAGTCTGAGGTCAGTGCTTGTCAGCACCCTGGAAGAGAGGGCATGCACTTTGGCTTGGTTGAGTGAGCAGCCATTGGCATTAGCAATGGCAGCTCTGATCCAAACCCAGAGTGGATTCAGTACTGGCTCTGTGCCTATATGACTGGGCGTGTTGGCCTCCACCATGCTAGTCTTCCTCAGTGGTTCTGTACAAGCTTGGGAGAGCAAGGAGGGAATCAAGTCTTGGTTTGCTTGTGTTTCAGCAACCCTTGATTCTTACTACTGACGCATGCTCAGCACGATGTAAAGATAGCAAGCTTTTCCTTAGGAAGCTGTCTCAGCAGGTGGCCAATACAGCGCACACCTGCCTACAAGCAGCTACACTGCCTGGTATTTTTCCCCATCTGGGGGTATTCTTCTGAGTAGATACTTTTTCACTGGTAGCCAACAAGCAAACTTCGCAGCTGTCAAAATCAGCAGTTTATTCAGCTGGTATGGATTTGTTTTTCTCCTCTCATATCTTTTCAGTGCTAAACTTTTAGGTGAATTAACTGAGGCTAGCCCAAAGCATATATGGTATTTCAGTCCTACTCAGTTAACTTTGACAGTTCATGACTGAAGTAATATATAACTTTGGTGTAGGACTGCTTTGCTAGGAGGATGTGATGTATTTTTAATTATCAAAGACCTTTGTCATCACAGAATGGTATTTCCAAAGAGATTTTTCTCTCTTTCATGGTTGTTCATGTTTTTTACTGCTTGATTTCATTTCCATCTTAGCAAAATGAGAAAGAATAAAAATTCTCTTGATCTAAATCTTTTATTTGTACTGGACTGAAAAGGTATTGAATTGCTTATATGACAATTGGTACCTGACAGATATAACATCACTTTCTAATGCCCTCTATGCAATATTACTTAATGTAAAAAGTAGCATAACGAAAGGAAAAAATGCAGGATGTTGGTTTACCTTCATTTCTTGGTAAAGAAAGAGAAAAGCAGAAATGTCACAGGTGAATTGAGATTACATCCTGCAGCTAGAGAGATTGGAAAGAGACTTTAAAGAAACCTTTAAAAAAAAGTATTGTATAGTATTATCAATTCTTATATAAAATAATTTATGATTTTTAAATACTGTTTAAATAATTTATCTGTATTTAAAACTAACTTTTTAAAATTTTGTTTGGAACATTTTTGGCATTAATGCTTAAATAAAAATGTTTACATATTAAAAAAAATTTAAATATTCAATACAAGTCAATATAAAAACAGAAAGTAATATACATTGTTCACAGATAGTATTGTACAAGACAGCTGAGCTCTAAAGCAAACTTTTCAATTTGTCAGACAAGTCATAGCTTAGTTGTGGTGAACCACTTGCTTACCCTATTTTCTGGACTCATAAGATCATAACAGATACTTGCTACCAATACGCAGTCTATCATATTGTATAGACATACTGTATACCATATTTAATTCCCATCTCTATGTCCAGAATTGTAAATATTTTCCTAGCATTTAGATCAAAATATCATTTAGTGCATACACAAATATTTGACACATACAATTTGACAAGAAATGTACCAATTTTGCTCAGCTCAATTACACAAAAACTTAACTCAAAGATGCAAAATAATGTAACTGAGACTGTCACTGTTGTGTTTAAGATTTATAACCATGTTATTACCAAATGTTTACAGGTTGTGTTGACAGCAGAAAAATGAGAATTCACTTTCCCCCTTCATTAATCCTGCTGATATTAAAGGCAGTAGTGTAGGCGTGATGCTGGAGCCTTACAACTAATATGTCTAGCACGTGGTATTTGCTGACAGTATAATCCCAGCGTTACAAACTTCAGCAGGACTTCACTAAAGGCCAACTACCAGTCTCCAGCTTTTAAGCACAGACATGTATGTTGTTGCTAATGAAACTTACTGTCAATTTGTAAATTGCTTTCTCCCTCCTTCTGTAAAGAATTCCTATATATAGCAAGGTGATTTCTACAGATAGAGTAAATGGATTCTGGTGGAAAGAGGGGTATTCTCATGCTTCTTGTATTACACGTGTCATGTAGTACATGATTGCAGTTGTTGCATCCCATTGTACACGATAGTCCCCAAAAATCTTTTCTTTTTTTAACATTCTTATCCAAGAGGACCCCAAAACTTTAGACTCAATGGGTTATTCTGTGTAGCTATTTAGGGATACTTACAGAAGGAAAAATATTGATGCTAACCAACATTTGAATCAAGAAGCCTATTCTAGAAATGCTACTCAGAAGAGCAGCATGTGCCACACTGTTAGTCACAAAATGAACAAAACTCACATTTCAGATTTTGGACTCAGTTTCTTATTCAAATGCAATCTACAGGCTACAAAATACTTGCAGGAATTATTGCAAGGCTAATTCTTAATAACTGTTCCTGAAAAATATAAATTCTTCACAGATAACTCTCAGAGACAAGGTTTCAAGACAAGATTTCAATAAGGTCTTCATTTCTTTACTCAGGTCTTTATAGCGTGAGATTCTGAATGAAACTTCAGGAAGAAAGAACTCACAAACTGTGAGAAATAACCTGCTTCCTTTCACTTCTCCTGCCCTGTCACCTGGTTAACTCAGGTGATGGACTGTACCTGTGGTGACTCTAGGCTTGGTTTACATGAAATTTGATTCTTCTGCATTCAGGGGAGCAGCCTCTGGAAAATAAATTGATATCTAGGGGAGAGCAAGCATTTAAGTGGCTATTTTAATCCATCTTGGGAGATAAACTGAGGCCTCAAGTTTATCTCACAGTAAAAACATGGTACTACAACAGGCCTCTATTTGTGTGTCTGTTACCTCAGCCAAAAAGTTGGGTTTCTGCAGCATCAAGCAAGCAGTCAATGCTAAATTAATCCTCCACCACATCTTTTACCACTTATAGCACTGGTCAGGAATACTGCTATTGGTCATGAGACTAATTCTTAGCTATTTTGCAAGCACAGAATTTCAGGTCTTCGTATTCTCATGTCAGCACTGTTCATTAATACACTGAAGTCACGTGAAAACAAATCATAATTTGATGGGAGAATTTCAGAATCAGAAATAACATATAAATAAAGTGATGAACTATTAGTTTTGCCTTTGAAAATGCCTGTCTAGACTTAAAAGAATTTGTGTTTAAGTCTTAGTCTTTCCAGGGAAATATATGCAGTTTATTATATATATATATATATATGTACAGCTTATAGTTTGTATTGAACCCCCAAAAGTTTTATTATTCATTAGTGCTCCTTGGATAATAAACTGAGCAGAAAGGATGCAGTTTCCTTGTTAGGACATGTTATGGTGACTCAACAGAAAGAGGTCTATAAAAGGCTAAGCAAACAACAGATCAAACATTTAATTTTGAAATTAAAACCTTGATCTCAGGATTTAATAGCTTTTTTTGCTTTAGACTTGTCATTTATACTGGAGCCTGTACAAGACGGTTACTTTTTCCATGTTGGAATCCAGTTAACAGTAAAGAGACAAGTGCGTGGATTTTTCTTTGATGAACAGCTGAAAGTGAAGTCACCATACTCCTTCATTTTCTTTATATCATCATTAAGGCTAAAGACTGACAGAAGTTATCAGTTGAAAGAATGTCTTTCTTAGGAGAAGGAAGTTGTAGTAAACACCACAACAATTACTGTGAAGCCTGTTTTAAGAATTCTGGCCAAACTTCTATGTCAAGTCCAGAAATATATAGAAGGACAAGATATGTGCTGTTTCATCTTAACTTTCAAGTTTCCGGTGTCCCAGGCAAATTCAGAATCCTCACTTGTGCTCTATGTAAAATGCTTTGAGGGAATTGTGGGTCTGACTGGTTGTGAGCAAAAGAGCTCCATACCTCAACTCAGTAAGAACCAGTAATTGAAAAGCAAGGTATTTTTTTCCCTTTTTTCTCTGCTGTTTGAGCTTCCATTCATCTGGATTTGATCCCTTCCTAAACTTAAGTGCTTCCCATCACTTATTCAAGTAGCTAAGATGGGCTAACTTCTATCTTAAAAAAAAAAAAAAAAAGTCTGGAAGAAATTACATTTCTGGCATTGCCTACCCATAACTCTAATAGCTGATTCAAAATGCCTAAAAGATGCTGGTGCAATTCTGTCATTCTGAAGGGACTTGCACCCACTTGAGAGTGCTCAAGTGTGCTCAGGGGAGCTGGCACAGAGCCCTTCTGAAATGGTGCCACTCTTCAGACAGGAACTCTGGACCAGAGAAGGATGCCAGAGGGGGCAAAAGAAAAAGGACAATGAGAAGCAGCATACTTGTTAAAAACAAGCAATCAAACAAAAAATACACTCTTATTTGCTACATATTATACTTCAGAGAATCAAATCATAGTTAATAGTTAAGCAAAATCTTTAGAGACAGCCTCTACGAAGTTTGGTGCTGACATCAAAATACCAATTGTACAAATGATTGTGAAGACTGAAAAAGCCATCAAGCAGAGCCGATCCACTACAGAGGCTGCAAACTTCCATTCATTGCAAACGGCTTCCTCTTCATCCTGGTCTCTGAATCTGTTGGCAATGTACCTGACCTCTTCCAAGATCTTAGCCAAATCTGGGTCGCCTTCAGAGGGGTGGCCGCTGTGCAGAAGGTTTTCTTCTTCTGTTGGTGAACAGGTCATCCTCCCGCAGATCACTCCTGAATCAGTGGTAGGTGTGCAGTGCACAGCATCCAGCCCCTTAAACCCAATGTACAGCATATTCCCATTACTGGACTGTTGTCCACTCACAGTGTTCATCTCCACACTCGATAGGCTACATCGGCGCTGTTTGTGTTGACAGGCAGGACGCACTTTATCTTCCCCTGGTCTCTTCATCCTCAGAAACCAAGCACACCAGTTCAGAAGGATGATTCTTGTCTAGAAGAAAATTACTGAGAATAAGCACCTCTTTACACAGCCACTGCCTTTCGCAGCTCTTTGTATTTTTACAGCCTGGGTGAGTGTCAGGTCTATGGTCTCTGCTTAGCCTGCACAGAAGTTTCAGAAAATGGTGCAATAGTTTTCCAGCTGATTAATTTGCTTGTCACTGAGGCTGCTTACTTACTCCAGCAGTGCTGTCGATTGCCTCAGGCTGACTATCACTGTTGGGAGTGCCCCCCACTGGGAGTCTCCATAGTGTTTAATTTTCCTTACACTTGAGCAGAAATATGGCAGCCTTTTCTACTCTTACTAGAAACCAGGAAGAGAAAAAAAATGCTTACCAAAGGCATTATTTTTGAATAGTCTTAGTAGCTCTACTTTAGATTGTAGTCAATAAATTAAATCTCTTTCACTCATATTTGTGCTTTGATATTAAATCCGTATGGGATTACTGCTTGGATGGGGCTGCTAAAACAGATGCTGTGCTGGACTGGAATAGACCACTAAGCTTTACAGTGTTTTGGCTCTGTTATCACATTACTTTCATGACAGTTGATTCCAGATTTTAGAAAACAAATCTGGATGTAACATGGAGAAAAAGTGGATAAATTACTTTTACTTTAAAAAAAATCTGCAAGTTTAATCTCTGTGTATCATTTTATTGTTTTCCATATTGCCTTATTCCAGCCATACAGAAAGTGCAGGCAAGTCGAAGACTGTTCCAGTTCAGACGCAAGCTTCTATAATTTATTTCAATCAGATTTTAAGAGCTCATTCCAGTGTTTCTTTTCCAGAGCACTAATGAAATATTGTCTCAAATAATACAAAAATCTTGCACTGTAATTAATATTAGATTTGCTCCATTTACTGAGTGCAGATTACCACTTAGAGTAGATGTTATATCCAAGCAGACATCCCAATCAAAGATAGATCTTGCCTTCTTACTCTTTCTCTACTGTCATGCTTTGCCTAGAAGGATAATACTTTATTAACTGACAGCCTGATACAAAACTCACCAGTATCCAAGGAAACTCCAATGGACTTCAGCTTCTCAACACCAAAGCCTACTCCTCAACCTCCAGTACTCAGTTTTCTGAGGATTTTTAACTCAGTACTGAAGATTTGTCCCATTTAGGGTCATCAGCTGTCAGTCTAGAGGTATATACCTTTTATTCTCTTCATTCAAATGTATTTTAAAACCACTGCTCCCGGATGGGCCAGGGAATATCTCATTAACTCTCATCTGCAGGGCGCTGCTGTATGCACTTCTTTTTTGGCTAGTAAGGATAATAATAACTCATTGTTTTAGAAAGATAAAAGAGAAAGGTCTTTCCATCTTCACTAATGCCTCAGGCTGTCACGAGTTGCTGGACAGGAAGACTGGACAGTTACCTGATGGTATTCATCAGTATTTAGTAACTCCAATATCAAGACTGATATTCTCTGTAAAAAAAAAGACTTACAGAAGTATGTTATAAAGTCCTCTGCTCTTAGAAAAAGACTTCATTTTTTCTTTGCGCTTTACAGATGCTCTTGACCAGAGATGTGAAGATCAGAATTTTCCAGGCTACTTTCATTTCAACAGCCATCTTTAGTGGGTGCTCTTTAGGCTATTTATGTTTCTGTATGCACAACACCTAAATAAGTAGCAGCTGCACGGTTTCACCTTGAGGCTAGTGTATTTCATGCATTTATAATCTCCCATCAGTACCCTGCTCTTTCCTTCTACTTGCTTCACTTCTGATGGCTACAGCTTATTCGAAAATCACCTCATTTATATATATTTTGGTTTTAGCAAAACACTGAGGTACTTCTAGCTGTTGTGAAGGAGATTTTGAATACAGAACCAAGATGAAGAAAATTCATATACTCTCACTCTCTCAGAAAAAAAGGTATCTGGATGTGCCATTTCTAGTGAAACTACCTTTCAGAACAAACTGTTTAGCAAGGATTTATACAGAGATGTAGATAACGAAATTTATTTTTTTAACGGTAAGAAGTAAACATGAGTCACAACCTACTATGTCACATCTCTGATCTGGACAGTTATGCAACGGATAGTGTATTAAAAATCAAACCTTACCCATTTAGGCATTTTTCCCCCATCTGGATCATGATGATGGTATTGTAGAACAATAACAGTGACAACAACAGAGAGGCCAACAATAATCATAGTGCTGGCAAAATACTGAGCTGCAAAATAAACAGTTAATTATAGCGATATATTTTAACTGATGCTGTTTTATATCTGTTATAAGGAGCGTTTATGTCCATGTAAATGTAATATGAAGTTAATTTTTCCAGTGTAGTGCTACATATGCTACTTTAGGTAGTTGTGAAAGATTTCTCAAAAGCAGACAGTGCAGCCGTTGTTTTCAGAGCCATTATTTGAATAATAAAAGTCTTAGTGGAACTGAGCACCTACTTTTTCTAAGCAACCTTGAAAAAATTTGCCCTCTCATTTTCTTTCACCAGTATCTTAGAGATTGGCTGGTATTTCTTTTGAAAAGCTTTTCCTTCTGTTTGAGCGATTACTATAGGAAGATTTCATCATGTTTAGTTCTGTAGTCCTAATTGTGTCTGAACTGCAACTCTTTCTGTGGGAAACTGACTCCCCTGTGCCTTCCCAAAATGACACATAGCTTCTCTCTGTATTTTGTTCAGACCAGACAGCACAGAGATTGTACAGGCAATCGCACCCGTGGGAGACTCTCATCAATTGGCAACACTTGCTGACTTGCACTGAGGAAACAAAGGCAACTTGGTAGCCCTTGTGGAGGGCTTGTCATCCCCTGATGCAGCCCTGTGGTGTCTCAGCCCATCTCCTCTCCCCCTCCCTGAGGTTTCCTGTCGAGCTCTCCTGGGGGAGCTGCCTTTGCTGCTGGCATCGTTCCTTCCCTCCCTGTATCTGCTGCCTTGTGCCTGTACTGTTCCCCACGCAGAGGGGTCAGGCACCTTCCGTTCCTCAGGAAGTCACTGCTATATGCTCACACAGTGGAGTCAGAACATTGTTTTCTAATTTAATTGTATGTGTAATTTGCTCTACTGCTGGCTTTCATGCAAGGTCACTGCTTCTCATTTAGCAAAAAATAAAAGTGAATAAAAGCTGTAGTTAGCTTACCGATTAAGGGCACAGAATCAGATGTTGCTGGCATAATTTCAGCCACAAGTAACATGAAGACAGTGAGAGACAATAAAACTGTTATACCTGAAAGATAAGCATGAAGTATGAAACTAGATCAGTAGTTGTAATAGCAAGGCAATAAGTGGCAGAGAATGAACCTGAAGGAGGCAAATGTATTGCTGTGGTTACCCCCCACCCCAGCAGAGAGGTAGGTCTGGGCAGACTCCAGTCCTTTCTGGGGCTACCTCAGGTTCAGGGTGGCAGTGCTGTGAAACTAGTGCCAATACTGGTCCATGAGACTGCCATGAATAGGAGGGAGATGACAGGGGTTGAGTAGGTCTGGGTTTTCTGAACTTGCACAGATGTATATATTTTTAGATCCTTGTTAACTATTCAGCATGTATCACCACTTGCTAATTAGCTGAGGTAAAACAAAGTACTTCTTGCTGCTTGTTTGCTTTAGAAACATGGTGTGATTTTTAGTATTTGAGCATATGAGACTTGATTAATTGGCGTAGAAGCTACAGGCAGTATAATGCTTAAGATTCCTGAAAAACAAGTTTGCTGTATTGGACAGACTTTGATATTTCTTCATAAAAGCGGTTGAGTTCTGCGTGTGGCTATGTTCAAGCAGTAATGACTACTGATATTTGGAGTTTGACTTCTGTTACTCAGTGATCAGTTCCCATCTCTATGAAACAAGGTCCAGCTCTTTTCTCAGGATTAGTGTGAAAAAAATAGGGAGTCACTGTCAGGTAGAAAAGGATTTAGGAACAAACTCATCTTAAAAAAATGGGGAGGGAGTTCTTGGAGAATGTCCTTCTGGAGAAATGTTCATTATGTTCCTACATTTAACAGTTGCATTCAATTAGTAGAAGCCAGTGTATTTGCAGATTTGTATGGGGCAAAAAGTTTCATTATATATTTAACCACCATCTTAAGGATCAAGTACTTAAACTCATCAGACTTGTTTCACAAGCCAATAATTTAGTTTAAAATTGCTATAAAAATAGTAATAGTAGCAGTTAAATGGAATCAATCGTTCTGAGAAGGCAAAAAGCAATGCTAGGCTCTTAATATGAGTCATAATTAAAAGGAAACATTAACAAGAATTCCATATGTAAGTGCTCAAATGCAGATTTGTGAGATTAAGCTTTACCTGGTGAATATGGATTTTTTTTTTCAGCAATTAAACATCACAAAATGAAACCCTGCTTCTGAAGGAGGCTGGTTAGGAATTGTCATGCTTCCACTTGGCTGGTCAGAATTTCTCCCTTTCACAGCTTCATTGTCTCCTAAAGCTTACAGCAAAGGTTAACAGTGACACCTGTGCTGCAGCATCACACAGTAAAAACAGTTTATGAGCCAGGGCACATAATCTATTCCTCCTTGTCTCCAAAGACTGTTTAAAAAGAAATTTTAGAATACAACTTTTTTTTGGTTTGGTAATATTTACAATAACAATATCCTATTGAAGATTTACCTAGCGAGATCTTTTCTCCTGAGTCTGCTGGAAGCAGAAAAACTAATAAGGCAAGTGCCGATATCAGTACACAGGGAATAAGAAGATTGAGTCCATAATAGAGAGTCCTGCGTCTCATAGTTACTGTGAATGTCACATCTGGGTAAGGTTCCTTACAACATCCATAAAAACTCTCAGTTCTCTTCCCAGGAACTCCTGTGTAAGAGAGAAAAGGAAGAAAACCCAAAATTAATGTCAATAAACTCTATATTATGTAGTGATTATTTTATAAAAGGATAGTTGTAGCTCTCTAAGTTTTACTATAGGTAAAACTGCTTCTTCAAGCTTAATTCCCAATTAAGTCACTTTTGCCAGATGATAATGGAATATCAGATAAAAGATATTTACTGAATTCAAGCTGACTTTTTTAATGTTGATTTTCATCTTATGTCTGTTCTCAGAGTTTCAAGCACCACTAGCTAGGTCATTTATTAATTTCGTTTCTCTCTTAATTTCCCAATCATTATTTCAGCTATTTCAGCAGTGAAGTGCTGTCAAGGCTGCAGGTTCAGAGTGTAAATAAGAAATCAAGAGCTTACCTACTAGATCCCACTCTCCATTTGAAATATAGCCAGATATATCTGCTTCTTGCATTTGTAAGTCTAAGGACCAGCCTCCATATGTCCAGGATCCAAACTTCAGGTTACACTTCTGAACATCAAATGGAAACCAGCGCACATCTATGTAGCATGAGCTCTTAAATATGCCTAGGTTGGATTTTAAACAAGAACACCAAATTGAAATGCTTGTTCCACATAATTTCATGTCCATTTTGTATCTGGACCTTGTTCCACATTGCACCCTTTGGCATTTAGTTGTAAAGCACAGTTAATCTCAGCTGTGTCTTGAGATGTAAAAAGCAAAAGTCAGTTATAGAAATGGGAAAGAACTGCATCAATTATGTATTGATGTTATAAACTGTGTTTTACCCATTTCTAGACACACAGTAGATAAAGATTTAGAGAAGAGCACAGATTTATAGATACTGTATATCAGAAAGAAATGAAGCAGAATACGCAACCTGTTTCTCTTATTTCTGCTACTGAATAAAATAAGAGATCTTGAAATATTATTTGCTATCTTATTAGATTTACATGATCTTGTTTTATTCAGGAAGGCTAGCTTATTTTTCACTTGTTGAGTCAGGCTCTGTCATTTAGCAGCTTTGAGAATGGAACTGAAAACCCCGCACTAAATGGAACATCTTACATGAGAACAAGCAAACCCCTAAAGATCTTAGGTAGAAAAACTAATTTGGAAAGCACGTGGCTCTATTACTGTACTTTCTAAAATTCAAGTTCTTGGAAGAGTTAATTCTGGGAACTGTGGTAATTGAATTAGGGAACAGAAACTACTCCACTGATCCACACCCAAGATTCAATGATATACTTCTGATATCAAATAAATACCAAATAAAATAAACACAGACTATGTTCCTTTCAGGAGTCAAAATTTTTTTGATGAAGCATTCAATGAATCGTTTCAATTGAAGAGATGTCCCAAGATGTTCCTAAACATCTCATTGTAAAGTAACATACTAATAGAAGAAACAACTAAAGTAATGAAATACATTTCTATTTAGAGACATTACCTTTGATAAACTATAACTTTTTACACTAAGGGATTCTATTTTTTATCTTCTTTTATTCTTCCACGCTACTGTAATAGTGCATTATGACAGAAAAATTTAAATAATTGCAATAAAAAAATCTTCTGTGGCGGTTTTCATACAAAAGTGTTAACCATGTAATTCATGATGCATCTAGGCTTATATCTAGCAGATGACGGCTAGCTACGTAAATAAAATACCAAGGAATTTATGTCAAATTTGAAACCACACCATATATAGGTAGTCTGAGTTATAAGAATTTATGACATGAAAACAGCCTACCTGGTGGCAGATACTGGCAATGTCCTGAAGAATTGACTAAAACATTAGTGTGAAATGTAGCATCAAATCTTTCATCAGCACTAGAATAGGGAAAAAAGAAAATGAGTTATACACTCTGTGGCT
This sequence comes from Cygnus atratus, assembly GCF_013377495.2. Taxonomy (NCBI): domain Eukaryota; kingdom Metazoa; phylum Chordata; class Aves; order Anseriformes; family Anatidae; genus Cygnus; species Cygnus atratus. The sequence goes on along the minus strand of NC_066372.1, from coordinate 4,605,997 downwards.
CAAAATACCTGAGAAGAATCTGTTCTTCATAAAAGGATTATTTATCCCCTAAATAAAACCCATCAGCTTTTCTTCTGGCACCAGTTTCTTGTGGCCTCAGGGTAACCGGCCCTGATGGTATCGGATTTGTTCCTGATTACACTGTAAGTGGAGGCGAACCACGTCGTTCTTTCTGCTCACCCACCTTGCAAGATTCACCACATTGCCTCAGCTTTTTATTGATTTCCATTTGGATAGTAAGCACTTTTAAAAAACTTCTGAAGCAATTGTACAGGGAAATCTGTTCTCTTGCTGTCTACATAAAGAGCAGCTCCTTTTTGGGCTTTCATTTGTGCAAGGGATAAGCAAAATGAGACATACACTACTCTACTCTGTTGTATTGCTTGTAATTTCTGAACGGTCGCCTCGCGGGGATGGGCTGGAACACGAGTTAAACACCGTGCCAGCAGCTCCGGGCACAGGAAAGGCCACGGGAGCCACAGGGTCTGGCGTCTTGCTGCAGCCGGTGCTTGTGTTGATCAAAAAAACCATGTTATCTCTAGGGTGATTTGAAAATCACAAGTCTCAGGTGTGTCTCTGCCTATTAGTGGTTTAGTATCTCATGGCTTTCTAATCACCTTTTATAACATTGTCAGAAAAATACAGTAAGGATCTGAGATGGGGAGAAAGTGAAATATTCATAATTTTGGCATAAAAGAAATTATAAGGGGTACATTTTCCCAGCAGCATAGCTCCTATTGAAATATTCTTTAAAAAAAAAAAAGAAATTTGACATACTCTGATAAAAAATTGTGTATCTCAGAAGCTAAAATAAAGCAGTTTTTATTTAGTCTTTGTTACTTTGCATTCTATTTTCCCCATATGTATTTCAAAGACATTACATTTTAAAAGTATCTGACTGATCTGTGAAATGTGCAGACAAGAAAAAATTAAATCCAAATAATTACTCTCCCACCTGGAGATGCACTTTTTCCACTGGTGAGTTGAATGCTCATAGTGCTGAAAGTCGCTCACTAGTGTTTTTCCAACTATTTAATTTGAATTCTGAAGATAAGCTGAGGAGTCTAAATATTGCATATGTAGTGTGAGTGGATTCTAGGACTTGGAGGGAAAAAGGGAATTCAACTCTAAGGCAGTTGAAGTAATGCAGGCTGCTGTCCTTCAGCTTCACAGCTCATGGGTGGATTCTCTGCTGGTTAACAGACTGAGCTCTTGTCGCAGCTTCTCTTCTAGCTGGAGCACTAACTGTTCTGCCTCATCTTGGCTGCCTTTTTCCTGGCGTTTGTGAGGAACTCATACTGCTGAGATGTCTCCTAACTGCACTGCCAAATTTTGCAGAAGTAGATTCGAAGGATATTGGGAGAAGTATGTATGTATGCAGAAGTATGCTGTATGCAGCAAGACGCATACACAAACACACACGTTCACAGGTGGGCACGCACGCCCTCCAGTTGCATAGGTCTCGTTTCCTTAGAAAAGCAGACTTTTCTAAGAAAAGCAGAAAGTTCTGCAGCCGGTTTCGATATTGGACATAGGCAAGTAATTGCAGTGACTTGAGTGCAGCCTCATTAGGGCTACATTAGGAAACTCAAGCAATGTAGTCAAATTTAGGATGTGAAAATATCCATGCTGAACAAATTGCTTGTAAAGTGGAAATCAATAACTTGAAATGGAATTCTTAGCTTCCTAGGCTAGTTTCTGTTTTCTCTCCCTCAAGCAGAGGTCAGTGAAGAACCAGAAGGCCACTTCTAAGACCCTGCTGTTCTTTCTGGTCATTCGCAAAAATAAAATTTTCAAAAGGCATCACATGTCAATCACTTGATTGACACAAGTCACCAAGGAATCTGTTTCATTGTCATGTGGTTTTGATTTTAATAAGACATATTCTTAAAAGGATATCAAGAGATACTTAGACTCAAATTTGAAAATATTTTTTCCTGGAAAAGAAGCATATGTGGTTTCCTACACTGTGCTTCTAATTGTTTTTTGAAATGCAGTGCTTCAATTGGGATTACACTAAGCAGGAAAGCCTTTGTTTGATGAGATTTTGGACTCAAATAAAATGATAGAAAATCATCTCTGCTATGTTTCTTCTTGAAGATATAGCCACTTCAAAGCAAATACTGATTGCAATACGTTGAGATGACAAAGCTGTACTTAGCAGACATAATCCCACTGGAACCTATCTGGAGAATCTCAGGTTTATGAAATTGGAAATATGAAACTGAGACCTAACTACCAGAATTTGTATTATTCCGTGAACTAATGAACACTACGTGGCCATTTGGAAAGTAATACCAGCAAAAATAAGCACTTCTAATGAATCTAGTAAAACTAACAAAGTAGAACAGAGCCAGACACAACACTAATACAGTCAGTCCTGGAATTTGTACGTAGACCAACATTTTCCTCCCTCAGAAAAACTACAGATGGACTGGGCCTGGTCTCTTTACAGCAGACTGGTAGTAAAATTTAATACAGGTGCTACTTGTCCAGGTACTATGTTATCCTTCTCATTCTGTAGTGTGCTTCAGGTACAGTTAGCATGGATGTACAGGTATTATGAAAAATAGTCGAAAATTGCTAAAATCACCCTTTAATTTTGGATACACATCCTTAAATGTTGAAGCATAAATCTCCAGATGCACTGAAAGTCTCTCAAATATGTGGTACATGTGAGAAAGAATATCGTCATGATTCGTTCTTTTGGAAACCTCTAAACCATTGTTGTAGAGTACCAATTTTATGGCGTACCTAGAGTGTTATTCAGCAGGAGCATGGAAATGAATGAATGATTTGTTGGTCTTTCCCAAGAATTCTGTCATTTATGAAATCAAGGTAGATAGGAAAAGATGGTCAAGAGAACAAATTTGCAATGAAAAATACATTAAGCAAGATCAGTGTTGCAAAAATACCTGTTCAGGTTGCATGTTTACATTTCTATGTACAGAGCATTTTTAGGCTGGTTTCTGGACAACTGAAGCACTAATTGCAATGCTTAAACCAGAAACAAGAAGTAATCCTGGCAGGCAGTTACAGTACGAGTGGTGAGGTCTAGCAGAGACCTCCTCAAATCACTTAGTGTTAATTGTAGCTCTGAGAGAAGCATGGAAGCATGCTATAAGCAGTGTGTAGGTCCTGGAGAGAAGTACTCAGCTAGCTGACAAATGCTGTCACCGTGTGCTGTCACCACAGCATTACAATTCAACAACATCTGTGAGAATGGCATTAATCATAAAGGTGATCAGCAGGTGGCAAAAGGACAGCATAGCTGCAGCTGACATTGGTACAGCTATTGAATGGGTGTTGCTGCCACAAAGGGCAGTGGAGAGGGGCGTCAGGTGGATGCACACTGCAAGGCTGTCTTCTTTGTAGACATATGGCAGAGACACTGAGGAAAAAAGCCATCAGGAAGACAAAAGGTTTGTGTCACCTGCACAGGCAAACACCAAGTACCCTGTCTACCACAAAAGAACCAGAGCAAGATGTACAAAGCAGATGTAAGGTCTTTCTGCTAGCTGGGGAACTGCACACGGGTCCACAATAACTGCAGAAGAACAGACATCTTCCAGTGCTTTAACAGGGCACTTCTGATGGGAAAGGGGACTCTCAGGCAGCCTGTGTTATGGAGCTACGAATTCTGAAGAGCGATGGCTGATGAAAGAGCTGGGTCACAGCCCCACAGGCTGCTCGGGCCAGGCCTCGCACTAGGCAGGGAGGCCAGCACCGGCCACAGAGCAGGCTCCCGTACATCTACAGAGCCGTGACCGTGTCAGCTTACAGCACAGCAAGTTTGAGACCATTCCAAAGGCTGGAAGAGGGTCCCTGTTTATTTTATGTGGGACTGCCTTGATGTATGTGGTTATATCCATGCCAGAGACAGAAGAAGACCCTCACTTCCAAAGAAATACTCTCTATAAAGGGTAGCTTGAGCAATCAGAGAGGGGAACTGCACTGTTATATGTGCTCGATGTACTCCTACAAGAGCCTCTGTGAGAGGCAAAAACAGTCTTTGCTGAGCACAACAGACAGATGGAAATTGGCGTATCATCAAGACAGGTTTTTTTAAATGAAATGTGTGCACAGCAAGGTCTTCTGTTTAACTTGGGACTGTTGGAGATAAAGAACTTAGTACTTCTTTGGGGTTTCTTCTTATAATTGCTTAACATGGAATAAGTGAAGAAAAACTACAACAACAAACCAATAACCAACCAATAAAACTTGGATGCTTTTGGTGAGGAAAGGAGCAATGGTAACTATCACTGTCTCATGCCCATTTTTTCCAACACCAAAGCTGGGCTATGGCTGTTCCTGCTACCCAAATGGAAGACCATTTGCTCTTCAAAATTCAGACTGTTCTAGAAGGTACAGGCACAGATCTTGTTCCTTAGCAGCACAGAATGAATAGTAAGATTGCAAGTAAACAAATAATTTCCTAATTGTGGGGGGGCATAAGGAAAATTTTTGTCTACAGATTCTTTAATGATTTAGTTTATAGGAAACACTGGACACGATGCGTTTGCCAGTTTTTCATTGTACTCAGTAGATGGTAAGACTAAGGGGAGATTCTACTTAAAGGTAATTAAAGATACCAAGTTTCTAAAGATGTAGGGTTTTCAATAATTGAAGCTGATATTCTTACTCTTTTTCTTTTGGTAAATATAGCTTCAGAACTCTGCCAAGAACTTTTTTGTCTAGTTACTGTTCAACAGTGAAATGGACAAAGAAATAATGAGGAAAAGGCATAGAGCAGATGACAGCTTATCAATATGGATATTCTCTTTCATATTTCATTTTGTCATACAGTACTATGAAGTAATTCATCAGTGGGTAGTGTAATTCTGTATAATGCCATCGAATAGAAAACCTGGCTGAAAACATGATTTTGTTTACATAAAGGTATATGCATGCACTGATCTCAAGATGTTCATGTACTTTCCGCTCCTTCCCCCCCCGCCCCCCCCCGCCCCGAGAAAAACATTGGTATGATGGAATTGTTTTTTTATTCCCCAACCACAGCTGCACAGATATTACATGCGTGCATCTAAGGGAAGAATTTGGTTACTTGAATTCTATAGAAAGATGGTGTCCTGGTTTTAGCTAGGATAGAGTTAATTTTCCTCCTAGTAGCTGGTAGGGTGCTATGTTTTGGATTAGGATGAGAAGAGCGCTGATAACATGCTGACATTTTAATTGTTGCAGAGCAGTGCTTACACCAAGCCAAGGACTTTTCAGCTTCTCGCTCTGTCCTGCCAGCGGGCAGGCTAGGGATGCAGCAAGAGCTGGGAGGGGACAGACCCAGGACAGCTGACCCAAAGTGGCCGAAGGGGTATTCCATACCATCTGACATCATGCTAAACAATATATAGGGGTGGCTAGCCGGGGTGGGGGGGCGGCGGCTGCTCGGGGATAGGCTGGGCATCGGTCAGCGGGTGGTGACCGATACATACAACTGTATTGTGCGTCACTTGTTTTGTACATATTATTATTATTATTATATTTTCTGTCCTAATAAACTGTCTCTATCTCAACCCACAGGCCTCAGTTTTCTCGTTTCTCTCCCCTATCCCAGAGAGGGAGGGGGAAGGGTGAGCGAATGGCTGTGTGGTGTTTAGCTGCTGGCTGGGCTAAAACCACAACAGATGGAAAAAAAAACTTACTTTTTGTACATAAAATCCAGCAGCTGCATTGCTTTAATAACAGAAACCTACAGTGCAGGGGATGTCACAATCGTGTGATATATTGGAAAAGTAGTGTGAATAGTACTTAACTAAAACAGTCTGTATCATGCAATTGTATGCCTAGGTTTTGTACTCCCATTAGCACTAGTAATGTTTCTACTTAATAAACAATGTTATTTTTATTTTTGATGTTTTAAATAGATCTGAGGTTTGCAGTGAATTTGCTCACAGATAACACTTTGAACCCTTAAACAGACTAGCATCCAATTTCAGCTGAGATTTACTACTGCACCTTGCTAAAGCAGTATGATTCCACAGCTAAAGTTTATTGTGAATACTCCAAAAAATGGGCCACTAATTTCTTACACGTAGTGTTTCAGAAGGATTCAGAGCTCCAGTGAACATACCCTTCCTGAACAGGGTAGCAAGCAATTAGCATTTGTTCTGTTTTCTTGTTTAACACCCCCATTTTCTCTGTATCTTAAATACTCAAAGTCGCTTGTATTTACTCTCCTTTACATACACTACCAAAAAACACACTTTATTACAGACTCTTAAGTTTTTGTTCTTTCTAAGAAGTAGTAATATGCCACCTTTTTAAACTAAATACATTCCACAATGGGAACCAGCATATAATGGTTCAGCCAAAGAATCTCTCATGTCAGCCAAGTTTCTGCAGCTGATTGAATTCACCAGTAAATATTTACACCAAGCAAATAATTTCAGAGAAAATTATCACTACCTGTACCATTAAACACAGGCAGGAAAGTTTAGTTTTCTAATCATCACACAAAATCCAACTAGAATTGATTATAGAGAAGCTGTTAGTATTTACTAAGTATTTGCAAATATGACCTCCCACTGTGTAAACTAGTTATTTTCCAGTATTCCAAATCTGCAAAACCTAGGCATTTTAATGAAATGGTTGTCATTTGTCTTGTGTTCTCTCCTTCCCCACAGGAAAAAAAAAAAAAAGTGTATCCACCTGTTATAGAGAAGAATATCTGGCTTCCAAATCAGTCCATCAGGAAAACGGACGTTCTTCACTCCAGGGTATTCAGACACATTCCACTGTAAGTAATGATCTGTCCAGTACTAAAATATACAAACCAAACATGTTAGCTCTTCTCATCCATGGCTTTAATTTTGTTCTCCAGACTGTATAGCTTGAAACAATACATGTTTTCTTGTTAGAGATATTATTTAGCTTCAGACAGTAAAATGCTTGAAAAGGGTGAATTAGGCTACCAAGAGCTCACTGGAAAGCATTAAAATCTCGTTTTCAATTCACACTGCAATGCATATAACAGCATATAAAAGAAGATCTGATATGCTTGTATTTTATTGTTCATGCTGGCTCAGGTATCAGTTTGGGATAGAACAGATTTTGTTTTACAATTCATACTTAACTTCAATGACATTTTTTTTTCATCAGAGACAACTTTGTTATCTGTGGTTGCAAATTCTTAGGTTGTAATAACTTGATTACTGGCGTGTGGTAGAGCAGCCAACAGTCTCTGCTGATAGGAAAAACAACTGAAATGGCAGAACAGTTAATACTGGCAGCAGAAGGCCTTAGCAGCTCCTGTGGCCTGAAGTTAGCCAGCCTTTGAAGCAGGTGCTCAGCAGCACCGTACTGCTCCAGAAGCTTTCTTCCTGGCTGGCACTTCCTGCACTGGAAGCTGCCACCCTGGCGGCTCTCTGGGCTCCTTACAACAATTCCGTGACTGCCAATATAGGCATGGGTTCTGTTGTGGTCAAACCAACAGGGTTTAGAACTGTGTTTCTTGGCATGTGCTTCCATATTTTTCTCATTAATTTTTTACTAAGAATTTTTAGTTCTTTGTCACCTGGACAAATGATCTGAGTTTTGTATTGCTTTTTTCCTTTTGCTCTACAGATACTAGTTTTTTTTTTGTTTTGTTTTTACAGGAATCTTAAATCAGAATATGTCTGTTAATAGTTTTTTCTTTTCACTTCCAGCTCCATTCACGGTTCTCTAATTACAAACTACATGTCTTGCTCACATTTATCTATACACAGCTTATATAACCTGATCAACTGCTTGTCATCTTTTTATTTCGGGATTTTAACTCCATTTTATGGTAAATTATATTATATGGTCTTCCCTGATTGACAAAAATTCACTGTACTTTCTACCACTTATCTTTTGTAGAATTTAGACATACCAAGATCCTCATGGTACTTTATTTATTTATTTATTTACCGAGAGTAGTAATGTAAACCAATTGGAGTGTGCTTTTGAGGTGTTGTGTTTAAACCTGTGGGTCCTTGTTTGCATTGTGTGACTCTTTGTCAAGAGCTGACAAAATAAGTCACTTATTTGACTAGCAGGCACACGGCTGGGACTGTAGGGACATAGGGCAGCTGCTGCTGAGCTCACTGGCCTCCCAGACTCTCTGGCTGATTGCCATCTGAATAGCATTAAAATAATACCAATGTATCCAAGAATTTCTTATTCTAACTTCTACAAGGTATTGTAGCCAACATGTTCTAGCACAGGGTGGCACTGAATGCTGTAAAGACAGTCAAAAGTCTAATAGAAAACTTAATTTTGAAGACTGGATTAGAAATAATGCTAAGCAGATTGTGGTTGCTCTCTTTAGCCACATTTACAGAGTGTTTACTCATCAAGCTGGACATGAGCTGTCTCATTTTGTTTTAACTTTGGAGCTACAGTCTCCACTGTAGCTGAAGTATGTTTGATGCAGATTAGAAAAGCAAACATCTAAGGGTACTTGGCTTAGTATTACCTGTTTGACTAGGCAAGGCTCCTGTTGTAACTTCGATCGAGTGTAAGATTCTGATGCTGAGCAGTATTGCCATGGAGATACAGTTCATGACCAAAGAGTCTGGATAAATGCTAGTTTTATTCGCCCTTCTCCCAGGTTATTTTTTGTACTTAAGTATTTCATTGATGACTAGATAAAATATATTTAAGATACATCTTTGATTATATATATGATTTATCAAGGAAGGGAGTGGAGGCAGACATACAGGGAAAAACTTCTCATTGCAGACCATTGCGTCATAAAATGTCATATGTTTGCCTCAATCATGCTTTGAATCTGTCTAGTATACATTGAATAAACAGTGAATACAGAAACACTTTTCTTTTTTAATGTAAACACAGGCTATGAAAAGTGGCTGCATTTTTTGTAGTATTCAAGTGATCTGCTCATTGTGGTCTTAACATGTTCCACATACAGTATGTACTAAGGTGAATAAATCAAAAGAAATACAGTGAATATATAAAAGAATCAAAAAATTTACTTGGGGAAAAATATCTCCAAAAGGACAAGGACACTAGGATAAAGAGAGGAAAAATAAGTGATAGCTTCTTGAGTGTGAATTGTCATATATTTTCCTGGTAAGAAATTATAGCAACATTTTGTCAAAGCCAAAACCATATTATATTTGACAGTTTTAACCCTGCTGTAAAACAAGCCTATAAAACAGCATGAGCTAAATGCTTCTTTCATGTCAACTTCTCTTTATGAATAAATGGAATAGCCATGCTGTCCTCTCCAAAGGTCATCCAAACAATCTCTCATTTGTTTCCTAAAGCCTGCCACAGTGCAGGAGAGGCCTTCTATAGAAATGCTCTAATCAAAGTAAAAAGAATCTATTTAGATCAAATGAGCTGATTAAAGAAACTGAAAGGTGTAAAGTTTCTGTTGAAGCAGCATGATTGTCTTGAAAAGCAAAACTCTCTTGTAAAGCTTTACTTAGCCCAAACAGTTTAATTTCTGCAATACAGATGGGAATTAAATGCCAATTCTCATCCCAGCTACTGTAGTATGGAGAAAACTTGCCCACATCACCCCATCTTTGTAAAGCACGGGTTTATGGAAGAAATTTTTTGTGGCAGCACTAGGAGCCCCGTAGTCAGCATGGTAAGAGGCATCTTGTTAATTCTAAATTTTAGTGGTAAACTAATTAAAAATTCAAGTCAGAATGGTAAGAGGCATCTTGTTAATTCTAAATTTTAGTGGTAAACTAATTAAAAACTCAAGTCAGAATAAATCTGTGTAGGCTCCTTTGCCTTAGGGGCAGCTCTCTCACTAGTTAAACTTAAAGAAAGAAGAAATTTAAAATACTCTCACAATGTTCTTGACTGTTCTACTGTCTGTTCCATTTATTAAAAAGTGAGTGACACTTACTCCTACCCAGTAATGTCATCCTTGAGTTAATGGGGGGCAAAGTTCTCTGCTGTGCTATCTAGTGGTGGCAACAGAGGTATGTTAAGTCTGAAATAAGGTCTGAAAATTCTGTGACAACTGTAGCAGCTAAACATTGCATCAAAAGGTAAAATAAAGTTACTGCTTGAAAAACAAACACCATATGTACGCAAAACAAACAGGGAAACCAGGATAAAAATACAGTGTTCGCAGCTGAACATTAGGAAGCTGAACCTGTGTTCCAATATATATTTGTCATGTAACTGAGAAACAGAATTTGGAGAAATAACCTTAAAAAATCTCATCTTTACGGTTAATCTTTGATGATGATTGATGTTTAACAAAAGCAGTATTTTGAACAACATGAAAATAGCATGTCCATCTTAATTAAAATTCTCTTGCAGTTTCCTAAAGAGACAGACTGAAAGCAAAGCAAATAGTGGATTTGTTGAAATGGGTGATAAGGACCTTGTACCTACAGTTACTGGAACTCTGGACATCGGTATCTTAGGGTGGTCAAGAGTTTTTAGAGTGACTAAATCAAGGCCAGTAAGTTTGTGACATATCTAGCTGTGGTGACTCAAATTCATAAAAGTTTTCAAAAACACCTGAAACAACATCAAGTCCTAAATCTCAGCCTTGCAGTTTGCCATTCACTTTAGCTTTGTATACTGTGTGGTGAGATACAGAACAAAAGCTTGAAAGCTTCCTAAAATTCACACCATCACAAGATGAAATGTGAAGACCAAAGGAGGAAAAAACTTGCTTTGTTTCTCAGAACTCACCATTTGTAGCCAGATATTTGTTGTTAATACCTGATTCTTTTCATCCTGAAAGGAAGAAAGAAAGGAGGGGAGAAAAAAAACAAATGACAGCTTAGTATCATGTGGCTAACACTAGTAAATACAGTCAACTATTCTGGAATAGTTGTGCTAAGGTACCTTTTAAAACAAAAGGAATCATTGCCCCTGCCTAACTGCATGGGAAGTTTTCACAGGTAGTTTTTAATGTATTTCATATTACTGCTGTCAGTCAAACTGTTACTGGAGGGTATCTTTCTGCCAGATTTTTTCCTAGGGCTTCTTCTTTAATAATATCTCAAAAGGCAAAAGAGATTATCAGAGAGGTTGCCTATTTCACCTTTGCTTAGGAGCAGCCCTCTCACTAATTAACTTTACACACCAGACATACACGGCTAATAGAAACAACATTGAACACAGGACGAGTGACTAACCTCAGATGACAGGTACTGAGGCTGTATCAAGTAGCTTCTTAACAGGCAAGCAGCACCACTGATTTCAGTGGAACTACACATCGAAGTGTTCCATCCCAGTTTTACCTGAGAAGGGTTGTCGGGGCAGAACATTATTTTTGTGCCTGGAGGTTACAATTTGAAGGCTTTACTGCTCACCTCCTGTGACTGTCCGATGTAAGCTCAGGTGACAGAATTGGCATCTTAATGCTGCAGTTAACTAAGGGGATGAATTCTTCATTTCTCAGACACAGAGAAATGCCGGTGATCTTACTTCTCTAGAGGTACCAGCAATTACTCATCCCTCAAACTGTATCAGCATCCACCTGGGTTGTGTGAAGTGAATGGAATATACCACATACTGTCTGTGTTCCACCCTCTGAGCTGAATGCACAATCCCTGTCCCAGCAACAGCCAGAGCTTCATTTGCAGTCTAAGGAAGTAAGATAGCAAGTTTCAGTCACCTGTACAGCAGGAACTGTCAGAGTCGCTTGTCTATCTAGACCTCTGAATTTAAATCTCTCTCTCTTGAACTTAAATTTTGTTCCTAAATGACCCAATATGGCCAAAAAAAGATTTAATCACATTTCATACCAAAACAGCTGTCTTTTTGATAATACTCTTTACTAAAGACAAATACTCTTTTGCTGTTGCTTGGTGGACTTATAATTGAACAAAAGTTCCGAGCGATGTTTAATTGAAGTGATATTAGATTAGCACTGCAGTAAAGAGTTACACAGCATGCAAAATCAAACACAGTGCAAGGGATAACAGTATTTTGAAAGCAAGTGGAGCCTTTTGAGGAACAGCATCGGTAAGCGCATGCCAGCATTACTACGTTGTGTGTAATCTGAACTAAATGTACAACATAGAGACAAGTAAAATATTTAGGTAAAGATCAGTATTATGAATCAATAAAGTCTGCCCTCAAATGCACATTCCTACGTTCCTTTAAAATAAAAAAGTAAATAAAAAATATAAAGAATCACAGACCACAGGAAGTGATTCAGCACTTTTCCTATTTTCTGCTTCATCACCTCCGTGAACCTTACTTTTTCACTGAATCTTATCTCAAGTGAACAACTCATTTAAATGGCATCCTGGGGAAAGAGGCTTCTTTAACGCTTTGGTACCAGAAATACATTATTAAGCGTGCTGAAGACATTGCTGAAGATGTCAGCCAGGCAAAGTAGAAATTAATTTGTAATAGTAGCTGTTATTCTCTAGCCATGCAAACATTAACTTGATGCCTCTCTGAGTAACCTCCATATGGTATAAGAGCACAATAAAACTAATTTACATGGGATCTTTAATTAATGAGTGAAAGAAACAATGCTTAAGAGATCATTCATACCATGAACTGAAGTCTATAAACAAGTGTTGCAAATGAGGGATATGTAAAGTCTGTATATGTTTCTATTCATCATTTTAGGTCAGACGTAAACACCACCAATGATAACAGCATGTAAAGTTCAGTATCATTTTCTCAAGGCTCTGTGTATCATCCCAGATGAACATGCCAAGTTCCTATGACATGATGTCTGATCTATTGCACCTAAGCAAAGCTAAGGGCACCACTGCTGTGTGGCTTCACCACAGGACACAGTAGGTTTGTTGCTCTGCACAGGTCTAACTAGCTACACAAAGGTGCAGGGCAATTCAGAATCCATTATGTTGTGGGAAACTTGTTTCAGGACGATTAGCTAAACGGCGTGTACTCCTGCACTGTTAAATCCTGAGTTAAACTCACATTTTACTCCCAGTGTGATCTTTTTCTACACACAAATGGCTCCAGCTTTAGATAAGTGATGTTTTAAAAGTTCCCTTTTGAGTAGCAGGAAAAGACTGCACTAAAGCTGGAGTGCTGCTGATGCTCAAGCTAATGATATGCCATGGGGATTTATTTTGAAGCCCTGAGTCTACAGCGTAGTCAGATGAACTATTTCTGGAATACCATAAAGGAGCTCTACTATCAACCAGCACACACCACAGAACCAGGCTAGAAAGCTAGCACTCACCAGTGAAACTAGCCCAGCTGAAGGGAACAGCAGCCCTTTAATCCAGCTGTGATGCTGGCAGTTATTCAGCTGCCTGCCACACTGCCTTGCAGCTGGGCACATGTCAGAGCCATCCCAGGTTGCCTGCAGGAGACTCTGCAGACATTTTCTGGGGCACTAATCCAGCCACTGAAAGCCAAGAGTTATTCTGAGCAATAATCTTTCACTCAAAACCTACCTGAAATTGAGTATCTAGAGAGTACTAATTCAAAAATAACTTTTACGGTGAAGACAAGCCCTAAATGAAGATGGACCATGCTGCTTTCCTGGTGTTTCTTTCTGGTATTTTAAATGTTTAGAGCCTTAAAGAGTATGTTTGATCAAAATAGCTCCCACTTGGATCACTATATTTCAGGATCCATCAGTGTTTGAATCGTAAATCCTATCACGGCTCCTCGGCTATAAGAACTCACTGCATGCTGTGAGTTGGCTTATAGCATTTATCCTAGGAGCAAATGGCTTCCAAAATTGTAGTCATTATTGGATTGACTCACCCATCGCTAGAGGAAAGCTTCTGATTTAAAGGCTTTGTTCCTTTCTCCAGGCCCAAGTGAAGCTGGTGGAGGTGGGGCAGAAGACATTCTACAGAGTTTCCCCTGTCTAGGGGACTTCTTTGAATACTGTTTTAGAAGCTTTACAGCAAACTGCATTATTATCATTTTTCATCAGAGTTGTGCAGTACTTCCCCATAAAATGATGAGTGGGCTTGAAATGTTCCACAGAATGTCACCATTTCTTGTTGCATCGCAGTATTTTATGAACACTTTGTAAAAAGCGTAGAATGCCAAGGTGAGGCAGCTCCTGTTACAAACCTTTTCTACTATAAAGGGGCAAAGAAAAGACCTTGAGACATTCTCAAATGCTGGGAAAATTAGTCAGAGAATGAGGCCAGTAACTATATAATGTAGTCTGGACTGGTATGGTATTTTTTCCCATGGCAGCTATGTTAGGTTATGTGCTGTGCGGGTGGTGGTACTGGACAAGTGGCACAGCTCACGAGGAGTTAGGTTTCATTTGTGCAGGGGGAAGTTGGTGGGAGGCTACCTCAGTCTGCTTAATTCATAATTGTAGTCATGATTTGTGATGGCGGATGGCAGCTGCTACTGGATTGATTATCACATTGTTTTATGGTAGCATGATTAATGAAGGGAAAGTAGTTGGCATCAGGAAGACTTGAATGGTCCTTCACTCATTTGTGAAGCTAGAGGTACCAAAATTTTCTGTAAGTTCTTGCAGGGAATTGCACTGTCTCTGTTCTTCCATTTCCCGTCTGATTTTGTCTGCCTTTTCATTTTAAAACAGTCTGTCAGACTGATCACCTTTGGAAGCAGAGTATCAGATTCTCACATTACCTTACCCTTACTCTATGGTCAACAAAATATGCAAAAGAAGATACGTGGAAATTTGACAATGCTTTATGCAGGACATTAGCCTGGGCAATATAAACTTTGTAAGGGACATTATCTGCTTACTTTCAAAGGGATGTCAGCTTATTTAGCATCCACACTAGAAAAGCCATCCAGCAAAAAGCAAGGGGAAAAGCGAAGTAAGCTTGCGTGCCTGTAGACTGGCATGCACGTGGTGACGTGCAAGTAGCAAGAAATAAATGCTTCCCAGAAGACTTGCGTAAAATGATGTCCTAACTAAAATCTATTAGCAGTAACTCTTGCACTTCAATTCTTCATTTATTTCTACATGGTTAAATGTCACCTAAATCACAGAAAAAGTAAGACCTAAGAAAGAGGGCTATGTTGCTAATGTCACCAGGGAGTTTAGTCACAGCACTGCAGCTGTGTCTGGGGTTCCTGGGTGAAGATGGTTGATGTAGTCAGGGAGCAGCCGCTCCTACCGTGTCACCGCTTCGAAAATATACTGCTACCAGGGGGCTGCCATCATATTCCCTTCCCTCTTGAAGAGAAGAAATTAAATATTTATTTAATGACAACAACAAAAAAGAAAAAAATGCTTTTTAGTGTGGTAATAACATGAATGGTGAAAAATGCAGAATCTACTTCCTGCTCCATGGATTTTATTTATTTATTTATTTCTGAAACAGAATAGCATGAACAGGAGAACCTGAAAGCATGACAAGAAGTGTCACAGGACTGCAGAGCATTGGGCTGGTGGAAAACTGAGGGTCAACAGAACCATCAGCACAAACCATGTCAGTTTTATAATTAAAATCTTTCAACAAAATCCAGTCCAAGTTAGCAAACTGCTTCCAGATGACTGGAATGACTTTTTTTTTTTCAGAGAATGAAAGCTTCACAGAAACCTTTTTTGCTTGTCACTGCTCATACGCTAGAGTCTATTCAGCTCCTTCTGTTCTAATCTCCAGACACGCTCACTCATCATTTATGTTTCTCAGGGTCAAGATAGATAGCACATTTCTGGGCATAGGAGGAAGCAATGCTGCTGTCCATCAATTAAAATGCTCCTCTGTAGGCACCTTGGGTCTGAGGAGAGACCCGGTGTTTATATGCGCTGTCATACTCTCTATAGAAAGTCTTTTCCCCTTCCTGCTCCCTCATCTTTCCAGGCAATGCTTGTCCCTGTTTTGTCCATTTTCTGCAAGACTCCTAAGAAAATTCCCATTCAGAAGAGTTTAGTATTTTCTCCCCCATAAGTAAGCTAAAGATTTTCAACTAGTGAAATGACTGACTACAGTCACATTTCCTAAATGCTTATTTTTAATAAAAGCATTTCCTAAAACCAGTTAATCTCCTTTCTTTCTGTAAAAACAGCTATGTTAACTCTTCAGACTGCATCAGTCTTCTAAATATTTTGATAAATAATTACATACAGCTGTAAAGAAAAAAAAAATCACTTGCTTTGTTGAAAAACAAGTTAGTAAGTTCCTGAATTCCATTTTGAGAAATATTTAACTAAATCAGAATTTTCATAAACGATACGTAATTCCAAAAACCTTTATTTATTGATTCAACATGTGAAAGGGCCTCAGTTTTCAGAAGGACTTTTAAATTGTACCACTGTTCACATCTGAGAACCAGAAGCCTCTTACATGGCTATGAAAATTTTAGCATCAGCAGTCTTTGCCTTCACAGTTGAAGGGTAATTCATGTAATGCTTCTATAGAAACACAGTTAATATGATTTGGCTTAGAGCCTTAACTCTGAATGAGTTGGCATAGTAGTGGCATACTGCAAAACTCTTAAGGTTAGTTAAACACAAGTGTGCAAACTGCAAAGTAAGCAACAGAACTCCTCCTGATAGCAGCAGAGTCAAGTTTTCACCCCATGATTTCAGAGAAAGCCTGTTGTGCATTTCAAGAACCAGCATTATAAGGCTTTAGAGACACAGCTTGCTTCCAGCCTTCTTCAGCACCTCTTTGAACTGCACTTTGGTTACTATGAACCTTAATAAAAGTTCCTAGAAACATGTTAAGACATCCCTCATTATTAGCAAAAATGCTAGGTTCCTGACCAGCATCTCGTCACAAGACCAACGTTCGTAATTGTAGTCTGAAATTAAGAATGGGCTGGCAGCCAGTGAGAGACTGGTAAGGCACTTCCAATATAGATTTTCACTTCTGTTTGCTTGTATGTTAGCCTCTTAAAACCAGAAGGTTAATTAGTTCATTAGCTCTTACCTCACTGTCTCAGCACTTGTTCATTAAATATTCTCAGCGTCTTCTGTCAAAGTACTAGCACCTAATGAAGTTTTATCCCACCTCATTTAAAATCCTGCCATGTTTAATTAGTGAGGGAATTTTTGCGTAACACAGCTTGGGGTTTTCTTCCTCTTCCTTTTTAGGGTCACACACTGAGCTCTGTATAAAGTGAAAAGGCCTGAATTCTTAGAGTGTTAATTCTGAGAGAAGGGACTGGAGGGTGAGTTAAGCACTCATATGGCCAGTTGGCAAAAGATACATCTACTGCTAGCTTTTGGCTTCTTTTGGCAGTTCTCTGATGCTGTCAGATCAAGCTGCTGTCAAGTGGAGCTAAGATTCATGGAAGCTATCAGGTCCTAACGATAGAGCAGACATAATCCCTTGTATAAGCAATGTGCTGAAGATCATATCTGAGAGCCCAGCATTGAAGCAGTGCCATAAATTTGGAAGAGGATAAAAGAGGATATAGAATGAGCTCCCCAGCAAAGCCAGATCCTAGATGGGTTCCATAGCAAGCTGCTCATGTAGCAGGAAATTGGAAAGGAAGAAAAAGTCAGAGGAAAGCCTGGGAACGGGGAATTCCGTATCCTGAAATGGTCCTTCTGAGTGGTGGACACCTGATTATCACTGTGCTTCACTTTCCTGTTTGAAAAAACAGGGGCAATAATGCTTCCTCAGCTCTGTGCTATATGTAAGGATCAAGACATTGAAGCCAGCAAGGTGCTCATGTATCTTATGGTTGGAGCTGCAGGCATGCTTTTAGGCAGCCATAGTGACAGGATGAAACTGAAGTCCTCAAAACTTTATGGAGAGAACTGGAGGGGCTGGACTTCCCCATTCCTGCACATCCTGCTGGTGCACAGTGGCACCCTGCGTGGCCAGCCCCCAGGAGAGGCCAGGGCAGCCAGGGCAGCATGTGGTCCAGCCTCATCTACCTGGAGCCCGCCTGAAAGCACCACAGTGAGCTCACATTCTTTCTAACATTAACTCAATATGCGGGAGAGACTTGCAATTCTTTGGTCTTTGTGTGCTGAGGTTAGTGCTAAACTTCTGTGTTAAAGTCAAAGGTGGCCCACTTCTTAGGAGCGCTTACATAATTGAATTTTGCCATCTCGAGGATAAAGATAACAATCAGTTATTCAAAAAAGCCAGCCCAACACTTCTGCAGAGACATTGAAATGAAAATTGCTGCTGCTTGCCAAGGACTGCCTGCAGTCCTTAGGTGGGGGCAGTAGCAAGTCTTGATCTTGAAGACTGTAATAGAGGCTGCTGCCTAGTGGGGCATGTTTGTTACCCCTAAAGTCTAAGGAATCGCCTACATTTCCCCTGCTAAAAAGCAAGATTTATTAAAATGCTAACTGGGATGGAATTAAGGATTATTTGTTTGGTTTTTTTTTTGCGTAGGAATAAAAAGCCATGTGGAGAGTTGATAATGTGAAATAGGTTTTCAGGGAACATAAAGGGGAAGAAAAAAGCTGCCCTTAATTACAAGTAAAATTCTAAGGGTTTTGGGTTTTGGTGTTTTGATTTTTTTTGAAATTGTCCCATATGTGCTCTGTTTTGCAAGTCTGAAAAACTCCAGTGGTTCCTTTATACTATTTGGTCTTACATGCTTTTTTCAAGGAGCAACCTGTGCTCTCTCCCCAGTTACTTTGTCCTGCTTTAAAAGAAAGGCAGAGTTTGTTCAAAACAATGTACAGGTCTTCTGGATTGATGCAAGTCTTATACAGCAGCCAAACTGCTGGAGAAGGAGCACAGAAGAGCCATCCTAACTCTGAACAGAGCATCTGAGCCTACTTAAAACATGGGAATGTGTTTCCATTCCATTTATACTCTGACAAAACACCTGACAGTTGTGACTGCCATTGACTGTAACAGAGCTTTGTCCTGGCAGTGGACTTGAGACTTATTTCTACCTAGTTTCACAGAAAAGAAGTGGAGATTACAAATGTGTGTAACAGGCTCATGATGTACCATTTGTGTTACCATGGAGATGTAATTGTAATAGCAGTCATTTTTCTTTTTCAGTACATCATTATTAACAAGAGATTGTATTTAGATTTGAACACATTCATCCTTGCAAAGACAAGCAGGGATCAGGCTTATTAAATGAGCAGAATACAGCATAGCTAGGAACATACTTCAGAACATCTTCTGGGAAAAAATATTCTTTTGAGGAGCAAGAGAGGGAGGGTGAATTAATTTCAACTTATGAATTCCCATGATTCACTCTAGGTTTCACTCAGTTCAATTATTAAATATAGCATAGACCTAAAAGTGTCGTTGCATTTACCGCAAACATGCTAAGTAATAACTGTATTCTGTCACCTTCTCTACAAGTAAGTCTTGATTCAATTATATTCCAAGGCGCTCCCATTGAGAGGACTGAACCCTGCGTTACTGTTCAGTACTGGCTCTAGGTGGTGGTTACCATTGCCAGTTTGACACAGATAGGCACGCCAGCTCCTAACGCATGCTGGGATCTGGCAAGTACAGACCATTCCCCAGACTAAGAGGGAATAAAAGAGCTCCCATAGCCTTCCTCCCCAAACAGAGTTAAAACGGGAATTGAAGCCTTTGAAGCTGATGTATTTGCCTAGAGATAAGCTGCAAAACACAGAAGTTGAAAGGTCAGCTTGTTACACCCTGATGTAACAGTAATGCTAGGATAGACTTATATCTAGGGGATTCAACTATATTTTATTCTTGCTTGTCAATTTTAAGTCATGTATGACTTGTTATTAAGTCTTCCTCCTCAAAATGTTCAAAATCACAGGGAAATGCTGTTATAGCATTTTTATGTAGTAAATTATTGTGGAAGGAATGCAAGTGATGTCTTCAAGGAGAGAAGACAGGGTTCGTGGTGGAACTAGGAGCTGAACACAGAGCTGCCTCTTCCTCTCCCTCAATGTGATCAGAGCATACAGCTCCAGCACCAGCCCGTTGTCAGCATTCTTCTATGCTCTTTTGTGCAATAGAAATTTCCACAGCTGACCAGAGCATGTCAGCCATGTTTTAACATCAGTGCACATGCTAAAACAGCAGTACCTCTGAGGCACACACCAGAGGCACAGAGACAGAGGCATCTGACCAGGCCACAACCACAAGGAATAGACCACTGCAAATGGACATAGTTAAAGCCAGCTTCAGAGGACCAGTTAGCAAACTGCCGTCACTCATCTCAGACAGTCTCTCCGGCTATGCTGTTTTTCCTCCAACTTTTGAAATGTAGGCAAATTAAGCAAGAACTCCCCAAATTTCTGTAATAATAAACATAAACCAATATTCTAGATGTCTGTAGATATCTCTAGATGTCTCAAGGTC
Organism: Cygnus atratus; assembly: GCF_013377495.2. Taxonomy (NCBI): domain Eukaryota; kingdom Metazoa; phylum Chordata; class Aves; order Anseriformes; family Anatidae; genus Cygnus; species Cygnus atratus. The sequence continues at coordinate 4,585,850 of NC_066372.1, read as the reverse complement.
TCTGTTCAATCCAGGATACAGCACAGACACATCACCATGGCAATTAGAAAATACCCTGGAGAAGGGTGAAATATGAAATACATTGCTTATCCTGCTGGATGTCTCTGCAGCTCTTGGCACAGTGGTCCACAAAGTATTACAAAGACACCTTAATCGCCCAGGAAGAGAGGATGAATCAGCATTGCATAAATCTAGGTATTCCTCACCCTACATCTTGTCAGGGACAGGTTTTAGAATCAGAATAGAATCACAGAACCATTCGGGTTGGAAAAGACCTGCAAGATCATCAAGTCCAACCATCAACCTGACCTACTGAGTCCCATCACGAAACCATGCCCCTTAGTGCCATGTCTCGCTTTTAGTGCCATTATTTTTTTGTTGTTCAGATTTATGTTGCAAGAAGATCATGGCTACACATTACTTTTGAGTAGACACAGAATTGACATCACTTCTCTTATATTAAGAGACAAAATGGATGACTTAATGGTGAGCCCCCCCACCCAGTGATTTCTCTTCATCCACTACCTCACTGTGTGTTTTCAAGAAGTCTGTAGGAACTTAGATGTCTACACATCCTCTCTTCATTATCAAGGTTACTTCAACTTAACCACCAGATTCAGAAATGAAAGGGGAGAGTAGGTTAGGCAAGGAAGGGAGAAATGCAGATGCACGGAAACAGTCTTCTTTTACAGGGTCTTCATTTTAAAATTTCCCTGAGAATCCATGTGGTCCTCACTTGTCTTTAGTGTCTATACAGAGTCACTAAAAAAAGATGTTGATCAATGAGCTTGGCTGAGAGGAATATGTTGATGAAAATCACCTGTGTGTCTTTCTTCACAAATGCAACAAGCGTCAGAACACCTACACGGTCCTTCAGGCTGCTGTCTGTGGCAACACAAAAGAGCAAACTCTCTCCTATGAAATGAACATTTCAGCTGATGGGGTCAGAGGTAGAGCAAAGTCTCCAAATTCCATAAAATCCGTGCTTATCTGAATTTCTTGAGCTCGGTGAGTGTTTCAGTCAAACTTAGCAGTGCTCATTACTTCTATCATTTTCATTCTTGCCTTTTGTACTCTTGGTGGTGGGGTGTGAAAGGTCTGCTTCTTTCTTCTCAGATAGTCAACTGACAACTGCATAGCTATTGAAAGTAATTATTAGGCTACCAACAACAGAAATCTCTTAATACTCACAGCTGAACACAGAGAACAATAAAATTCCCAGGGGGTAGCGTTGTATAAACATGGGCATGGGTCCACCAACTTTGTGCGTGGTTATTGATCATCATGTATGTAACATAGGGATATGCTTACAGGTCATGCAAATACAGCTTTGCATCACTGCTAGAGAATTTTGGAGGGACAAACTGGATAGATTTCATATTCTTATGTTGCTGCCAATAAAATCTTTTATGCCATGCTGTTAGTACTTCCCAGTACAGCTAGTGTTGAAGCCTTTCTTCTTTACAAACTGAAACCGTTCTTCTTTACAAATCAAATTCTGGTTTCAGTGAACAGCCATGCACATGCGATCATAAATGAAGGTTAAATCTGAATTTAACTGTACGTTAGGCTTCTTATAGTTATTCTTGGAAAACAATCTATTTTAATGTTAAATAACTTAAAAATTCAAAATAAATTAGTTGACACTGAAAATAAATGTTTAAGTGTTTGAAATTCTAAATGAATTTTAAATTTTATTTTTCTATATACGTGCTTGTACATATATGCTGTGTGCTGCCTGCTGCCAACCCATTGTGATACTTCCCCCCACACCTTTTTTTTTTTTTTTTTACTTTGCTGTAACTCAGAGATATATTTAGCTTGGGAACAGTTGGATTGCTCAGTAGTCTATTCAGTCAAGCATGGTGAGGAGTTTACAAAAACTAAGAATTCAAATCTGTATCATCTAAATTTGAAGTAATTAACATTTAAATGTTTCTATGTTAATATACTCTTCATAGATAGAAAATTGCTTGCAATCCTTTGGCAATGCTTTGTTCAACTGTTGTCAGCACTATTAGTTTGCAAATTACTGAAAACTTTTTATAGTGTATGCTTTTCTGAGAGAAAAGCAATCACTGTATCTGCACAGGTTGGAGAATACAGACATAAATGAAACAGAATACCACATACTCCATTGTTCAAGAGTCATACCCATCAGGACTAACATTTAGAACTGTTAAACCAACACTGGTGCTTTACTCCAGTCCCCAAGCTCCTCTGGTAGCACAGGAGCTCCCGAGGACAGCACTGGAGGTTAGGTGCATTGCTTGCAGCAGTTACTGGCTTGCCTTGTCATCAGCCCTGAAATTGCTGCAGCACTTCTCCTGCCAACTTGTGGACCCACACAGGTCATGTTACAGGAGTGGGGCAGAGGCCGTGCTGGTTAGGCAGGGGTTGCTTTTCCCCATGGAATTCATCTAGCCCACAGCATCTTCCCACAGCACTTCCAGGAGCCTTCCTGGGCAAGAAATGGGTCCAGCAGGGGCAACCACCTGCACTGGACTCTTCCCTCAGTGCGTGTTCACAGCGCAGTCAGAGGCAAATCAAATCCAGGAAGAATTAAGTCAGCTGCCATCTTTACATGCACTGTAAAACAGGCTTTGCCGAGTAGCACCAGATTTATAGAGCATGTAATCAGTCCATGTGCGCATAAAAACCACAGCATGACGTATTGTCTAGTACTTGAATACGACAGAAATATTGTAATTTTAACTGTAAATAGTCTTTATAAAAAGAGGAACTCTTAAAATTACAAGGTGTGTATTCATTTCAGTCCCTAAACTTCTCTGAATTTAAATCCTTGTATAAGGACAAGCGCTAGTTAGAAAGACAGGACTCTCAGAAACTATGTCTTGTGCTGTAGTTTGGCTTTATTCTCTGATTACTGAGGACTAGTAATAATTCCTAGGTGATGTGAATTTGAAAACTCCATTGTTCTAGTAAGCTTTGTGTTCTTCTTCCTGTGCTCTACAGCAATCCAGCACATCAGAATCTACTTTCTAGGACTTTAATCATACTTTTCATAGTAAGGATAAAAACCTTCATCACAAGTCACATACCATTAGATATCTGCTCACATCGTGTGTTAATGGAGTATCCACACCAGTGTGTTTAGAAAACAAAGTACTGAGCTTTTATGATTAGGGCTGATTATATCTCAAGGGATGAGAGGAATGTTAAAAGAAACAGCTTTGCTTTTCTTGTGTTTTAGGAATAAATTCTTCACTCAGAGGGTGGTGAGGCATTGGCACAGGTTGCCCAGGGAAGCTGTGGGTGCCGCATCCCTGGAGGTGTTCAAGGCCAGCCTGTATGGGGCTTTGGGCAGCCTGGTCCAGTGGGAGGTGTCCCTGCCCATGGCAGGGGTTTGGAACCAGATGATCCTTACGGTCCTTTCCAATCCAAACCATTCTATGATTCTATGATATTAAAAACAAGCAAGCAAACCCAAAACCTGATCTGGATTACAATTCCCAGGTGGTTTAAACAGGAGACCTCTCCTGTGAAACCAGAAAAAAAGTCCTGAAGTTCTCATACAATAAACATCTACTCTTTCCTGAACTAACATTGTCCGAGAAGACTAGATACTGGTAAAAGATACAAAGATAGAAGAAAGATACTGATGAAAAAATTAGTCCAAAAGGCCAGAAAATATTCAATAAAAGAATTTGAAAGTACAGGAAAAATTGACAAATACCACAAAAATAAGTCTGCAATTTCTCCTAGTAAATCTGAATCTCAACAGTAGGGTTGGAGATGTGTTGGCTGCTTGTTTAAATACATCAATTATCAGAATATTTTAGGCTGTTATTGGAGAAGACCTGGTCTTCATATTTTGAGGGGAAACAGAAAACTTTTATGTTATAATCCAGTAACTTCCACAGGTATTAAACTAATTAAAAATATTGAAAAATCATATCCCAGCTGTTCTGCTTTTCTAAATTCTAAGGAATAAATCAAGGTAGAATGGCAAATGGCTGCAAGATGACAATGAAAATATTTTCTCCTTTCAGCATGGAGGGAAGCAGCCAAGTTAAAGAAAAATAAAGCTTGGAGAGACTTTTTCTAGTGTACCGAAATGAATGCAAAAAATTAAAAGTATAATGCAGATTTGATGAGCTTCTGCCACAACCATTGTTTACAAAGTGGCTGCTGAGGTTTGATAAACAGCTTAAAAACTTCTTTAGCACCATTTTTCAATGAGCCTGTTGATCTGGTTTTTTTATTTCTTTCCACATTTAAATTTCTCTTTTTTTTTTTTTTGAGGGGGTGTTTGTTTTATAGTCTGTTTCTTTATAAAATCTGTTCTGCTTCTCTGAATGACAGCATAATTTTCTTTTTAAAATTTCAAATATTTCACATTACTATCTTGCCCAGTGGGTCCAGAGTATTTGATTGCAAATACCGAGCCTGCAGATTCTTATGCAGTGGCTTTTCTAAGCACTGTATGTAAGTCATTGAAGTCAGCTGTATACTTACGCTTTGTAAAATGAGACAAGGATGAAAGCCCTTGAATATATAATTCTAAATCATACAAGTAACCAAGGGCAATATAGAATGAGCAAACTTTGACTGAGTTCAGATAAACATAAAAAAGTTTTCATGCTTTCATTTTTTCTTTGGTCTGCACAAGTGAATTGAACAGCCTAAAGGAACAGGATTTCTCTTGAGATTCTGCTATAGCTCACTAGGTAAAAAAAAAAAATTGTTCAGCACTTTTCTTTCTCCCAACTAGAAATTCAAAAAAGAACCAGGAGAAACAGGAAAATAAGTGAAAGCTTATGTACTAAAAGATTTAATTAGCTAGGAAATGTCTGGAGAAGCTATGGAAGATTCCAATCTAAATGATATTGTGCAACATAAGTAACAATTTGAATATTCATAGAGATTAATAACTAAATTCAATTTCCTTAAATAAATGACTTAATGCTGATTTTTCTGCTAGTAAAAAGAAAAAAACAATAATTATCAGAGTTCAGCAAAATGGACACATTTATATCCACCAAAATGCTTGTCACTGTAAGTCTTGCTATAGAACTCACAAGCTAAAAGCGTATTTAGCCAGCACTTTCCCAGGTTGAGAAACATGGCTCAGACAGAGATGGAACTAACCTGAGTTTTCTAAACATAACATATTTTAAATAAAGAAGTAAAAAAGCCAAGGGTAGATGTTTGTGTGCAATTTAAGCTAATCTAACTCCAAACTAAAGACAAGTCATCTAAAGAAATGACTACGCACAACATTGTTATAGCTCACCACTCAGTCACAGAGGCAGTAGTGCAAGCCAGAGGGGTAGGGACATGAGGCCAGAGACTACTGAGAGCATCTCTTTCAGCAGCAGAGTGCTTCATCCAGCTTAGGACACTCACAAAATGGTGTTCTGAGTTCCACAGAGAGAGCTGGTAAAAATTCAAGATTCAAGCCAGAGAGCGCCAGAACACTGTAACGTAGTCAACAGTTGCAAAGTACTGTTGCTGGAAGTCCTTAGAAAAGTCTAAGGCATATTAATGAGAATGAATATCAGAAAGCCATTGTTCTGATCCCAATGCAATAGTTTGTCTGGTCTTAACTTTAGCATTTTTATTTGACTAACACTGTCTTGTGAGCTTCATCAACAGTTCCAGTGACGTGAATGATTTTACTGGTAAAGAAATCTAGTCTGTCAACACATAACTTGTCTGTAAGTGTTTACAAACAGAGATGAACTTTTCTGCTGTGTTTACATGTCATCTAGCACAGGGAAAGCCTGGACCATGACTACAATTTATACTTGTTAGAATGATAAAAATAATACAAATACCTGCCCTCATCTGAAGGCAGTATTGACCTATCTTTGGCCCTGGTTAAGAAAGCACCTAGGGATCAAATTAAACTCATTCAAGCCAAGCAAAGCCTCCACTGATTATTTCCACTGCATCCAAATATTTCTTAAAACATAGTAGTCAAAAATTAACATAATTTAGGCTTTGCAAAAAACATGCATCAAATTGGGTCAAACCAGTTCCTTTACTCTACTTTTACAAGACAATGGTAAATTCTACTTTTCCCCTCAGTATTCTCCAAGCCCCTCCCAAACTTATGTCATCTGTTAATTTAATGAAAAATTCTCTTATTCCACCTATGCTATTCCATTAATGAAAATAATTGAGGTCAAGATAGGTTCCTGGGGAATCTCACCATGTAACTAAATCTCACTGTTTTGACAGTGAATCATTGACAACTACTCCATGATTTTATAACCCATTCTGCAATGTGGGTTTGCCAAGGCCTTACTCTCTACATATTTTTCTCTGAGAATGTTATTCAGAAAGGCTTTATTAAAGTCAAAATACATACTTTGCAGCAAATAGTCAAGAAATCTGATATACTTCACTAGAAGTATCTTTATGCTATGTACCCAATCTTGTTGAAGAAGGAAGTGTACCTTATTTTTCTAGAAAGTTTTTAGTGTTGTTTCCAAGATGGAACATGGGAAATTCTGATCCAATGTTAGGAAAAAATTCTTACCCTGATGGCAGTTACAGACTGGAAACAAGTTACCCCGGGGAGCTTGTGGAATCCGTGTCCTTGGAAGTGTTCGGTACTTGACTGGACATAGTCCTGAGTAAGGGGATCTATTTAGACATATTTGGAACAGGGGGTTGGACTAGATGACCTCTGGAGGTCTCTTCCAAACTGCAACATGTGTTGAATTTTTCTGCTTGTCTAGATAGCAGTAAACTTGGAATTTGAACTATCACTGTATATCTTAATGTATTCCAGATCTTCACTTCTGTGTCTCTAAGCAGTAATTTGCAGTGTAAATGCATGATCATTTTGCGTTAACTTCTAATGTTTCATATTCTGACTTTTGGGGATGGAATTCTCTCAGATGTGTTTCTCTTAACTGCACTAACAGCAAATATGAATATGTCTTGTAAAAATGTCAGGCTAGGCACAAAATTAATACCTTCACTATCACTATATTTGTTTTTCTATGCCATTCCCTGTTCTGCATGAGATTTAGCAGAGCAGGAAGAGCACTGCTTCTGCGTCTGTTCCTAGTGCTCACTCTAAACCAATAGGCTGGATATTCTTCTCTGATATTGTCGTTGGGATGGATATTACAGGAGGAAATAAGAATATTAAGTGCTTGCCTCCACAAAGTGCTTAAGAAAGTGATGGCTGTAATTGTATCCAGTGTCAAAATTATACAATATCAGCACATTTCAAGAATCTGTTTCACAAAAATGTATCTGTTGAAAGTTTTCCCTAAGCATAGGCTAGGTTCATACTCCACACCAGCACTGAAATATTAGATAGGCAGATGCCAAAGACTTTTTGTGGAGATAATGGGGTTTCCATCAGGTGAGATGCAGAGAAAATAAGTAGCTTCTCTACATCTTGTCCTGAATTTTTTTTTTTAACACTGTGCTGAAGCTGTGACCATGAGCAACTCTGACCACCCACTAATCCCTTCTCCTTTACTGCCACTAAGGCATGCAGATACCCTTAGGGTTCATCTGTTAGGATTTTCCTTCTGTGCTCATTCTTAAATTTTGTTTAGCTTCCTTAAGTCAGACGTCTCCAAATGTTTTCTAACTCAGATCCAGACAGGTTTATTATGTCTATTAGTTCAATATACATTGCTTTCCTGCAAGGAGTTTTGAAACAAGACTTCATTAAATCACACAGGAAAGTTATTTTTCATTTATTTTATCGAATTGCTTGGCGTTTCTCATTTCAAGAAAATTGAAGCAAATAATTACAAAAAGCAAAAGAAATCTCTTATTCTTCGTCTGATATTATAAATCTCAAATGTCCTTGAAGAGCACTTCTGGCTAGCTGGCTGTTTCTACTTTGTTTTCACTGATTTATGATTTAATTGTAAGATCATTTGCAAGGCTTAAGAGCAGCAATTTTTCTATAAGGAATCTAGGAATAAAGTGAACTAAAATATACCTAGGATCTTTCTATTAAAAGTGCTTCTTAACTAGACACAGAAGCTTTTTCAAAGTCCACCCCTTTCAAACATGCTTCTTTCCATTCTGTCCCTCTCTCCTCATGCACCTAAAGTTCACCATTCTTCCAAACTCTCAGGTCTACCATGTGTTCCCACCTCTTTTCTAAGCATTTCCCAATTTCCTAGCTCTCCTCTTCATTAATGTGTTCCAAAATTGCATTTTTCATATGCTGCCCCTGTTTTCCCTCCCCACTTGGAAACACTTCGCATAATTCATGCTGTCAGTTTGCATTCTCACTAGACAGTTCATTAGCTGTTTTCTACTACTGGACTAAACTAAGGTGGGGCAATTTGAACTTACAGGTCCCTCATTAGGTAGTCCTGATACTAGCATGCATATTATTATAAAATATTAATAAAAAGAAAAAGAAAAACATATCTGCAATTATGCAGATATTTGTAATTGCATATCTGCAATCTGGATTAACTAAAATGTAAAGTAGGAAATGTCCACTTTGTTGGGAAACGGTTTCATATACTATCTCCCTTCTGCTATCGGCAAAGTCAGAGTGGAATGGAAGAGAGTTCAAGTAAGGAAATCAGCAGCTGGAGTTCTGCCGGGGACTTGACAGATCTGCTCTGGATGGGTCTAGTGCTTAGTATATCTTGTATTAGCTGAGAAGACATTAAAGTGGATATATAAAATGCAGGAATAGCATGATGGTGACATGTTTTGTTTCTAGTTTGTTAAACCAGTAATTGTTATTGCAAGTAGCTGTCTTTCCCACCAGTATTTGCTTCTTGTTGACAATGAAGAAAACTCATTTGTTTTATAGTGTGAAGCTTAATTTACTTCATGGTTGGTTTCTTTCTTTGCCTGTCAATCCCAGATCTCTGAGAAATAATGGCAGTCAGTTTTATAGCAAGCAGAATGAGCTGTAACTAAACTGTCAATACAAAAACCGTGGCTTCTTACTGATAATGAAGGGGATTTTTTGGAAGGCACATAGGATCAAAAACTCCCTTTTGAATCATATTAGCCATGACTGCCAGTTACTGACTATACCCAGATTGGCTAGCAATCTGTGAATATTTGCAGTTTAATCCTTCAGTTCTACTTTTTTTTATTATTATTATTAATTAAATTTGACAGCTCCAGAAGTTTTTAACTGTGAAGTTGACTGACTGCTGGCCTTTAGCCATCTATCTGCCCAGCAGCCACCTCTCTGTACAGTAGGCAAGGTCATGCTTATAGCTGTGTCAGGAGTGTGGGGAAGAGAAAGCCCCATACTTAACTGACGCAGAATGCAAGGGAAACCTTTATAGTAAAGATTCAATTGAAGTTTGAAAGTGTCATGAAGTCTCATGGATGTTCAGCTTATTCCATTCAGGATGCTTTCGGTGATGATGTAAAGGAAGTCTGTGTTAAGAAGTATGTTCATGGTTGGGACAGGGTTTTAATCGAAGCCTGGTCCAAGATTCATTTGAGTCACCGTGTGTTGTGGGGATATCTTCAGAAGTATGATTAAAATACATTCTGTTAAAGTGCTCAGTTCGAACAGGCCTTCAGACTGGCTAAGCTTTCTGGGACATACTGGCCTAGTACTGCCAAAGATAAAAATCTAACTAAAAGCAGGCAGGTAGGAAGGCATGGCCACAGCTGGAGACTCCAGGCAGCAGGAGCTGCTGCAGAAGCCACTACAGGGGCTGTTGTTGCACTGGAAAGTGCAGCTAGACTGACACTGCAGCCCACAGAGCAGGTGGGGCCAAGAGGACCTAGTGGTTATTTCTGCCCTGTCCTCCACATTCCTGCTGTACATGGCAAGAGACCGGGGAAGGTTTGAGCCAGCAGGAATAGCTGCAGCAGTAGCCCAAACAGGGGCTGTCAGGCCTTCAGACCTTTGAAGCACTGTCTGTGCTGCACTTCTTTCTCCTCACTTCAGCTTCCCTCTCTTACTCCACTCCATGCAGGCCCGGTCCTCACGACTCCCCCTGCCCTTCAAATCCCTCTTTGTTTGCTTTTACCTTGATACACCCTAAAGGAATCCAATTAGAAGATGAAGTGTGAAATTAATATATCCCCAGTTAACATGGTATCAGTTACTGTTTTTGTGTTGTCCCTCATTTTTATGCTCTTTCTGTTGTCTCTGATACTCCAAAGGTATTCTTGCTTACTTGTCTCCTCAGAGTGAGTCTTGGTGTCAGGAGTCAACTGCTGCGTGCATCTGCAGAGTGCACAGTGTGAGGAAATCCCCTTCTTTTAAAATTTCTTAAGCTCACCCACAGTAAGTATCATTAATAACAAAAGCATGCCCACCTACAGGGAAAGGGATGTTTGTGTCGTCTGTGGTGTAAGCCCCTGGTACGGGCTGTTGTCTCACATCAGAGTTTGGTCTGATGTCTGGCTGTTCTCTGCTGGCTCCCAGGCGTCCGTGCACAGCCCCAGTCCGCACGAGGCAACCTGCCAGCACCTTTACAAACTGTTGCACTCTGCATAACATACATTCTTCCCTTGCCCTCACTCCAGTAGGCATACCCCATACAGCTTCTGTTTGACTGTCTGGTATTGCATATTGCAAGCTCATCTGCCACAGACAGGATGCGTGATGTGTTTTGCCTGCTGGCTTTAGTGGCACTGACACTGAAACAAGTCACTGATTACAACTGTCTATTCTCACTTCAGCAAATAGGAAATATCACAGTGGAAATACATATCCTAGTTTTCACCCTAGGTCTAATAAACCTAAAACTTGCAAAAATGTGCATAGAAACTGTGAGCATTTAAAGTTGCAGAGTTCTCTGTGTGTGCTGACCTTTAGATAATATATGAACGGTGTCTGGATTTTGGCAGTTGTCAGCTTCCAAGGGAACAGAAAGCAAGCCACTTGTCATGAATAATCCCATCTTTTTCTTTCCTGAATTTTGTTGTGCCTCATACTTTAGGGTTCTGATGGAAAGATGATGGCGTTTGGAGGTTAACTACTAGCTTTAAGTGATTAACTTCTTTATTAGCAGCCATAGCTAGTTGAGTTCAGTAAAAATAAATACTGTAAATCTGCTTATGTGTAGAGTTTGATCTTTGTGCAGCTGTGACAGAATGAAGCTTAAATTACTCATATTTGAACCCAGAAGATCCTACAGAGCATTTTATAAGCCTAGAAAGCAATGCACAAGAATATCCATTTCTATACCACCCAACTGTGGTTGCAAACAGAGCAGCTAAAAAGTAAGCAGAGAATTTAAGAATCTTGTCTAAATAAGATAAGAAATAACCTGGATTTTGGCCAGAACACCCCCTTCCTCCCTCCACTCCCAAATAAGCTCAAGTGACCACCAGTAAGCAAGACCTTTGTTGTTGCATATTCCCCCACAGACTACACTTCTTGTTGGACTTGAGTACAATTAAGGATTCAAAAGGCAAAATATAAAGTTTGAGCATCATTTTAAATACTTCATACTGCTAAGAACATTGGGGAATATTGACAAGAGCTCTAGGAAAGAGACAAACTTTACTGTTATATTTGCTTTCTTTTTTTTAAAAAAAGGCAGTCAAAATTTGGCATTGTCTCTTCAATTATTTGTGCTTTCCAAGGTCTTGCAGTCTTCCTTTGCTATCACATTTCCTTGTTCTGGGAAGGGAAAATCCATCCTTTTAAAGAAATAGTTTCCTATGAGGTTACAGACTCACCACATCCATGATCTGCATGAGGCTGAGAGTGAAATAGACAGTGAGAGGCTGGGAATCATTCGCAACCGGTCGTTCTAGAGGGTTGTAATTTTTCAGCAGCTCCTTATAAAGCTTCCTTTGGAACTCTCCTTGTAGGGACTCTTTGGGCACAGGAATAAATAGAAAAATGATTGGGATTCTACATTGGAAAGTAAAACTACAGTGTTATGTTCTTCTCATTATACCAGATATTATGTAGCTGTTATCCTACATGCTGCATAAGAAATGCCACTGGGATTCGTATAGTTCATCAGCTACTGTAGCAAAATCGTACCACAAATGTATTATCATCCTTTCCTTTCATCCCATCCTATAAGAGGGATTCCCTCTTTGGCTGGCCAGGAGTGGCAAACTCTAGCGGGTAGTGATGCTTCGTCAACACATGCACGCCGTGGTCCAGCGGCGAGAGGTGGTGAGGAGGAAATACACCACCTCTGTTGTGACACCTGCCTGGGCATGGCTATAACCAGGAGAGCAGAGCACAGGTACAGCGGAGGGCATCAACGAGACAACGGGAGAAAAATGGCTACAGGTTAGGACCAACCCATGCTCTCTGAGCGCTACAGATCAGAACTCTTTGGGGCAGGTGCTCTCCGCTTTGTTCTCTATTCACGCAGCTGTCTACAAAGCGTGGGTACCAGGTCCCTGACAGGGATGGTAGGCGTTACATCAATGCACCTGATAACGTTCAGGGACTTCTATCCTTTTTACACATCGAATCCGGGGAGGATCTTTATTCTGCCATTTTCTATGGAGGGAGAGGGAGCAGCTCCGCACGGATGGAGCACAGCAGACCAGGCACAGCGGCACTTTCAGACGGAGAGGAAATCTGGGTCAGGGCAGAACAGGTCCCCCGCACATGAGCCGCCTCTGTCCCCGCTCCAGTCAGACTTTGCTCTCCCCTTTCGTTTCCTAGTCGCCAACTCCCCCCTCTAGAGCAGCACCACTCTGTCCGCAAGCAGCTGCGGCTGAAGTGCCTTGAGGGGCTTCTCCCCGCCCCCCACCGCCCCGGGCACCCCCCAAGCCCCGGCCGGCACCTCGCCGTGCTGCCCAGGGCTGCGGAGGGCAGCGGCACCCCCCAGGCAGCGGCCCACCCCCGGCCGCCCGTGCGGGGCTCACTCACCGCGCACCAGCCCCGCCGCCGCCAGCAGCCACAGCACCAGCTCCCGGAGGCCCATTGCGACGAGGGAGGGAAGGCGACAGCGATAGCAGCAGCAGCAGCAGCAGCAGCAGCAGCAGCAGCAGCGCGCTTCTCCCGCCGCCGACCCCCGGGAGCCGCCAGGGACCTCTGGCGGCTCGGCCCCTTCCTGCGCCCTGCGGCGGCTCGGGCTGGGGCTGGGACAGAGCCCCGCTTCCCTCAGCCTGGGGCGGCCCCGGCCCGGGGGCGGCTGCTGCAGCCGGGGGGTGCGGCGCGGAGCGGCTCCGCCGGTAAAGAGGCGAGAGCGGGGAGCCCCCTCCCTGCCGGGCAGCCGAGCCCCGCCCGCTGGCACCTCCCGCCCCGGCGAGCCGAAACGGCAGCCGGCAGCGGCAAGCCTCCCTCCTCCCGGCACCTGCCCCTCGCCGCCGGCGGCGGCTGTTCCACCAGAAGCACGAAGCAGCCCGAAGGGCACCCGGGGACCCGGGCGGGACAGCCCTGCCTGGGGGCGCCGAGGTGGGAACCAGCGCAGGGCCCTGGTGGGAACTTGGCTTCGGGCACGTTTTGGGGAGGATGGAGACGGCAACACGGTGTAGGTGCACGTGTGGTTGTTCAGTCCCCAGCGGAGCTGCGAGGCCAGTGGCGCTGGTGTGGGATGTTTCGTTCAGATACAGGAAAACCAGCTGTGGTTGAGGTGCGTGGTGCTGAGTGCTTGGCAAACACATGCCTGAGTGAAAGGATGCCAGAGCGCCCGCCTGGTGTAGGTATAATGCACTGCAGTTAGAAAGCAGGCCTAGAAAATTCAGTGCATTTTGCTGATCATCAGGTTCCCATTTTCAACTTTAAGCATGTTTCTGACACCGCGTAAGGGTTATGTCTTTCAGTCCGAATCCCTGCCATTCAGTTGCTGCATTAAATGAATATCTAGGCAGCTGCATTTAAGGGAGGATGGCATTGTAGGATCTCCCCATTTGCAAGAGGTAACTAAATATAAATGCTTGTTCTTCACATCACCCAGCAAACAGCAGTTCATTACTCCATGTTAATTTTCAGCTTTAAAAATCCAGGTAGTGTGTTTTGTGTAAACACACAACCTAACTTATGTAGCTACCGTTTAAATGTTTTTAGACATTGAGCGCAGGACCAGATGAAACAGGGCAATGTGAGTAGCCCAGAACATCCCTGCGTCAGGTGTTCGGCCAGTTAAATACAGCAGGAGTGAGCCATTCCTCTTTCAGATGAACCAACTTGCTGGACAGCTCTGCCAAGGGGTAGTGGAAGCCATCAAGGGACAATGGTAACTCTCCTAAAGCCAGGATGTAACTAATATAGGAGCATACACTGATAACATTCTCAAGTATTTTGAAATAGTCCATCTAGGTTGAGTTTTATTATTTCCCTTTTTTGTTTTGAGGTGTTTTTGTTCCATGAGATCTTGACCCTTTTGGAACAGCTAGCAGACAGGAGTAAGTTACTAGGATCTCTGTGTTATTCACCGAGGAACCAAGTGTTATTAACCATTTGTAATTAAACCCTCACATGGCAGTGCTCTGAGTACCCAGATTTTGCCTCTTCGCGTTTTGGAAGGAAACTCCTTTTCTCTTCCTCCTGCTGTCCACTGCTGCTTTGGCATAGGTCCCTCAGGCATTTCTAGGTGGACAGTCAACAGCAGCAACTGTTCAAACAGCAAATTTGGAGAGGAAATTTACAGTTCAAGGCTGACCTCTGCTATTGGCTCATTTTGCTCTGCACATTGCTTTGTTGACAACTGCCTCACCCCAGGTGGTGAAGGCAGCACTGTGGAAGCTTGCACAGCCCAAGGTCCTCAGCGGCCTGTCAGGGGACTCAGCTGTTCCCTTTAGGCCACGCCAGCCTGTATCTCCTGACTTGTTTGCACCAGACCCCTCCATCTCCTCTTGCATCCCCATTCCTTCTAGGCCACACAGCCCCAAACCTTTGCCCCCTTTTCCATCTCTCCATGTAGCAGGAGCACAAGGCAGGATTGCTGGGCAGTGCTGGATGAGGAGGTAGCTTTGCTGTCTTGGCAGCAGCCTGCCTGGGAGAGAGGTACTGTGGTTAGGCAGAAACCCTTCAGGAGTCTGCATACCTTACAGCAGTTGGGAAAGCAGAGTAGAAGTACTCTGAGAGGTATTGCTGAGGCTACCTCTTTCCTCCTCCAAGCAATGGCTTAAAAGAGAGGCAGTTCGCAATGCCTGAATGGTCTCTGGAATGGTTTCAGGAAAGCTGAGAAGTTTCTGAATGTCTTTGGTCTTTGTCATATATGACTAGCTCTGGAAACCTGCTGGAGGCAAAGAGGATGGAAGATGCCTGTCAGCACTGCAGCTCCTGGCTGGGTGCCCGTCAGCAGGAGGTGGAGTGGTGGCAGGGAGGGAGAACACCGAGTGTCCCTCTGCCAGGGCTTGCAGCCTCTGTAGCTGGAAGTACTCGTGTGCTCACGTAGGGCGCACTGGGACCTTTCTTGTTCTCCTGGCACCTGATCTTTGCGTCTCCCCCTGCGCACTGGCACTTGTGTTCAGAATGATGTCTTCTGAATTATTACTCATTTAATAATAAATCTATTAGACTTTAGTAGGTTTGCTTGTAAAAAAACAAAGTTTACTCTGTTTTTGAGAACAGATCAATAAAAATATAATTGCTAATTAGAAGAGATTAAAAAGGTAAACTCTTCAGGGGATGGTGCCGAAACCCCAAATTCCAGTAATAGAAGGACTGAATGAATAATTCATAACTATTTCTTTGATAAATCTTGACTTATTTTTCTGTTTGTGGAGGTCTTATTTGTTTTTCATGTTAGCAAATTAAATTTTATAGGCACTTTGGAAATTGCACGCTGTAGATATTCTATAATAGCAATCTGCAGCCAAACTCCTTGATTAAACTGTGTTCTTTAAGCGCTAGCGGGCAGCTCAGTCAGATGCATTCCTGCTAAAGGATTTTCCTTTCTAGTCAAAGGTGCTGATGTGAATGCACATGAACAGCACGAAAGGCTGGAGTTTGCTTTTGGTAGATATCCTGGCTAGCAGAAGTTAATTTCACAAAAACTTATATGTACGAGCAAAGAAAGATAAGCACATACTGTACTAAGTCCTCTAAAAGCCTTCACTTACGGCACGTGTTGTTGTTGTAAAAGTACATTGTATACAACTGGGAAGAAAGATGTACAGTCTGTGGCCAGCAGAGGCTCTTTTCTATGACTCCAATGCCCACAAGAGATAAGACCCATTCTCCTATGGGCTTTAATTTTCTTTCTGTAGTACATTATCCAGGCAGGTGATTTGGAACCATCACCCCTCCCCAGGTAATGCATTTTTAGACACAATGATGAGAGCAAATCCATTTCACAATTATAGGTTGTAAAAGCTGTTGTGGGTCTCCCAGTCCACCTCCCGCTTCAGTGCCAGAATATGGACAACCCCTTAACATCAGTTCATTTGTCATGTAGATTGGACATAATTAGGCAAGGCAATTGTGCATGTCTTATTTGTGAATAGCCAATATATTCACAGAGACAACAGTGTGCACAGATCACATATCTTCACAGGAAGGTCAGGCGTAAGAAAATAATTTCAGTAATAGTATTTATTTAATGTCAGCATGCTTCCTGTTGCTCCTTTATCTGGCAAGCAAAGAAGTAAATACATCCTTGTGCAAAAGGCACAAGTCTTCACTCAAGTGCTACTTCAAGAATTTGAGTGAGGCCCAGAGCTATCACAGAAACAGACATGGAATTGTGAAATAAAGTGTCTATAGAAAAGGCCCTCTTCATAACTGTAACATGTTTCCCAGTTTCATTTATAAGGCTGACTAGTACGCTGGTCAGTTAAAAGAACCAGGGATTGAAGGACATTAAGAACGACTCGTGCAGTCATTACAAGATGTTGAAATTGTCCAAGGATTATAATATCCCCAAGCATGAGGAATATCTTTATTTTCTCTCTGTACAGACTTGTGGGGGATCAAAAGCATTCAACTGCCTAATGTGACAGAAGATGGTAAGACAGTCCTGAGATTGGGCTGGAAGAAGTGACCATCTTATATGAACTTGAAAGTGCCTGCAGCACTTTCTGACTTTGATCTAATTATTGTGCAACTGCAGTGCCCCAGGACTTCCATGTCCAAAAAAAGTCTGCCTTTCCTTCTTTTAGAGAAGAAGGCAGAGTAGGCTAGGATTTTAAATGGTAACTTACAGTATATGTTAGGTGAGACATACCTACATTTATTTGAATGTTAAGCAACTTAATTAATTACCTCTTGAATTGTTACCTTTATTTTTGAATTTTGATGTAGTGTTAGTAATGGTGTCTCATGCTATTATTTATTCTCTATGGTTTATTTCGCACAACTAGTAGTCTCAGTGATGGAGAATGTATCGGTGAAGACCTTGAATTTTTTCTATAAAATGCCCTGAAATAATATATTGCTTCTTCTTTGCCAAGAGGTAGCAGATAGCCTTCATGGTGATTTTTCTACTGACGGACAAATTAATGATTTGAAGTCTGGTTATTTTTGTCATTAAACTTGATGTTCTATACATCCAATCTCAAACAGAGGTTTGCAAAGGTAATCTCTTTCTAGATTCTTAGCTCCAACCCCAGTATGTGATTTCCAGAAAACAATACATTCCCCAAATGGTCAGTGGTTGGAAAGGATAAAGAAGGGCACAAACTATTTTGTTGTGTAAAAGTAACAAAGCTGCTGCACTTCCACTCTGCAAGAAGCAGAAACAGAGAGCATATCTAAACAGTGCTCTAATGTGAAGAATAAGGATTTGTAAAATTTGTCTAATGAATTTGTGTAACTAGTGATTTGTGTAATAGGGCACATGGTCATTTCTATAATGCCAACACCTTTCAAATTTCATTCTCATCCCTTATTGTTGTTAGCATACACACACATTATGTCTGAGTATAGTTATTAAGCAGCAGCAGTAACAACAATATGAAAATGTGCCAGAAGAAATTTTAGGCTCTTCTGGTAACTGGAGCTCAAGCTACGTAAGTATGTATACTCCTGGATCTAATGGCTCAGTCTCAGTCACTAGGTGTCACATCAGACAACTGCAGAGGTTTCTCAGCATATCCACCCTACTGGTGCTTTTTGTCTGTTGAAAACTGGCAGATTTTTATTTATGTCATGCTTAGCACATTTCCACTTTGTTTTCTGTATAAGGAATTACTTGTTCTTCTCATTTCAGCCGCTGTCATTTTCAGTTCTTTTGAGTCATTTTGTAATTCCAGGGCTTGGCATTCATTTCTCACAGGCGCAGAGTTCACAGCATTACAGAGTTACTTTGCCATCTTTTTGCATGAGTGTGAACAGCAGAAAGTTGGCAAAACTGCTTTTCTTCACCCTGGTTAATTTTAAATAACTACATAATTTAAGGTTCACAGAAGCTAATTAAAGTTGACAAGAAATCTGCATGTTAGGCCTGCGGCTTTAACAGTTCCTCATCTAAAAGCATCTAAAAATCAACCTTA
The DNA here is from genome assembly GCF_013377495.2 of Cygnus atratus. Classification (NCBI taxonomy): domain Eukaryota; kingdom Metazoa; phylum Chordata; class Aves; order Anseriformes; family Anatidae; genus Cygnus; species Cygnus atratus. The sequence continues at coordinate 4,567,547 of NC_066372.1, read as the reverse complement.
TTTATCTTGTCCTAAAGCAACACACTACAAATTTTTCTTTGCTGAAAAAATTACCATCTGGTAAAATTTAAATGACATGAATTCCAGAAAAAAAGGGTGGTTTTATCTGTAAAGACCATACTAATTAGGCCTTTGACCGTAAAGCTAAGCTCTAATCCTTTCAAAGATGGAAATGTTTGAAACATGCCTTTTTTTTTTCCAGGCAGAAATGCTAAGTAATGTTGTATCAAAACTGAGTGCAAATTCATGTAAACTTTGGAGATAGAGATGAGGCAGGGGATAGGAAGGAAACAGACCAGTCTTAAAAAGTCAAATTTGTACAGATAAGATTTCTAAAATAAAAAGTAGTCAGGATATTCTCCTCTGCAAAGAATGCTGTTTTGGGTTTGTTTGTTTGTTTGTTTGTAGAATTCTACTGCTTAAGCATAGGTTCATCAAATAAATGCATTTTTACTATGGCTGTGAGGAGGAACAATTTTTTACTTTTACAGGTCTCTGTATTTTATCATGGAATGCAAGGATTGCAAATTTGCAAGTGCAATACGTATTTTGTAAAAAAGCCAGCATTCCCCAGTACTTCTCTGAGCTTCTCCCACAAAGTCTCGGTGTCACTCCTAAAATAAATCAGTCCAGTCCATGTAGGTTTGATTTTAATTAATCACTGCTGAAGGTGAAGTTGATACTTCTCAAGCATTCAGAACAACAGACATCATGTATCACCTTATGTTTTAAATGAGTTCCTGTCCTTTCCCTCTAACTGCATCCCCTGTGCTAGCACAGCACACTGCTATCATCACAAGTCTACAAAGGGGCAAGTGCCACGGTGATTTGCCAGGGACAGCAGTGGAGTTCATCCTGCTCAGCTCTTTAGAATGGCTGCCAGCCATGGCTCAGTGAAAAATGCTCTTTGTCTCCAAATGGTGGCGGTTTCTTCAAGGAAAGTCTTGCAAAGGGCAGCATTCAGAGAATGGAAACAAAAATGAGTAATTTTGTTGTCAGAATAGGGCTTATTTGGAGTCCGTGGATCCTTCATAGGCAGGGAGATTTTCAAAATGGATTCCTCACTGGGCTGAAAAGGAACTCTCAAGCTGCTACCAGGTAGTTTTGCTGATGAGGAGTTACAGAGCTCCATTCAGTATCAAGAGACTACATTTAGCAGTAACTTTTCTTCAGCGTAAATAAGGTACAACCTTAAGCAAAGCAAATGCTTTGCTGAGCAGTTATGTCTTTGTCAATATCTGCTGTTGCCTGTTCACTGCCAGACTGAATTCTTTTCCCTGTCTTGGACAGCTGCTTCATTCTGCCTGCTGCCTGCGTATTTCTTCAATCCCTTCTCTGTATATTTTTATTATTTTTAATGTACTTAATTAGTGTTATAATACATCTTGATAAAATGCCCTGTGCATCCGAGTGCAGACTGTACCACAGGGGAAGAGTGAGTAAAACATTATTTAGCTGAGCTTAAGGTCAGAGACACTGAGGGTGTGCGATAGGAAGTGGGTGCTGTTGTGTACCCAAGGGAGGAGCTGAAACTCCTGTAGATACGTGTTTTGATGGAAAATTCACTGCAAATAATTCAAACAACTGGATGTAATCCATTTTATCTGGATGCCTCAGATACAGAAATGAGGACCTAGGCACAGCATATCCAAAGTGCTGAAGAAGACGGGACGTGGGTTTTGCTGTATTCAGGAGTGACAGCGAGGTTTTATTGTGTGGGCAGCACAGCAGGACCGTGCTCCAACTTTCCAAACATGGCCAACAGAAACAATCCGCTGGCTCCTAGGACTTTCGGAAACAGCCAAGTGTGTAGGAGTAGTGGCTCCCTCTTCCAGCTTCATTTCTGATGTTATTGTTTGTGACAAAGTGTGTGGGACTTTCTCCTACTCATTCTTGGTTTCAAAGAAGACCAGCCAGTCTACTCATCACATCACACTGACTGCGAAGCCAGGGACTGTACGTGGGTGTAGTGTCGGTAGCATAAATCATGAAGCAGAAGAGTGCACAAAAGCAGTTCTGACTGTTGCAAGTGGAAGTGGAAAAGAGAGTCTAAAGCACTGGGTTTCTTCTCCCAGTGCTCAGCTCCAGTGGTTTCTAGTTCTTTTCTTGCAGAGGAAGGGCTTGTGACTGTTTTACAAAGCTGGGAGGGGGTTATGACTCACTGACAGCTAGCATTATTGTTTATTGACAATAAATATTATTTATTGATGATACTCCTGAGGGATTATTGGGGTGGGTTTTGATGCATATCATCCCTGGAAAATAACTATACAACACCGTATACACTTTGAATAAGCCAGATGCAGATAGCAAGAATACCTGATGTTTCTGAGCTGGCAAGAGAAGCGTGTGTGATCCAGGGTGGTATCCTCTCATAACCTCGAGTGTTCTGTCTCAGAAGATTTTAGAGGTATGTAAGATTTGATTGGTGTGTTTTGCAAAGCACGTATATTTATTTTAAGCACATATTTAAGACCCACTTACCTGCACGTTGTTCAAGAAAGTGCTGAGGTGCTTGACTAAAACAACAAACTTGCTGAACATCAGCAAGTGCCACACAGCTGAGTTGATCACCAGAGTGGGAGTGGCGTATTCATATGAATGGTGTCTTATAATCAGATGTTTAACTAATACATAGAAAATAAAACCCTTGGCCATATGTGACTCATCTCCTCAGCACTCAAGCACCTATCAGAAGAAATGACTGAATAATTTTCCCAGCAGATATCTGAAGTAACTACCTTATGAGCAAACTGTTTGGTAGCAATGAAATCAGACACATGCACAAAGGAAAGACCTTTCCAGTAATAAACCTGCCTTTGATTTTAAGGTGATAAAATAAATAAATAAATAAATAATAGAATTAATAAATAAAAAATAAATAAATAAAACTTCTTTGTTCTTCAGTAAAACTAAGAGTTTTGTTGTTGTTTTTACATATGAGTGGATGAAAATTTCTTTCAGTGTGCTTGAATTACATGTAAAACAGCACAGTTAGTTCCTACAGCTATTATGAACAAATTTGTTCTAAAACTTCTTTTAATATGGCAGACAGGACGAAAAAAAATGAAAAGAGGAGAGTAAGGCCATGAAGTAGAGAGAGGAAGAAACTGCTTGTTTTTTTTCACGCATTTTAGTTAAGTTGCAGGGTTTTTTTCAAGTTTGGGTAGGCTTTCAGGTATTTCCTATAGCATTTGGTTTGCAGGAGGAATTTTAAACCACTGGTTGTTTTACTGACTAATTATAAAACAAAAGATAATGATCAAAATAGAATGAAAAACAGACCTAAAATTTGTCTAGCAATTAGAACAATGTACTAGGAATGTCTTACATTCAGAGATAACCTCACTTCGTACAGCTCTGGGAGTCTCTTCTTCTGCATGTCTTACTAGCACAGATACAAGAAGCCAAATCCTTAGTTTTTTAATGGTACTGGTATTGAATTTGACTCATTTGATACAAGAAAAGAGCAGAAGAAAAATTATCATGGTTTTCTAGGCCAGGCAAATAAAGCAAGAAACATAAGGGAGCTTATTGAAAGATTTCTGTTGTCATATTTCAAGTTGATTTTTCAACCAGAGATGTTTGAATACCTGGACTTCCTTTAATGAAGCTAAGCTTTCAGGGAGTTGTCTATTCTTACTGTGTACATAGAATATCTAAGTAAAACAGTGTTCCTGCTTTTGCTAATTCACATAAGTAAACTTAATTTTTAATTGAAGCTCTTGCTCCTAATAAATCCTCTGGGATGCCTAAACAAAAATGCTGCACATCTCCTTAATGGCTGTAATTCAAGGCTGTCTTTTTGTCACGGTCAAGACTGTTATTCTGGATTCCTGCTTAATTATGAAGTTAATGCGGTGTGGCAGCTCAGGGGGAATAATGATGTTGCTAATGTCAGGCTGCAAGGATAGCTTGTAAGTAGCTGAGATGGCTTGAATATTTTAATTCAATCTATCAGTTTGCTGATGCATTTTCTGTAGTATTTATAACCCAAAGATTTCAGTGTATTCACATGATGATGATCAGTATATAAAGTATGTTAATAATAGTACAATTTTCAAAAGTGCTACAGTAATTTAGAGCCCATGTCTTAAAGAGATCTTTATCACCTGGTATCTTAAGTCTTAGGGGAATCCAATGAGGTTATATGCCTAAGAGTAGGTTTTATAAGCATTTTATTCTTAGGAGTGTGGTTTTTAATAAATCACCTGAGCATTTTGTAAGATTTTAGAGTATCTCCTGTATTAATTTTTATCTTTTTAAAGTTAAAATGTTGTGTAATGAACTCATCTAAACTGTTGATTCTGAAAGTTTTGAGTGTCAAAACACAGAAATCCCCAGATAAGCATGTTGCAGAAACACCATCTCCCCAAATGCCTCTTGCAAAATGGGAATCAGCTGAATGTGTCTTATGTAAGCCAAACAAAGGTGTTAATTTACTGCTGATTGCTTTGGGGCATTTTGTGACACAGGACTGATTACTGCCTTGTCAGTGTGATCTCGATTTGGATAGTTCACTGAACAGATGTTTGGCAATAACACGTTTTTCCTTACTGTTGACCTGGCCTGAAGTTGAGTCACTCCAGTAAATCATTCATTTCTCTGATGTGTTCTGAGCTGCTCTGTGTTTTCTGCTGCTTCTTTGTCTGCGCATAACAGCTTCTTTAATTCATGCATTATGTTGTCAAATTCAGCCCCAAATCCCAATATTATTGTATAAATTTTCTAGTTTTAGGAAGAATTGGCAACTTTAAGAACGTGTTAGGATTCCTTTGAGGAGGAGGAAGGATGTTTGTTCTATGAATTTGGAGTTGCCAGGTGATAAAGAGCAGGACACTGATAGAGTCCCACCTGAGGAAGATTGACTGTATTTTAGGGTTAAGAACAGGAACAGGAAAGATAGAGATGCTCTGTTAAGTATGTTGGCTCTATTAGAGTGGTAGCTTTTTTTTGTTTGTTTGTTCTGAATTTATTTATTTTTTTATTTAAGTGAACTGTTATTTGCCTAGCTAAGGTAGCTTACCTTTAGGGAAGAATTAACTGAATTTTAGACAAGGTTTTAATATGGTATTTCTTTTGTTAAGAAAATGAATGCTTGTAGAACTTCTGGCTTTTTAATTTTTTTCTTTTTAATGAAGTTTGTGAGTTTGTAGAGCATCTTGGTGGTGGTGCTAGCATGTATTTAGGTTAATTATTTGAGAAATATACTTCTGTAAATTCTAAGTCTAGTAAGGAGTTTTTGAGTATTTTCCATGCATCCATTTTCTTCAATAGGTACTGCGTAGCCTGTGAGGAAAAACAGGAGCATAACTGTTAGACTGATGAAGCTGAGACACAAAACAAGGTAGATGAAGATGACAGGTAAGTCTTCAATTTTTCTCTTTGACCATTATGTGAATTTGCACTGTGATTCTAGAGTTTTCTTTTGGGGAAAATTCCAATGAATTCTAAGAAAATAAGATTAAAATCTAGTATGGTAAAATATTCTGCAGTGCTCTGCTTCTGATTCTTTTCTTTCTGAGGTCTGCAAGGTTTAATTGCATCTCTCCGATGTTAACTTGAGCCATGTAATGGAAATTCTAGGGCTTTAATGACCAGGAGCTAACAACAGGAGCCCAGGTTTAGATAAGGCTGCAGCACTAACTAGGCAAGGTTCCTAATCTTGATTTGGGTGTCTGTTAAATCTATATGGAGAATCTGGAGTGGGTCCTGTGAAAAGCAGCGTGTTGGGTAGAAAGCTACCTAAGGCGAAGTGGCTATGAAACACTGGGAATACACACAAGGTTTAAACATTGTCCTTCTCCCTACCTCTGTGCTGAAGGCATGTGTGCTCTATCTGTCTCACATGCCTTATGAAAAATAATTCAAAACTCCCTCGGGAAAATCAGAATGTCTGTTTAAAATGATGCTTGTATTATTAGTGGAATTGAGGCTTAATTACAAGGCATGTTTATATGTATGACATAAACTACCACTGATTGAAGTAAATGGTGCTATTTTATCTAAGGTAGTAATATCTCGTGTTCTTTTAAACTGGAGATCTTCTTCAATGGAATAATTTTCCCAGTATTTCTGAGGGACACCTGTAAGGCCTAGTCAACTGGAACAGGAATGTTTTGCTTCCTGAATTACTGTTTATGACAGACCAAAATCTGTTCTTTCTATGGGTTAAAAAAGAAATACTGTGTTGAAAAACAACTTCTTCCCCAGAAGACTTCATTGACAAATACTTCTCATTTTTTTTTAAAACATTGTTATTTATAAAAACACTTGAAGTGAATCACTGAACTCTATGCTTTGAAATTCTCTGCAAACAGCAACAATGAAACCTGCCTAAAGTGTAAACAAGCAGAAATTTAAATACTAACTATGAGTTGATATTGCACAACCCTTCCTCTATACTCATTTATAGAACACTTGAGCAGCAACCTTTGTATAAATAACATTTATTTGCTGCTGTGGCATAATTTAAAGCTTGATGTTTGAGGAAGATAAGCAGGAACGGTAAAGTCTGTTACTGGCTTGCTGCATGCTATTGAGAGAGGACTGAAACTAAGTGTGCTATTTCCTATAACTCGAATTGTCATAATACTTATTGCAAGCAACAAAAGGTATCAGTGTGCTCAGCCTTAACTAACGTGCAGCAAGAATGTCTGTTTACAAAGGACTCTTTGGCTTTCGGGGGTGAAAACAAGTTATGTAGTATGTGAATTAAAGATGATAGTTAACCAGGCTTAATTAATACATTTAACTTATTGTCTTGGGTGAAGAGAAGTCTGCACAGGAAAAAAGACTTTTACTCTACTTACCTGGAACTAGGAGCACAAATTGGCTGCAGTTTGCAAGAGCTAGGATATTGTGCTACTTGTGGTTGTTTACACATTCTCTTTCTCTTTTGCACTAACTTCATTAATGCTTCTCTGTACTTCTTTTTTTAACCTCACACAAAGACATTGATTTAGTGGATAGTAAACTTTTACAAGAGGACTTAGCATGCATACAAGCTGTTCTGGGATAGTCTGGTGTTGGCCAGTGTTGTAATTGCATTAGACATCTTTGTCACTGTGGTTTCACTGAGTCAAGCATTTTAAATGTGTTGAACTCTTGGGAAAGCCAAGTTCATCATTCATGAAGCAGCAGGCTTGTTTAGATGCCAAATTTAAGACACGTTTTAGGTGCCACGTGAAAGTATGTGTAGAAGTTCAAGTATTAACCACTACCTACCTCTGTGAGCAGAGTATAACTAACAGTTGAGCTTGTTTGTCACTTGCAATCAATGCCCACGTGCCTCTGGGCTGAGAGGACTCTGAGAGCCAGATGTTGTTCTGCTGGGCCTTAATGTGCTTCTCCGAATGCTTATATAGTGAGAGGTGCTCAAGTGAACATAGCTGTGAACTTTTATTTCTCCTTCATAACTTTCTGAATGATGATTAAAATATCTTTATGAAAATCATGCTGTTCAGTTCTTCATACCATGATATTCTATCGTCCTTGCCAGATGTGAAGTTACTACCTTGCAACAATATAGATGACTCCACTCTTAGCCCCTTTGTTTAGATCTTACCTCAAATCCTCATTTGTTGCTCTACAAGCATGCTGAAGACTCTTTCCTGCTCGTCACTGGCCCTGAAAAAGCTTCACAGTCGTCATTAAATGTGTGAGTGTTTTGGCCTCTGCTTGTCTTTTTGTATTGGATAACTGTCTTCCTATTTATGAAGTTTCTCCTTTTTCATTATGCTTTGTTGTGAATCATGCTGCAGGTGGAGGAGGGCTTCTTTCTCTGGTCTGGTGTTTGCTCTGTGGCGTTCCTGTCTGTTTGTGCACAGACACTGAGCAGTCCCAGCCTGCCCTCAGCAGACCACAGAGGGGCTCATACTTAACCAAATCTCTCTATTTTTTGTCTTTGTTAATGAATTTGTCTTGTATCTTATGGACAGCAGTTGTCATTTTGCCCTATCAAAATTACTTGAATTATTTCCCTCAGTGCTCCCTGCCTGCTCAAGTCACTTCCAGAGCTGCCAATTCATGCAGACGTGCAGCCTCGCTGCCTGCCTTGACTCGACAAGAGCAGTGGTGACATCAGGTGGCAGCAGAGCCTCAGGGGCAGAGTAATGCCAAATTCCTTCCTCACTTTTTTCTCATTATGTTTTGAATTCAGTGTGGTGCTGGAATCACCACAACCAGAGCAACTTAATGAACATAAATAATTGATTTGCTGATAGATAGTTTACAGAAACAAAGGGCACAAAGCTATAAACTGTGGGCCCAAATGAATCTGGGATCTAGTGCTCCGGCACTGTGCTCTGTCTCAGTGTCAGTATTATCTGGATCTTCCTAGTCTCCCCTTGCTCTGGAGAAGGGAGGTACATCAATACAAATTAATGGTGATATTATCTGTGGTTCTTTTGTCTTGTTAGTCCATGGTAACTGGAAATCCAAAACGTTACATAGTGGTTGATTTTTTTTGCCAGGAGACCATACCAGAAACCAGTGATCCCTTTTATTTTGCAACATAAAACATTCCACATGCAAAGAGGTAAGCTAGCAGCTTACTGTATGCTGCAAGCTGCCACATTCATTTTAGTGAGATTAATCTCAGAAAGGAAAGCATGTGTGGAATTGGGTCACAGTGCTTCATGTATTCAAGTGTATAAAATACAGTGATTGATTCCCTCATAAGATCTTTGTGAGCTGAGTAATGTTTATTAATTATTGTTGTAAACAAGTTAGCATTTACCTTTTCAAAACGTGGCAATAGCATAAAATATTTAACTTCTATCATTTTTCGGTTACCTGCATTTTAAATGTTCTACTTTGCTACACCTTCCTAGAAAGTTATGGTTTATGAAAGATACAAGTCTTATGAGAACAAGTCTTACAAGGAGCGGCTGAGGGAGCTGGGATTGTTCAGCCTGGAGAAGAGGAGGCTCAGGGGCAACCTTATCGCTCTCTATAGGTACCTTAAAGGAGGCTGTAGTGAGGTGGGGGTTGGTCTATTCTCCCACATGCCTGGTGACAGGACGAGGGGGCATGGGATAAAGTTGTGCCAGGGGAGGTTTAGGTTGGGTATTAAGAAAAACTTCTTTACCGAAAGGGTTGTTAGGCATTGGGATAGGCTGCCCAGGGAAGTGGTTGAGTCACCATCCCTGGAGGTCTTTAAAAGACATTTAGATTTAGAGTTTAGTGATACGGTTTAGTGGAGGACTTGTTAGTGTTAGGTCAGAGGTTGGACTAGGTGATCTCAGAGGTCTCTTCCAACCTAGACGATTCTGTGATTAATGAAACATCTGCCTTTATTGAAACTTTAGGAAGCAATGTCTTTGGAATGCATTTTTTGTCAAAATGTGTAATATTGTTTAAATTGCTTGCAGTCCCGTCTTCCCATCTCAGCGGTATTAGAGCATTTATAGATCACAGGTTTAACAGGCATCTTCCTTTCATTGACAAGAGTAATGGTGACACCCTGTGGCCAATTCAATAGCAGACTTGCATTGAATTTCTGAGTGTTTTTCTTTCACGTGACCTCTGAATTTCTTGCGCCGTAGGGAAGGTCACAGGAGGAACCCCTTCCCTACAAATATGAGGGCATAATTTTTTTTCATGTCTCTCACTAGACCTTTCCATTATTGGAATATATGTCTTTTGAGCACTTTAATTCAGACACAAGGAAAGTGTTCTCTGCCCGTGATGGCTAATAACCTGAGAAGGTAGAGCAGGAAAATGTAGAAATTGAGACAAGATTATATTTCACGTTAAATTGATGTAATATAAGTATACTGCTGTATGTGTTCTTTCACACTTCTTCTCTAATGCGATTACAGTTTTGACATACTGATGTAATTCAGTGGACACAAAATAAACATCCACAATAGAAAACTGCACTGCATAAACGATCGGGTTTCAAAGTCAAGATAGTCTTTTTAACTTCTCATTTGTATCATTAACTTACCTAATGAGTCTAAGTAACATTATTATTCTGTAACTGCCGACATAATTCTGTTTCCAGTTAAGTCCTGGAGACTAAAGAGGTCTTTAAACCTTAGAGGTGAGAATTTGGTGTACGGGCAGTAAAGTTTTACCTACACTTCAGGTTTCCAGCAGGGTAATGCAAACTATTTAGCTTTCACTCGTACAGCAAAGAACAGTTAGAACCTCCTGTCATATGTAATCTTGATAACAAAGAAATCTGTGTAGTAGATTTACATAGGTTAAGATTGTAAAGAAAAAAAAGAAATGTGTGTGAAGTCTATTCAGTAGTTTGTGAAATTCATTCCAAGTCTCAATTCAGGTCCGTCTAATATTATCCTATTATCAAGTAGACAAGATGCCTTTTAGAAAAACTTTGGTCAAACTTGAAACAAACAAACAAAAAACATAACACAAACTACAGATCAGAAATGTTTTGTATTTGCTAAAATATTCAGACTTCCCAGAAAATATTTTCATGTAACCCAACTACTAAAATGTATGCAAATCTGTACCATTTTACAGAAGTATTTGCAGCTCAGCAACTTCAGGATTTGCCAAAAAATATTGCTTCCAGACGAATGAAGAAGCAAATCACCGACTCTTTTCATAGATTCCTGGCTCAGTGAAAGGTGCTCTTGTTGGCTTTTTCTGGATGTAGCCAGCCAGGGACCCTTCTCCACAGAATTCCATTTTGTTTCAGTTTGTGCCCTAGAAGTGCTTAGGAGGGACAGTTCCTGCCCTAGCAGGATGACAAGGTTGCACATAGAGCAAGATCACTGCATGGCTCCTTGCACTTCCCATATTGCATGTTTTGTGTACAACATCAGTCTTGCTCAGTGACCATCTAGCTCATACACATTACTAGTGTAAAGTTTGCAGAGGATGAGTCATCCGTATTAGCCAGGCATTTCAGCCTGAAACAAACTATAATCCACAGTTTTATTGGTAGAAAAAGAGGCAGAAAGAAAGAAACGCCTTTTCCATATTGCTATAGTTTAAATAAATAAATAAACACACATTTTATTTGGTGATTCACATATTGGAAATGTATTGATCTGCGAGTATACAAACATTCTAGTGGTAAAGCTAGTACACATCTAGCCAGGATGTTATTCAGTCTGCCATGTGTTTTGCAAAAAAAATACTTGCAACTTCCAGTCTTGATGTAGCTGAAACTTACTTATTCACCAGCATATGCATATACTGTATGTATATCTGCTTCCAGTCCTGTCCCAGAAGCCTTGTTGTTATCTGTGGCAGAGACTTTTGCGTAAGTCCCTGCTACGTGGCAATAAAGGTGCTCACTTCTTTGCATGTCACTGACACAACTTGTTGCATATGGAGAACCTGTGAAAAACAAAAGGATATAAGAATTTCACAGGGTTAAAACTTATTATTTTGATATTTAAAGTACTTGTCCCCTTTCTTAAATTAATAAATAAGAATCCATTCTGCCCTGCAACCAAATGCTAATTCATACTCTGTTCTAAGTCTGAATTAAGATAAGCGATTTAACAGCTACGGTATACTGACTGGCACTTTTGTATGTCTTCCCACCTTATGAAACTATGGGCTTGCATTCTTCTTTCATTTGGAGAACAGAAGCCTAAGATGGGGAGATTTTAACTTGACCAAGGTCACAAATCATGAATAAAGAGACATGATGAGAAAATTCTTCAAGTTCCCATACAACCCAAACCGTTCTATGAAACAGAGCTTCTTATAGTATTTGGTGTATACTGGCCTCCTCAAATGTCTACAGCTTACTTAACCTAGTTCGCTTAGTATATTTCAATTGCCAAGAAGAATTGACAGCATGATACTGAAAAATATACACAGACAATAGTGTGCCTGTGTACATGGATAAGTTTGGAGCAGTGCACAGCTACTGAAGAATAGCTCTTTGTGCAGTAACCCCCATGTGTATGCTTGTTTTTTACATCAAGATCATCTTTAAATTCACTTTGGAAGCTATGTAAACATGATCCTTGCAGGGAGTTGGAGATGGGGACAGTGTGTGTTGTAAGGAAGCTAATGCTGAAGAGCCTGCATCCTATAAGTTTTGTTGTAACTGCCAGCAAGCAACTTCCACCTGAGCCCTTGTGTATACATAAACCCTGATAAATCTACTTTGAAGGTAACCACTTAGAAGGTTGTTCAAAAGTTCTTGCTTACATTCATCTTCTGGCATTCCAACAACATCATAATATCTAAAATGAAAAGGATGAAAAGGTCTGTTTATAGTCATGTCTTTCAAATTGTAAGTAACTTTAAAATTAATTTTCAATAGTCCAGGATATAAGTGTTTTCAAGGAAATACCTGGTAAATTCTGTGGATGATTTTTTTCCTGAAACAGATAAAAGAAATCATGAAACTTCAGTAATTAAAATATTCGTACAAATGATACTTAGTAGCTTTAATTCAACAAAATAATAGAGCATGTTCCTTACCTTTTGATTTGGCTGTCTTGAGATAGGTTAGCCATGTTATGACACAGAGAAAAATAATCCCAGCTATAGCTCCAGAGGCGATATACCACTGTATATCTAAATAAAATTGATATATTATTTAGAACATGGTGTGATAGTGACTTCTGGGTCAAGATAGATTTTTTTTTTTTAATATAATCTGTAGTGGTTTACAGGTGATCACTTGATCTTTAGTTACTGTGAAAATAACTTACATATAAATCTTATTTTGGATGACTCCAGGGTATTGTATCCTGGGAAATATCTTGATTTCTCTAGGCAAATTTCCTTCATTTAAAAAACAAACGAAACTATTGATATTTAGTGGTACTGCAGTATTCTCAAAGCTCAGCATGAGTAGGAAGGCAGGCAAGGTCTTTCTATTTTCTGCCTCCCCTTAAGAAGATGGGATGCAGCCTACAGTGCTGCCTATCCTGCTCGCATAACTTCTCAGGTCCTTAGGCTTAGTGCTCTGTCGCAGTAAGGTGGCTGAATGATGCTAATGCACATCTAGGCAGTGGTCGGCAGCAACTAATACGATAGTGAAAGACTGTTTTCACACTTGGCACTATTCAAACATGGATCATAAAAGAAATTATGGTGAGCCGATCATCCACTTACATTGTCATTCATTTTCCTATTTTTCTTCATGTCCGTACAACCATTACAAATATGGAGTTGATTTTTATGTGATGCAATTTAATAATTCATCCACAAAGTACTCTGTGTGAAATAGCAGACATGGTCTGTGACATGCTGCTACTTAATGATGCAGAGTTGCTCTATTTTCTTTTAAGTTATTTAAAGAACAATCAATTCACTTGTTAAAAAGAAAAATTCTCGGGTTTTTTTGATCATATTTTTGGGAGGTAGGATTTTGCATGACTAAATCTAGTGCTAGAATACAATATTTCTATGACAACCAGGTACAATTTCTTGGACTAGGACAGATGTCACCTCTCCAAGTTACAGTCTGTTATGAATACAGTTTCAACTTACATGTAGTTTTGTCTTTCCGAACTTCCACAGACAGGTTATTAGCAACTCTCCACACATGTTTGCCATTTATCCAGGTAGTAACAATGCATAAATATTCTCCGCTGTCAGAACTAGTAACATTCAGAATAGTCACATTACTTTTTTTGACAGTTGAACTGAAGTCGGTATTGTTCAATAATCGTCCATGGATATCTTCATCAATACAGCAATGCTCATTGTAAGTCAAATGTGAGGTCCCAGCTTCATTTGCTAGAGAAAAAATGCATTCACTTGTTTTCGCAGCTCTGATCCAATACAGAGTAAAACATTCTCCTGAGCAGGTAGTTTCAAATTCACATGACAAAGTGATGTTGTCTTCAAATACCAGACTGCTGTATGGTGTTTCAGGAACACTGTCTAAGGACTTGCTTTCTGAAACTGAGGAAATGAACAGAAAAACAAACACAAAAAATGTTGCAAGTGAGTCTAACCTGGCAATATTTTGAGGTGTGAAAACTGCATGAAGAACTGCGCAATCTCAGACACAGATTAAACAGTGTTTTACACAGTGAATTGTAATTCAGTTAAAATACTTGTGCTCTGTTACATCTGAATAATAAATAATTATTTTATTCATTAATAATACCAAACTAACTACCTGGCACTGAGATAAGTTCTTGGTAATAATTCTAACACTTGGCTTCTACATACATTGTTAGGCAGTATTGCCTCAAAAAGGATGATGCTTTGATAATTTAAGAAAGCATATGAAAAGCAAAGTAGTCTGTTGTTAACACAGTAGCATATGCTGTCAGTGGTGTGTCTCTGGTCACACTGTTCTCACCACTGGGGGTGTTACATAGCAAATCTGCGCTTTCCTGGGTTAACTTGGAGAGTTATCAACTGAACTCCCTAATGGCACCAGTGTGCCAGTCTGGCACAACACCCTATCATCAGAAAACTTTCACACGTCTAATCCAACTGTTTTTAAAAACCTGAAACAATAAAACTTTGAGAAGTGTAAAGTACCCACTAGAGTTTCTTATTTCTAGTTTTCTTTGATATGTATTTAATGTTTTCAGCAGCTTCTCTTACAGTTCTCAACCATTGATTTCCTTAGTTTTTCCTAGGTTCCTGTTCTCCTACAGTGTTCTGTTTGAGTCACAAGTTGCGGTTATATATCCTGTTACTAAGCATCTTCTCTTCTCCAAAGAGTTCTGGTTTTGTATCTAAGATACAGTAAGAAAAGGGGCCTAGATAGCTCCAGAGAGCAACATTCTCGGAATTGTCTCCTTTTTAATGCAAGTTTACCAATACTCTTAGTGAGCATCTGAGCTGAAGACAGGCTTACTAAGAGAAGTATGGAAATACACACTGTTTAAAAAGCATCACTCACCTTGTGTGGAGTAAATCGTCTGTGTAAGAAAGAAGTTGTAGTGCCTGCAGTGAGAGACATTGTGAAACAGCGGGCAAGTTGCTGGTGTTCCACCATTAGGAACTACTCCACATGCAAATAGCCCTCCTTCAGGGGATATGTGGGTCACTTGTAAGGTATCATTGCAGCCTGAAGATCCCCCTTTTTTTCCACATGAGAAAGTAGACTCCTTGGAAGAGCAGTTAATTAACTTAAATTGTTGCAGATTGTCGTCTGCTATATACCAAGCTATTTCTGCTTTTCCTTTAGCAGCTTGCTGATTGCACTGAAGTGCAAGATTTTCATGTTCTTGTCGATGAAAGAAAGTTTCGCCTGTGAAGCGTATTTAAAAGGTTGGTGAAGCAAAGAGATCTGGAAAGACAGTCCGATCATTAAAATTCTTAGTGAGATCATAGAATCTTAGAATCAGTCAGGTTGGAAAAGACATCAAAGATCATCTAGTCCAACCTTTAACCTAGTATGTCCACCACTAAACCATGTTACTGAGTTCTACATCTAGACGTTTCTTGAAGACCTCCAGGGATGGTGACCCAACCGCTACCCTCGGCAGCCTATTCCAATGCTGTGCAACACTTTCACTAAAGAAATTTCTCATAATATCCACCCTAAGCTTCCTCTAGTGCAATTTCAGGCCATTTCCCCTTGTCTTATCACTTGGATACAACATTATGGTTTTGTTCATTTTTTTGACAACAGAACGTATTGCAAATGCAGTGATGGATCCTTTCTTGCAAGGAAGGGTATACTGCTGTGTTCCCCTTGGGTGTGTTCAGCTTCTTCCCAGCACCAGCATCAAGCGCTGAGCTCTCACTCTTCCTGCACTCCTGGCAGTACTCTCTAGGATAAAGCCTTCTGAACATCATTGACAGTCTTGGGTTGGAGTGAGCAATGTAATGGAAAAAAGCAATATTAACACTGACCAAATGATACAGTACAGGCATAGATATAGGCTTTTCTGAACAGAGTGTTTTTGTGAACGCTTCTGAACACATTAGTGATACTAGATGAAAATAGGGTACAGACAGACATTTCTGTACTTTAAAAAGGCCACATAGTTTAACTAGAGAAGTAACAGCTGCAATCAGCCACTACATTTTGCATGACAGATTGAGCCTGCTGTTTGTACCTTGCTGGGCATAAATGCAAGCCTCTGATTCTGCAAGCGTTTAATGCAGGCAGCTGAAACTACTCATATGTAGAACTAGAATCCACCTTTGATATTTTTATGCAGCAGGTATCAAACATAGCCAACAGTGCATGTCAATATATATTTTAATTTTTTTTTAATACACTGGAGGATTCTAGCGCATTGAAGTCAAGTCCCCGCAGTTAGCTGCAAAGTCTTAAATAGGGCTGGATCTGCATAACCAACAATGGCAGGATGTGTTTAGGCAAAGTAATTGGCCTTTACAGTCACATACTTCGTAATACCCTAGAATAAGCGAGACTGAAAATGAATCAATTAAAAAAGATAGTGTTTGCAAGTTGTCTGTCCCTTTGGCTGGGAAAACTCTCAATAAATATTATGTCTGCTTATCAACAATTGGAGTAACTGGAGGAAATGATAGACAGACGTAAGAAGAAATATTATTATTGACATCCTGCCTCAGCTGCTTACAGTTTCCTACGTACTAAAGGGTAGTTGGTAAAGCCCTGACCCTGGGGGTAATGAACAGTGGTCTGACGTTTCCAAGTCACTTTGTAGCTTGTTCAAAGCCTCCCCTCATTCCTCTTCCCCCATTCACCTGTCCATCAGCCCATCAGTTCTTTCTCACAGAGCTGCTATGAGACAGGGAAGCGCTCTTGTGACAGCTGTTAAACGCAGCCCTTCAGGGGTGGAAGCATGGCCATAGCCACTTGCTTGATCAAGCTGAGGACTCATATCTGCATTCAGATACTTCTACCAAATGTACTTAAAACAACAAAGAAAAAAAACTTACAAGTATCTGAAGTGAGAAATGAGAAAATTTGAATGATTTATGTGAAGAGAAAACATACCTGTTATTTCTCCTAGAAAAGACGTGATCATCAGGAAGGTTATTACTTTCTGCAAAAAAGAGGAGAGAGCCTTCATCCTTTTCAGTTCTCTTGCTTCTTGACTCTAAATAGTGCTCAGGAAGATGGATGGGGAGGAAAGAAATAGAAAGAAAAGGAAGTGCTGACAGCATGCAAAACCGCAGCCTTTCCTCCCTCAAAATGCCCTGCCCTCACCATATCTTCCACAGAGCCTCTTCTCAAGAAGAAATTGTGTGACAAGAAATGAAGGGCCAACACAGGGATGAGATCCGTACTACTGTCTGCATAGACATAATTCACTTTAAAACCTGAGAGCCCCTATATCAGTGAAGTGCTGCCATAGTTACCAGTAGCATGTGTGCTGTCCTGGAGTGCTTTCCCAGCCCCTTTGAGGCTGCTGCACGTCACGGTAAGCACCAGGATGTCACAGCAGTCTTGTCACTGGTCCTAAAGGTTGTTCGTCCATGTCTGTGCTCACAGGAGCATCAGCAGCAGAGGTGTACTGCCAAGAAGTATGAGGAAATCTTTGCTAGAAAAAGGACAGCCAGAGGGGGCCCAGTATATCCCTGCCCTGCCCATGGTGGCCAGGATCTCCTCCAGGTCACTGGCCGGGGCCAACACTGCAGCAGGCAGGTGCCGGCAAGCAGCAGCTCTGGCAAGCAAGGGCAGCCCATGCCCGGCCAGAGGCCCTGCTTGGGAGCACTCCTAGGAGAACCGCGGCTCGAATGTGCGGCCAGAACTGCACCTGAGCCACCAGAGCAGCATCACAGAAACAACGCGCCTTCCCACACAGAGACAGGTTTGAAAGTGCAGTTTTATTTCAACAGGTGTTTGAAGCACACAAGGTGTTACACAGCGCCATTAATGTTAAGACCTTCCAGCCCTTTTCCTGCCACTGCTGCCCCCTCCAACTTGCTGAGCAGTGATGTTAGTGGAGTTAGGCCACAGGCAGCTGTTGGGATCAGCATCAGTAAATAAGAAATTTCTGTGGTCATTTGCTGCTGTTCTTCAGAAGTGTTTATATTTCTCTTCCTTAAAGAATAAAATACATAAAAATGTGTCTGCAATAGGTTTTGCCAGATTTCTTGCCCCCCCCCCCCTTTTTTTTTTTTCCAGAAATAACCTCCCTGTAAGAGTGTGGGATGCAAGTAATGAAAATTATATAGAAAATGTGTATCTGTGAAGAATAAGAAGTGTTATCTCTTCATTTATAGCTATTTAAAAGACAAGTTGGGAACCTCTGGCTTGAGTAGGCACTTAGTCCTTGCGTCTTGGTTATTGATAAATAGCTGTATACATGTGTATCGCTTGAATGAAACTCCCCAGAAAAAATATGATTTTATAAAAGGCTATGATGAGAACTAAATAGCAGCTTAAGAAATTTTTCTTAAGAGGAAGTAAAGCTGTACATTTTACAAGAAGTTTCTGATTATGACCTTAGTTCCTGTTAGGTTTTTATTAACCACAGTGTGCAGAGTGAGCAGCAGAAGTGAATAAGTTAAAAGAAGAAATAGGAAGCATCAAGACACTGCTGGTATCATATGGTGTGATGTGGTGACATTTTTACTGCATGCAAATCTTGTTGTGGCCAGTGTTGGATAAGCCAGATCACACTTTTTATCAGGGAGATAAAGAAAGAGCCACAGGGTATGCAAATAAGGGATATGTACAAAAAGATTTCATAAAGCCTGTTGTTCTTCTCCTTTCAGATTTAAAAGGCTTAATCATAAGCTGGATTATGAAAATGAATGTCTTTTTTTTTTTTCCAGCTGTAGGCCTTCTGTTTGTATTTCCTTGGAAAGCTAGTTTTTTTAGAAAGCGAAACCTGGTAAATAGCTCTGAGTAAGTCATGTGTATGCTAGGTAACATCCTTGCTTGACTTCTCATTCACTGAAAAGCATTCACTGAAACATATTTGAGTCTGGCCAGTTGTTTAGGCAATGGGATCAGCTTAAGAAACCTTGGCAAATTTAGCTTGAGCTTCCCATGTGAACTCCTGGTTTCCATGCCCCAGCAAGAGTCCTTCCATTCACCTCATGCAACATAATTTCTTTTTATTGTATTAGAAAGGGTTCTGCTTTGGGTTTGCTTTGGCATCTGGTTTGATTTGATTTTAATTTAATACCCAGAGTTGGAGCCTAGATATTCAGGTTTGTTAGTGAGTTTAAGGAAGCATTGCTCCCTAAAAAGCAAATCAAAAAATACTGGCATCACTTGTCAATTTTCTTCTATCCCACCCGAGTGATTTTATCTATGAGCTTAGAGCTTTGGGGTTTGTTGATTCACTATGTCATCTACTCGTACTCGCTTTCAGCTGCACAGTTATCAACATGTATAACTGCAGTTTCTTTAAAGTCGTGGGGAGAGGAGGAGGGAAAAAGTCTTCTGATTTCAGAAACTTTCTTGGAAACGCAGCTCTTGTGCTTCAATCACAAGGATGTTTCAGCATTTAAAGTAGTGCATTGCAGCAGATCCTATCTGCTCTCTTTATCTCATATTACTAAAGGCCATTACAGTGATGAAATTTGGTTTTAAATTTATAGAACTGGGACACTCTACAAATACACAGTTTGGAGTTGCAGGTACCCTGGAAATTCCTGGTTCTGTAAATGTTTGCTTAAGGAGAACTCAGCCAGTCCAGAAGAATGTAGTCATTATTCTTGCCTCCTGTACTTTGCGTACTCCACAAAGAAGTTCCCCGTTGAGTGAGATATGAATTGCTACCTCAGCTCAACTACTAAGTGTGCCACACCTTTTGAGAAAGGAGAGTTTTCCTTCAGGGGCCATTGCTGGACCTGCTGATTCAAGTTCTCATGCTGGTTTAGAAGTCATTAGCAGTAGTGGATAGTGGGTCTTTGCGTTTCCTTTTTTTTTTTCTTCCGTTTGTTTTGTGGTTGTGTGTTGTTTGTTTTTGTTTGGTTTTTTTTGGTCGTTTGTTTGTTGTTTTTTGGGGGAGTGGTGATGTGTTTTGTTTTGTTTTTTATTCTTTGTTCAGAAGCTCTGTATCCCCTAAGAAAAACATTGCATACCTTAGTTTCTGTATTGCTTAAGCTTTATAGTAAGCACAAGCTCTGAAGACATTAAAGTCTTACTCAGCTGTACTGTACTCGGCTCTGGTGAGGCCGCACTTCTAGTACTGTGTTCAGTTTTGGGCCCCTCGCTACAGGAAGGACATGGAGGTGCTCGAGAGAGTCCAGAGAAGGGCGACGAAGCTGGTGAGGGGTCTGGAGAACAAGTCTTACGAGGAGCGGCTGAGGGAGCTGGGCTTGTTCAGCCTGGAGAAGAGGAGGCTCAGGGGCAACCTTATCGCTCTCTATAGGTACCTTAAAGGAGGCTGTAGCGAGGTGGGGGTTGGTCTATTCTCCCACGTGCCTGGTGACAGGACGAGGGGGAATGGGATAAAGTTGTGCCAGGGGAGGTTTAGGTTGGGTATTAAGAAAAACTTCTTTACCGAAAGGGTTGTTAGGCATTGGGATAGGCTGCCCAGGGAAGTGGTTGAGTCACCATCCCTGGAGGTCTTTAAAAGACGTTTAGATTTAGAGCTTAGTGATATGGTTTAGTGGAGGACTTGTTAGTGTTAGGTCAGAGGTTGGACTAGGTGATCTCAGAGGTCTCTTCCAACCTAGACGATTCTGTGATTACCTCCCATTTTATGGAAGTTGGGATCATAGTCAAGTAAGTGGAACAAACCAATGTCCAGCAAAGGCTATTTCAGTTTAAAGGAGCAAGAGTTAAGGAGTAGTTTTTCCTTCGGGGTAATAGAGATTCAACATAACCTTGAAAATTACCCAGACTAACACTGCCTCTTCTCACTACATTTCTTTTCTCCCTTTGTGGAGAGAAAAGGCAGCCCAGTTTGGTGCTGTACAGATAGTGACTCCTGGAGGTACTAACATAAGTACTTATGTTGAGTGGAGCAAATATTACTTCAACAATCAGAAGCCCTCTGCATTCCTGAAGGAATGAAAGTAGCACTCCTAACACAAAGGCATGTCAGTGGAGACCAACATGGAAAGGAAAAATAAAGGGGCAGCTCCCCTTTCAAGCACAGGTATGTCCTTCTGTTTAGTTTTGCAGGATCTGTGCAGGTCAGTGTTTAGAACTGGTTTCTGCTTTTTAAAATCAAGCCTTCCTAGAACACAGTATCCATAACACTGTCCTCCTGACTTCATAGTTATTCCCCTGGGGGCAGGCTGTTTCTGCCTGATGAGAGGCTTTTGCTATACAATTTTAAGGAGATAGAAAGATGTAGGGACTCTAAGTCTACGTTGAAGAACTCAGCTGTTATTTACCAGAGACAAACACTCCCTGACAGAAGGTGCAGTCAAAATTTTGTAGGCCTAGTCTGTGCAGAAAACTTCCTCCAACAGCACTTCTTTGTAATTGGAACACATTGCTTGATAGGAGCTCACATTTCAATGTTGTTGTGTGTGTTTTGTTTTGTTCTGATTTGGTTATTTACCTTAGCTGAAATTTAGGGAAAACAGCAGAAGTAAAATTAGCTAGAATGTTCTACATTTTTTTTATATGTGATGAATCACACAAGATTTTACAAGAGAAACATTTTATTAGTCATACATAAACTGTTTCTCTGTAAACTCTTCCATATTTACAAGACTCTCTCAGGTACAGATCTGCACTTACAGAAGAAAAAGTGAGTTTTTGTTCATCTCTTTTTGCTTCCTTGTGTGTTCAAGGTGTGTGTCTGTTTGTGTACAAAACACCAGTGATAGTTTTTCCACTGTAGTTGAGTAAATATTTAAGAACAGATGAGAGTACAGAAATGAAGAAAGAATGAAGTATTAAGAGAATTCCTAAAGCATATCTGCAAGCATTTCATTGTGTCCCTTTAGAGAACTGGGCTTACCTTTTAGCTGCCATTGTAAATATACTCCACAGCATGTGGATGATACAAAACAGGAATAACAGAGGCAGTGTTGTTATCAGAGAGCACTAGAAGCCAGAGTTGCAAAAAGCTCAGGTATCTTTGATGCATTAAAATACTTTCAACTATATAGGAAGTAAATATCAACTTAGGCACTAATCCTGTAAAGACTTGTATATTTTCCTGATTTTTACACCATATACTGTCCTACTTAATGCACATATGTTTTTGGAGCATTTTTTTTAATATGTTGACTGTGTGGGCCAAACCTTGTTTCATGGATGTGATGAGACGTTTGCCACTGGTTGTCCAAACAGGAATATGGTTTTGAAATATTGGCTAAAAGAAAGGCCTGTTAAAGACAATGGAAAGACATTGTATCAACTTGTACAAGTTGGCAGTAACACTTGTACAAATTAATGGTATTTTTGCACATGAAGTACTGTTTACTGTATAAATTAATAGGATACTGGATGAAGCCTGTTATTCTTCATGACTGCTTAATCCTGCATGATTTGAAAACATAAGCAATAACAAGCTCTGAATGAAGATAAAGAATCAAAATATATTTTTTCCCATCTAGATTAATATGCTGCAGGGGTGCTCATTTTCAGCGTGTAAACCATTATGGGAATGGAAATAAGCACCATTATTATTTGGAAATACCATGAATTACCAGTTCGAACCTACTAAATTATTAAAATCTACTTAAATTTGAAGAGTTAGTTGTTTTACTTCAATAGGAATTGCTAAGCAGATCATAAACTGCATTTTATTTTACACAAAATTCTCCAGACTTTATCTCCAGATCATCACTTTTTCTTTTGTTTTCAAACCTTTCAAAGTTCATGGTAATATAATGAAACAAGTCACAGGAACACATGCCCAGCTTATAAAATACTGTATATAAATCTTTTACCTTGTCTCAAGTCTACTTGGTTATTCATTTAAAAAGGTCACAATACATAAGATCACAAGTTGTTTCTTATATTGTTCATGAATCATCTTAGTCTACAACTACATTATATAATACTATTTAGTTTCCACACGCGTACGCACGCACACAGGATATTTGCACAGCTAAACAAAAGTTTTCTGACAGTATCTAAGTTTTGAAAATTGGTCTGTTTGGTGCCAATTCTGTCTCCTCAGGGAGTCAATAGTAGAGAAGGTCACTGCAAAAATGTCTGGTGACTTCAAACATAGTAATTTGTATCAAGGTGGAGAACCTTGCCGAACTGATAATAAACAAGTGATACCAACTTCTTATGTAAAAAAGAATATATCGAGATGCTTATACATATAAGCATATAACTGCCTGATCAAGCCTACAAAACTGGGGAGCATTGAAATGCCTTTAGCAAATTAGGTGCCAGCTTCACCAATATATTACTCTAGTTTTATGTTGGTAATCTCCTGAGAGCAACTAGAGCAGTGCAGTGGTAAATCAGCACCTCAGCCCATAAAAGCTTCTTGTCAGTTGATCTATTAAAAGCTTGCATTTACCACTTAAACATACAAACCTGTGCAACAGCAGCATCTCCTTCGGTACATGCATTACATTTGGATTACAGACTGGAACAAGATTATAGTCTGCCTATTAGCCAGGGAAATATTCATCTCAAACAAAATCTTGCAGTCACGGTCCAGCCTCTCCCCATGCTGGAATCTCCTGCTTCATTTGGTGGATCTGCTTCTGTAGTTCATCTCTGTCAAGCTTCATTTTCGCTTCTAGAACTTGCCGTAGAGACCCAATGCTCTCATAGATAGCTGCAAACCCTAATTGCACATGAGAATTGAATTAGTTTATAATATAAAGAAAAACAGTATGATGTAGTTAATATCAGAATATGCCTCCTACCATAACACTCAATTTTACACTAGAAAGATAGCAAAAGTTCTGAAGAAAAATAAGACTTTAATTATGCTAGTGTGCTGATGGCAATAATGCCCTTAATTGCAGCCAAACTGTGCTTACGTACATTTGGGGGAGCACTTCTAAGCTATTAAGATGTCACCTCTTGTTTCTGTGAGCTTCACACTTAGTGAAAGCCCTTTTAAATGCAACAGATGCAACCACTACATTTGGACCCAGTGTCTTTAAAATACTTTAGTACAAAGACATTTTGAAGAGTATTAAAGGTCAGTCATTGTTACCACAATTCAGAAGAAAGATCTTGATTGATTATAGTCCTACCAGCATTAACTTCAGCTTTCATTTCTTTTATGTCTTCATTAATCTCATTTTGAAGTTTGCCAATGCGAATATTTATCTTTTCTTCAGTCTGTTGTGCTTCATGTGCTTCCATGTTTATCTTCTGTATTTCTTCTATTTTGTCAATTTTCTCTGACATTTGGTTGAATTTCATCTCTATAGCTCTTTCACTCATTTCCTGGAGCCAGGAAAAATAATTTTTATGGTTTCTTTTGTATATGAAACTAGAGTGGTGTTTCTCAGATATGCAATAGGTATTGATTAATCATCTTTTCTTATGTGGAATTTAAAGGCGTAAGGAATTAAAACTTATTTTAGAAAACACTTTAAACTGACTTGATAGTAGGCTAAAATACTGATGTTTTTAAAGTGGACAGATTTGACAGATTTATTTCAAGACTCTCAGGCCGTGGGAATGCTATGCTTGACATCAATGAAAAGAGTTCTACAAATATTGGTGGGGTCTGAAAGTCCCAGTTACTCATAATGCTTTTGAATAGTTCCTGAGAGGTATTAGGAGACTGTAATGAAACTTACTGTGGTTTCCTTAAAAGTCAATGAGAGTTGGTCCAGCTTTTGCACAAGTTCTTTTTCAATCCTTTCATGTTCCTGTTCCAGCCAGCTGCGTGCAGACAAAATCTGGCTGCTGAGTTCCTCAATAGCGTTTTTTAATCTAAAAGCATAATACGAATTAGGAGATAAAAAGAGCAGAATTTTCAGTCATTCAGCAGCTTTTTTTTATGATGATCACAAAAATTTAATGATAGTTACTGCATTCTTGACACCCTATCAAGGCAAATCTTCAAGTTTTAAGGCTACTAAATGGGACAAGGCAGGCAACATCCTTTTGGAAAATAATGAAAACAAAACAGAAGTATTTTTATGAAATGTCACAACGCTTTGCGGCACTGAAAACAATGGGATCGGCTCTTCGGGCCGGTGGCAGCTCACTCACTTGGTGTCCAGCAGGTGGAGCTGCTGCGTGCTCTCCTTATAGGCAACCTTCAGCTTTGCTTCTTGCTGCATTATTGACTGCTCCACTCTGCTCAGCAGATGAGAAATCTGAAACAGAATTCAGAATTTACTATTCTTCAACAGCATTTCGCCACAGTCTCATTGGAGACATTTTTTGTGTCAGTAGAAGAGATTATAAAGAAGAGCTGTATTGCTGATGTTTCCAAAATCATTGAGTTTGTGCATTTTACTTTCTCATGAAAAGTATATTGTCTCACAAGACAAAAGTAGGAACACTATGAAAGCTATAATTCCTTCAGCCATAAATAAAGTGAACAGTCTTGCCTTGAAGGCATCATCCTGCTCTGAGGCAGCTGGATTTACACAATCCATACATCACCAGGTGTCAATTATGCAGACCCTCCACCGCGACTGGGTGACAGTCTTCAGCACTTCTCGTGTAATACCTACTGCAGTGATACAAGTGCTGGATTTAACTGGGGATCGGTTATTGCTAACATAAAGTATTTCTCACAAAAGCAGTCGTGGCAGTACAAAACATACTGTTCTGTTTACAA